>NC_057721.1:14386723-14410040 GCF_004010195.1 Chiloscyllium plagiosum
CTTCCTCATTTCCCCTCCCCCCACCTTATCTCAGTCCCAACTCTCGGACTCAGCACCACCTTCCTGACCCGAAATCTTCTTCCCGACCTCTCCGCCTCCATCCCCTCTCCGGCCTATCACCCTCACCTTAACCTCCTTCCACCTATCGCATTCCCAACGCCCCTCCCCCAACTCCCTCCTCCCTACCTTTTATCTTAGCCTACTTGGCACACCCTCCTCATTCCTGAAGAAGGGCTTACGCCCGAAACGTCGATTCTCCTTCTCCTTTGATGCTGCCTGACCTGCTGCGCTTTTCCAGCAACACATTTTTAACCTCAAGTTCTTTAGTCATCCAGCATTCGCTAGAGCCTAAATGTTAGCTTGTTCTCTCTCTCCATTGATGCTGCCTGACCTGCTGTCACCTCCAGCATTTGTTGTTTTTGGTGAAGGTGGAAGTTTGGAAGTTGCCACCTCTCTTTTTGCTCTTGCCGATTTCGCCAAGCAGAGGGTTTGGAACTCACCAATGCATTTGAAGAGGCTAGGTAACAGCATTCCGGTTTCATTAAAACTGCATGTTCCACAATTTTTTGAACTTTGCGAGAGGGCTCACGATCCTACTTTCAGTTGTCTAAATCAGACCAGCAACGTAGAGGCAGTGGCCATGCTAAATGAGAGGAATTTGAAAAGCTAAGCAAAAGTGTTTTCTCAAGTTTAATGGGCTTATCCACTTGAAGTTAAGTAGCAGAAGTTTGTCTGAGGGAGGAGTCAACTCAGGGAGTTGTCAGTGTTCCAGAAGGAACTGAGGGTTGAATCAATTGGGACAGCTGTTTCAACCACACCTGGGGACCGGCAAGGTGTCCAGATAAAAACAAATCCTGCAAGCTGAGAATTCAAGGCCAGCAGAGTTAAAGAGCGCAGAGTGCACTGGAATGACAGAGTGCTGGGTAACAGCAGGCATCCAGAGAGGGATAGGGGCACAAAGTAAAACAAGACATTACCCTGAACATGGGATCTAATTGTTTTGCTTCTCTCCCTTAGTGTTTTTCTCTTCTGTTTGTCTTTTTTGTTTCTCAGACAGTTCCACTGGCCTTGTTCTCTTTAAAATGGCAGCTCCTTTAAGACACTGGTGACAGTAAGGACTGCAGATGCTGAAACGTTGACTTTCTTGCTCCTCTGATACTGTCTGGCCTGTTGTGCTTTTCCAGCTTCACAACTACTGACAGCACCTTTAAGAACAGTGTTCTTACATTTGCCGACCTCAGCCTCTATGTGTCATTCACATCAAGTAAAAGAATGATGACTTTACATGGGCATTTTCTTAATTTCTGTGCTGATTTTGTAGAGAAAAACAAAATGACAAAACAGACTGTGGTCAGGCCACAGGTAAGGCTTCTTAATGTAAAAGATTAATTTATTTTACTGATTCTTAGTCTTTGAGGGAAACTTTGGAGCTGAACCTTTTAAATGACTTATTAAAAAAATGTGTCGGCAGCACCTTGTTTTTCTTTGAGAGCTTTTCTTTGAGCTCTGTTGCTACAAGAAATTTGTTTGAGGCTGTTACCAAGATGGAAACCTGTGACTATACTGGCTTGGCAGAAGTGCTTCCCACTGCTATCAACATGAGAGAGTTCACAGTGCAAGAATTATCAAGTTTGTGTGAACAAGCAGGGACAAGCAGATAGCCAATAAACAACATATTCCGCTTGAGCTATCCAGCAAATCTTTAGCTGATATAACTCAGTATGAAACACTGAGCATAATGGGCGGCACGGTAGCACAGTGGTTAGCACTGCTGCTTCACAGCGCCAGAGACCCGGGTTCAATTCCCGCCTCAGGCGACTCTCTGTGTGGAGTTTGCACATTCTCCCCGTGTCTGTGTGGGTTTCCTCTGGGTGCTCCGGTTTCCTCCCACAATCCAAAAATGTGCAGGGGTTAGGTGAATTGGCCATGCTAAATTGCCGTAGTGTTAGGTGAAGGGGTAAATGTAGGAAAATGGGTTTGGGTGGGTTACGCTTCGGTGGGTCGGTGTGGACTTGTTGGGCCGAAGGGCCTGTTTCCACACTGTAAGTAATCTAATCATTTACGTGAAAAAATAGATATGACAGATTCGAGTCTGCCATTAGATGCAGAGGTGAACAGAAAGAGACAATTCAAGCAAAAAAACTAATTTCCTTATCTTCCCAGGAAGGATCCTTACTTACCATGATGGAGATCATAGCAAAGAAAGCAGCAATCTTCAAGTCATAGAACTGAGGAAGTGAACATGTTGATTTTGCCAATAATGCAATTGTTGAAGGTGAATGAGTGCATCCAAGGCAATAAAACAAATTGGAGTAGTGTCATAGAGTCATAGAGATGTACAGCACAGAAACAGACCCTTCAGTGCAACTCGTCCATGCTGACCAGATATCTCAACCCAATCTAGTCCCCCTGCCAGCACCCAGCCCATATGCTTCCAAACCCTCCCTATTCATATATTCATCCAGATGCCTTTCAAATGTTGCAATAGCACTAGCCTCCACCACTTCCTCTGACAGCTCATTTCACACACATACCACCTTCTGCGTGAAAAGGTTGCCCCTTAGGTCTTTTTATATCTTTCCGCTCTCACCATAAACCTATGCCCTCTAATTCTGGACTTGCCTGACCCCAGGGAAGAAACTTTGTCTATTTTGTTTAGATTACTTACAGTGTGGAAACAGGCCCTTCGGCCCAACAAGTCCACACTGACCCTCCGAAGAGCAGCCCACCCAGACCCATTCCCCTACATTTACCCCTTCACCTAACACTACAGGCAATTTAGCAGCGCCAATTCACCTGACCTGCACATTTTTGGACTGTGGGAGGAAACCGGATGACCTGGAGGAAACCCACACAGACACGGGGAGAATGTGCAAATTCCACACAGACAGTTGCCTGAGGCGGGAATTGAACCCGGGTCTCTGGCGCTGTGAGGCAGCAGTGCTAACCACTGTGCCACTGTGCCGCCCCGATTTATCCTATCCATGCCCCTCATGATTTATCCTATCCATGCCCCTCATGATTTTATAAACTTCTATGAACCTTTTATAAATATATAGCTCAAATCTTCTAACCCTGGCAACATATTTGTAAACTTTTTCTGAACCCTTTCAAGTTTCACAACATCCTTCCAATAGGAAGGAGACCAGAATTGCATGCAATATTCCAAAAGTGGCCTAACCAACACCCTGTACAGCCACAAGATGACTTCCCAATTCCTGTACTCAATACAAGGGCGGCACGGTGGCGCAGTGGTTAGCACTGCTGCCTTACAGCGCCAGAGACCTGGGTTCAATTCCCGCCTCACTGTGTGGAGTTTGCACGTTCTCCCCGTGTCTGCGTGGGTTTCCTCCGGGTGCTCCAGTTTCCTCCCACAGTCCAAAGATGTGCAGGTCAGGTGAATTGGCCATACTAAATTGCCCATAGTGTTAGGTAAAGGGAAATGTGGGGGTATGGGTGGGTTGCGCTTCGGCGGGTCGGTGTGGACTTGTTGGGCCGGGGGGCTGTTTCCACACAGTAATGTAATCTAATCTAATCTAATCTACTCTGACCAATAAAGGAAAGCATACCAAACATATTCTTCACTATCCTGTTTACCTGCGACTCCACTTTCAAGGAGCTATGAACCTGCACTCCAAGGTCTCTTTGTTCAGCAACACTCCCTAGGACCTTACCATTAAATATATAAGTCCTGCTAAGATTTGCTTTCCCAAAATGCAGCATCTCACATTTATCTAAATTAAACTCCATCTACCACTTCTCAACCAATTGGCCCATCTGATCAAGATCCTGTTGTATCTGAGGTAACCTTCTTTGCTGTCCACTACATCTCCAATTTTGGTGTCATCTGCAAACTTACTTACAATACCGCTTATGCTCACATCCAAATCATTCATATAAATGATGAAAAGTAGAGGACCCAGCACCGATCCTTGTGGCACTCCACTGGTCACAGGCCTCCAGTCTGAAAAACAACTCTCCATCACCACCCATTGTCTTCTGCCTTTGAGCTAGTTCTGTAAAAGAAATGGCTAGTTCTCCCTGTATTCCATGAGATCTAACCTTGCTAACCAGTCTCCCATGGGGAACCATGTTGAATGCCTTACGGAAGTCCATATAGATCATATTCACTGCCTGCCCTCATCAATCCTCCTTGTTATTTCTTCAAAAAGCTCAATTAAGTTTGTGAGACATGATTTCCTATGCACAAAACCATGTTGACTATCCCTAATCAGTTCTTGCCTTTGCAAATACATGTACAGCCTGTCTCTCAGGATTCCCTCCAACAAACTGCCCACCACTGACATCAGGCTCACTTGTTTATAGTTCCCTGGCTTGTCCTTACCACCCTTCTTAAACAGTGGCACCACATTAGCCAATCTCCAGTCTTCACCTGTGACTATCGATGATACAAATATCTCAGTAAGGGACCCAGCAATCATTTCCCTAGTTTCCCGCAGAGTTCTAGGGTACACCCGTTCAGGTCCTGGGTATTTATCCACCTTTATGCATTTCAAGACATTCAGCACCTCCTCCTCTGTAATATGGACATTTTGCAAGGTGTCACCATCTATTTCCCTATATTCTTTATCTTCCATGTCCTTTTCTACAGTAAACACTGATGCAAAATACTCATTTAGTATCTCCCCCATTTTCTGTGGCTCCACACAAAGGCCATTTTGTTGATCTCTAGTTATCCTTTTATCCTTAATGTATTTGTAAAAACCCTTTGGATTCTCCTTAATTCTATTTGCCAAAGCTATCTCACGCCCCCTTTTTGACCTCCTGATTTCCCTCTTAAGTGTACTCCTACTGCCTTTAAACTCTTCTAAGGATTCATATGCTTTTTGACATATGCTTCCTTCTTTTTCTTAACCAAACCCTCAATTTCTTTAGTCATCCAGCATTCCCTATACCTACCAGCCTTCCCTTTCACCCTGACAGGAATATACTTTCTCTGGATTCTTGTTATCTCATTTCTGAAGGCTTCCCATTTTCCAGCTGTCCCTTTACCTGCAAACATCTGTCTCCAATCAGCTTTTGAAAGTTTTTGCCGAATACCATCAAAATTAGCCTTCCTCCAATTTAGAACTTCATCTTTTAGATCTGGTCTATCCTTTTCCATCACTATTTTAAAACTAATGGAATCATGGTCACTGGCCCCAAAATGCTCCCCCAATGACACCTCAGTCACCAGCCCTGCCTTATTTCCCAAGACTAGGTCAAATTTTGCACCTTCTGTAGTAGGTACATCCACATATTGAATCAGAAAATTTTCTTGTACTTAACAAATTCCTCTCCATCTAAACCCTTAACACTATGGCAGTCCCAGTCTATGTTTGGAAAGTTAAAATCCCCTACCATAACCACCCTATTATCCTTTCAGATAGCTGAGATCTCCTCACAAATTTGTTTTTCAATTTCCCGCTGACTATTAGGGGGTCTATAATACGATCCCAATGAGGTGATCATCCCTTTCTTATTTCTCGGTTCAACCCAAATAACTTCCCTGGATGTATTTCCCAGAATATCCTCCCTCAGTACAGTTGTAATGCTATCCCTTATCAAAAACTCCACTACCCGCTTCTCTTGCCTCCATTTCTGTTCTTGCTGTAGCATTTGTATCCTGGAAAATTAAGCTGCTAGTCCTGTCCCTCCCTGAGCTACGTTTCTGTAATTAAAAGGTTTATGTTCTTCAATACAGATTTATCAGCTGCTGGAGAATAGATATCAACTGAAGATATGATACATACACTCCATTAAGAAGGGACACCCCAATATTCAAAGATTCATGCAAAGAAGCAACATTCTGTTTCAGCACGGCAGCCATGCTCAGCAAAGGAATTCAAAGAGATTGTAGGTCCTCCAGTTTGAAGAGACCTTCAGACCTTCAGACCTTTCACCCTGTGGGGAAGAATCAAGAAAGAGACCCACCAATCTTCTGGACTGAATGTGTCCAGAGAAAATAGTAAACCCTCCAGACACCCTGAATTTGTGAAGTCAGAGACCTGGGCGGAGGGTAGGGTCTAATAATATCATGTTATGATATTAATAATTGAAAGTTTGGGGTAGAGGTAGTATGTGTGTTTAAATGTTTGCAAGATCTAATACTTAAATGCCACCCAGAATATTGATTTATGTTTGGTGTAGAACAGCTCAAGATCATGAAGGAGAGGGACCTAACATTCTGGTCTTCCTCATTGACCTTGTAACAGTGTCTTTCATATTATTGTAACTTGAATCTAGCTGCTAACATGAATTAAACTACCCCTTGTTCAAAACAAGAGCCTCTTCTAGTGAGATCAGTAAGTGGTTTTGCTATATCATACTCTACTAAGCAGATCTGTATCTTGCTTCACTTAAAGAGGATTGTGACAGCACAATTACAATTTTGTCATTTAAGAAACATTTAAACATGTATATGGATGGGATAGTTATGAAAGGATATGGACCGAATGCAGGCAAATGAGACAGTTTAAATTGTGAAAACTGGGCAGCATGTGCAAGTTGGGCTGAAGGGCCTGTTTCCATACTGTAGACCTCTATGACTCTATGACTTACTAAATGGTGAGATACAGACTCAGCTTACTCAGTTTACTGATGCTGAACAACGTTTCAGATTCATAACTGGACTCAGGGGTCTCAGTGTCTGGTATCTGGTTCAGTCAGATGTTAACCTTCAATACCATCCCACAAGGGTGTTGACCTGCTGCACTTTCTAGAGCCTGGTCCTGGAGAGGGGTTTGGACCTTGAGGGGAGGAGCAGGAAGTAAGAGAGGAAGTGGAATTGACAACCAAAGTAGGTGTCACTGAGCAGTGAGGTGCCTTTGCTGAATGATGAGGTGGCCTCCCTCTGCCCATCTCCGCTTCACCGTCATGAATACCAATCCTCAGTTTGCTCCATGCCATCTCTCACATTTCTCTCACTGTGGTGCAGTGCTGAGTTTTGACACAAAGTCTTTCCCCCGGGACTGTTATAGCTTCAGTAGTGGCGGTCTTGAGTGTCTGCAATCTGTAGCCATTATAGACCCCCATTACATTTAATTGGAGAGGAAACCTAACTTCACATTAATCAAGGACTTGACCCTAAGAAAATGGAAACAAACCTCAGTTTTCCACTGCAAGCACTTTCTGACACAAAGGAAGACTGGTCCTTTGTTTTCTAGGAGAAAATCACACCTACTGAATGACACCATTCAAAGACACCAACAACAAAAGCATTCTGAACAATGTTAAAAATCACACAACACCAGGTTATAGTCCAACAGGTTTAATTGGAAGCACACTAGCTTTCTGAGCGACGCTCCTTCATCAGGTGATTGTGGAGGGCTCGATCGTAACACAGAATTTATAGCAAAAATTTGCATGTGATGTAACTGAAATTATACATTGAAGAATTGATTGTCTGTTAAGCTTCTCCGAATCATTCTGAACAATGCATGTTACAGCCTTGTCCTGAAGTGTAAAACTGTCAGAACTTAACCTGTGTTCCATGCAATATTCAGAAACAGTTGACAATAATTTAACTTACTCAACATGTCCAACTGCTGACAAGAAAGACTCTGGTGAATAATCTGATGAACAAAAGTACTTCATTCTTTAATCGTTTCTATTAATCTTTTTGATTAATCATAAGTTTTCTGAAATGCAAATACATATCAGCTACATCTCTCTTTGTCAGTGAGGTCTCCAATCTCCTCAGGATCCTCTTGCAAATTTGGGGGAGTCATACAAACATTAAATAAATATCACTAGTTTCACCTTCCTTCTCTTTGCTTATTAATAATGCTTGTTTCTTGAATCAGAAGTTTTAGCTCTAGTTAAAGTAAGAAAACTTTCACAATTAGAATGATTGAAAGATGTTTTACTATACCACCAGCATTCAATCTTCTGTTTAGATAAAAACACAGGAGAAGCAATAAGACTGTTATTTTGCTTTCTGGATTTCAGCTTCATAACTTTACCATTTTTGAAGTGTGACAATATATTGTTTTACCTCTTGGTTTGCTGCATAACACTTAAACCCAGAGTATCGTTGTAAGAAAAACTCATTTTGTTGAAGCTTTTCATCTTCCGATCATCAAGGCATGCTAACATTGACACTGTATGAGGGAAGAGTGCTGACTGATTAGCAAGTGATGCTGCTTGATAGAAATATTAACATAGATAATGCACCAATTAGATGATTGACCATCGACTGCCAAGCTTTGTTTAAATTTTGAACCAGAGCGGTTGATTCTACTCTTTGCCGATTGAGACAAAATGCACACACACTGCACCTACTCAGTAAAATAGGTGGTTGGAATTCGCTGGGTTATCTCTCAACATTGCCTCCATTAATCAGAATCTACTTGTCAGCTAAACTGTACTCTCCTACCATTAAATATAAAGACTGCTTTCCCTCTACATTTGTATTTCTTGCAAATTGTCCTGATTGGAACAAAACAAAAAAAGCTTAGACAAAATGTGTCTTTGTTTTTTTTCAGCAGTCCTCAAGCTCTGTACTACTATTTGAATAGATCATAATTCCAACTTGCAATATTTCCTGTAATCTTACATTTACCTGAACCTCTGGTTAATTTCGATTTTTTACTCAGTTGTCCTTGACCTGATAACTTTTCCCAGTCCTCCTGGCTATGAGTTGCGTTGCAGATATGTATACATTATCAATCAACCTATTTACACCATTCAACCTATTTAGACCTGTTATGGCATACTTCTGGAGCAGAACCTGGACCTTCAGATCCAGGCTTAGAGACTCACCACTACACCTTACTTTGTTAGAAAGCTTTCTGCTTGTAACCAGTATCCACCTTTGGCATCCATATTTAAATAATTAGATTTTTATTTTCGTTTAATTGCAACCTTAATTCCTGACTACCTTCCATTTTCTGCTGTAATGATATCTGGTTTAGGAGGTGCTGTCTAAGGAGTCTTGATGAACATCTACAGTGCATCTTATAGATAATACATACTATAGCTACTGGGTAAACAGAGGCAGGTTTACAAGAACACTGTCAATATACTGTTGTACTTTAATAGTTATAACTACATTTAGGCATGTTATGGCGCACCTATAGAGCTGGTGGAATTTGGACCTGGATATTTTGGCCCAGATCTACACTGTTCATCAAACTCCTTTATCTAACTCAAATACATTTGAGCCTGCAGTAGCTGGAAATAAATGGATGT
Organism: Chiloscyllium plagiosum; assembly: GCF_004010195.1. Lineage (NCBI taxonomy): Eukaryota > Metazoa > Chordata > Chondrichthyes > Orectolobiformes > Hemiscylliidae > Chiloscyllium > Chiloscyllium plagiosum. The sequence goes on from NC_057721.1 coordinate 14,395,916, forward strand.
TGAGGAAATTAATCCTGTTTAATATGATGCTCTTTAACTAGCTTAAACTTTGGCTTTTAATATATTAAGAAGGAATTAATTTCAGAGTGGATTTATGAATAATAGTTTTCCTACAGCAGAAGTAATTATACCTTTGGCAGAGCTCACAGGAAACAATCAGGAGCTGGTGCTGTTCTCCAATGATCTATTGTTTCTATTTTTCACAGTCTTTGACTCTCAAATGCCAGTCTTGTCTCCAAGGTTAACCTCTCCCTCAAATCTTGAATGGGAACATTGTTACAGAATAAAGCGACATTGTTTTAAAACTGAGATGTGAAGGAATATATTCTCCCAAGATGATAGTCAATGTCTGGGATTCTCAACCCAAGAAAGTTGTGGAGGCTAGGATCACTGAAAATATTTTTAAAAATTGACCTTATTTTATTAATGAGGAGTTGAGGGCTATGAGGAACTGACATGAGAGAGTTGAAGCCTGAGGCAGGTCACCGTGATCTTACAGAATTGGGGGATAAGTTTGACGGGCTGAATGGTCTACTCCTGCTCATTGTATGGCCAAAAAATACCTTTAACAACATTAACAAGTAATGTGCATGAGGAAGACTACTTCACCAGTTTGTTTTCATTAGTTCCCATTACAGCAGCTAATTGTGACTCAATCATTCCACGGTTCTGCTTCCATTCCCGTCTCTTATTCTGATTAAACTTTAAGCACTGACACATTTATTCAGGTGGTGGATATTCTTTCTAAGGAAGAGAGAAACCTGCAATTGGTTGGCCCCTTTCCTAACAAGTCATAATTAAAACCTTAATGTCAAATGTGTAAGTAGACAGTCTACAGCAGCAAGATCACATGATAACAGAATCTACTGAGCGATGGTTCTGTGCAAAGCCCCATGTTAAATATTGATCTGGATATTGTTAGCAGACAACATTTAATAAAAGGCCACATTTCTCAAGAGCTTAACTCATCCAGCGTTCCTATCAAATCTAATCAAGGACCTAACCCGGTCTGAGACCTACAATAGTGGTCAAAGGGATCAAAGGGATGGCATTTCTCTCATCCAAGCACCATCAACTATGAATAGAAGCCAGGGAATTTGCAGTTTCAGGTGGGGTCACAGTTTTGTCAAGGGTTCAGGCTGGCAGACCCTGGTGAAAGGGTTCAGATGGTTAGGATTGATAGAGTCCGGGGACAGATAAAATGCAGCAGATGGGAGAAATACCTCAGAAGGGTACTGGACACATGATAACCCTCAGGCCAACTATAACACATGCCAGTCTGGACATGGTGCACCAAATTCTCCCGCTTCAAAAGAGCTCCAGAAGTGGTGAAAAGGGGCAATTAAGTAGCCACTGAGGGCAACTGATCCCTGATCTAGTCAAATGATAGAACAGACTGGAGGGGCTGAATGGCCTAATCCTGCTCAAATTCTGCTTCTCCCTCCACAGTTGCTGCCAGATCTGTTGAGGTTCTCCAGCATTCTCTGTGCCTGTTTCACCTTACCAGCCAAGCTTTGATCATCTGTTCTGACATCTTTTATAGCTCAGCATCAAATTCTGTTTAATTGTGCTGTTATAACAGGTTCTGAATGTTTTATTATGTTAAGGACATTTTATAACTGCAAGTTGCTGTTGCCTGAAATTGATATAATTGTTCAGTATAAGTAAGATTAAGTGTTGTTAGTTCCAGCATAAATTGAATTATTGATGAATTATGTAACTGACTTATTTGAACTGGCTTTTATTAAGGTTGATACATTAGAACATAAGCTGCAGTCAATTTGAATTGCACACTCTGAAGACCAATACTTAGGCTGCAACTATTTCATTGGCCATTCTATTTGTTAATATATGTTAATACCTTTTTCTGTGCGAAATCCATTTGAGATGCATTCACTCTGTTTTCCAATAAAGATCTATTTCTGTACAATAATTATGTTGTAATGTTCTATCTCTCTTCTCAAAAAGCTCCCTTTCATCTCTTCTTATCTCTGTTATTGTGTCTTACAAAGGCATGTCTTATCCTAACATCGCTAATTCTCACAAACCTTCAGGGACATAAGTTAGTAATCGATGGAAATTGTAATCTAGGGGCTATATGTTTTGTAGCCTTATGTTTCTAGTGTGATTACTTTTATATACACAACTCTAAGGAAAGGAGAATACCAGTGAGGGTCCCTGTGTGATGCGTCATATTTCGTGTTCAATATTTTTGGGGGATGAAATTCACTCTCTTTCTACATTGTGCGATGAAATCAATTATTTTTGTCAGTGCATGGTCTGTAAATTACTATCAGTGGAGAGTGACAGTTAGTTAACGAGGGATTGTAATTTTCAAAGCAGCTAATATTCCAAGGCATTTAATTCTGCTTGGAAACAAGGGCGAGAGATTTGCATAGGTCATGCAAATCAGTTCAAGGATCAGCGAGAACCATTTTGAGTCTTTTTTGCACTGAACTTTCTTTCAGAGGAGCTTTACACCAATGCTCAAGACAGTTTAATTGTTTCTGCCTAACTATTTTTAAAACTAGTGCTACGGATACTCAATTTTTTAAAGAGGGAGGATTTACTATCTTGAAGGAACTTAGATTTTAAGCTGAAATCTGTTGTGATAATATAAACTTCACAACTTTAATAACTTTGTGGATTGTAAGAATCTACAAAGATAAATTATTATTCATGGAAAGAATCAGCAATAAATCTTTCTGGAATAAACAGTTTCTCAAGATAAAAGGGGCAAGAAGAAACTACTACAAAGGAATTGAGAGCAACATGTGAATTAACCATCTCTGGAAAGTAGGAGTTAAAGCAACGTAAACAATCTTGGGAAAAAGGAAATAGCACTGCTTGATAAGTTTCTTCCTCATGACAAATGGGCAATTAAGTCTGCCTACAGAAGGAATGTTCTGAAGTAAAGGGGTTACTTGCAGGGAAAATTGTGTTTTAAACAGATAGCTAACCCGAAATATAACAAGGAACAGTGAAGCTTCTTCTGATAAAAAGGCAAGCCACCGACATGAGGTCTCCAAATGATTAATCAATATTGGGGCTGAACGAATTTATTGAGTCATCAATAATGTCACATCTCAAACTTGAAAGAGAAAATTGTATTAAAATCCAACACCAGAACAAGTCAGTAGCAGAACTTTGAAGGGCAACACTGCATAAGGATCATATCCTGGACACTTCCAGAAACAGGTGCTATTGGTGGAGTTCTGGCCAGATTCAACCATTAATTGGGTAACAGCCAAGTTGGGTTATGATGGTTCATTTGCTTACTTGAGGGATCTTATTTTGGTTGCTACATGTAATAAAATTTAAATCATTGTTTTAATGCTGAATAAGCAACCAAATTAAAGGCAACATGTGATTTACCCACAACACTGTCTTCTTGTTGGTCAATTCTTATGTATAGATCTGTACCCACAAAAACTGATTCTGCTGGTAATCATAGTATCATACAGTCATACAGCATGGAAACAGACCCTTTGGTCCAATTCGTCTGCACTGACTAGACATCCTAATCTGACTAGTCCCATTTGCCAGCATTTGGCCCGTATCCCTCTAATACTTTCCTATTCATATACCCATCCAGATGCCTTTTAAATATTGTAATTATACTCACCTGTACAACTTCCTCTGTTAGCTCATTCCATAGTCACATCACCTGTTGTATGAAAAAGTTATCCCTCAGATCCTTTTTAAATCTATCCCCTCTCACCTTAAACCTATGCCCTCCAGTTTTGGACTCTCCCATCCTAGGAAAAAGACCTTGGCTAATTACTGTACCTATGCCCCTCTTGATTTTATAAACCTCTATAAGCTCTGACGTCCAGGGAGAAAAGCCCCAGTCTGTTCAGCCTCTCCAAATAACTCAAACCCTCTAGTCCCAGTAACATCCTTGTAAATCTTTTCTGCACTCTCAAGTTTAACAACATCTTTCCTGTAGAATACTGACCACAGTTGTAGGCAGTATTCTAAAAGTGGCCTCACCAATGTCCTGTGCAGCTGTAACATGACATCCCAACTCCTATACTCAATGTTCTGACCACTGAAGGCAAGCATTGCAAATGCCTTCTTCATTTTGAAGGAACTATGCACCTACACCCCTAGGTCTCTTTGTTTAGCAACATTTCCCAAGGCCCACCATTAAACGTATAAGTCCTGCCCTGATTTTCCTTACCAAAATGCAACAGTTATCTAAATTAAACTCGATACGCTATTCCTTGGCCCATTGGTAGTTTGAATGTTTTGATGTCCAGGGCTGTTGTTTAGTTGCAATGTTATTATTTGCTGCAGCATCACTACGGGTAATGTCGTACTAAAAAAAAGTCATCCAATTCACTGTTATATACAAACATTAGATTCATAGGCACATCAGGCTGTATGTTCCCAGAAGTTGGTGAAGTGTCAGCTTTGGGGAGTTTTATTGAGTGTTTCTTTCCAAGAGTTGACTCAAAAGCAAAATGGGAAATAAAATAGGAAATTTGGTCCGACAATGGCTAACCAGGGGAATCATGGATAGTATTGGACCCAAGGAAAGGCTATAAAAATTGGGCAAAAAAGCAGAAGAACTAAGGATTTTGAGGCTTTCAGATTTCAACAAAGTGATTCATTAAAAGGGGGAGAATGGAGTCTGAAACTAAGCTTGCAGGTAGCATAAAGATTGATTTCCAAAGATATGTGAAGAAAGATTAGTGAAGACAAATGTAGGCTCGTTTCAGTCTAAAAATGGAAAGTTGATAATGTGAACAAAGTGATGGCAAGCTAAATAAATACATACTTGGATTCTGTCTCCACAAAGCCGTTTAAGTAGGTATGATGACAGTGAGAAAACAAGCTAAGAGTCTTGAGATGCTCCCTGATCCAGTGCAGAAAGTGAATGTTTATCCCTACAAGCAAGCCAGCTTGGCAGCAGCATTCAAATATAAGGCATACTGAGCTCTAAGCTGCAGTATTGAAGTGGTGAACTGTATTATAAGTACTTTGGAGATGTGCTGAGATGACGTGGTAAGGCTGGTGCTTGTCTGATGCCAAGCTTTGTGGATGTCAGATGCAATCGATCGCTGCCTATGGAATTTGTCCTGAGATGTTGAGGAATGCTGGCCAGCATTGATACCTGGTGAGTTGCAGGCGCAGGTTTAGACCTACAGGTCAGGAATTAACACTGTCCCTTGGCATGTAGCAACATACAAATAAATGAGATTAGATTAGATAAAATGAGATGATAATGCACACAGATAGACCTCTCATCACCTAATAGCAAAACTCTGATCTAACCATTGAACCTGAAATGGAAAATTAGACTTTTTATTTGTTGTCGAGAATCTTATGACTCAATTTTTGCTGTATGTTCCAACTGTCTCAGAGCAATGATGAAGCTATTTGCTTACAGTGAGCAGCTGTTTTCTGCAGCATGTCATGTTTCAAGTGGCCATAGTCAGATGGAGTCTGGGCTACATGCTGTGGAGGAGGTGATGGCCTAGTGGTCTTATTGTTGGACTGTTAATCTAGAGAACCAGATAATGTTCTGGCAATGCAGGTTCAAATCCCGCCACAGCAGATGGTGAAGTTTGAATTCAATAAAAAGTAAGTCTGGATTAAGAGTCTAATGATGAGCATGAATCAATTGTCTGAAAACCCTACCTGCTTCACAAATATCTTTTAGGGAAGGAAACTGCCATCCTTACTTGGTCTGGCTGACATGTGACTCCAGACCCACAGCAATGTGGTTGACTCTTAATTGGCCTATGGGCAATGAGAGATGGGCAATAATTGTCGGGTCAACTAGTGATGCCCTCACCCTGTGAATGAAAAGATTATATAAAATTATGATGATGTGCATGCCTCTTAAAAGTATACTGATGTACTGACTGTGAGACGTAATACAATAGATGGTTAGTAGGGTGCATTGTAAAACAAAAATGTGTAGGTCCATACAGCTGAATTGCTATTGTTCACTCTGAAGAGCCAGGACTCAGTGATGCCCTGACAACTGGTTAGTAGCTCAGTACATCTGGGTCTTGGAGTAGCTCTTTGGGAGAGAAGAGTTTTCACAGAATCCCTTAAATGTGGAAACAGGCCCTTCAGCCCAAAAGGTCCACACCAACCCTCCAAACAGTCACCCACCCAGACCCATTCTCCTACAACTCTGCATTTATCCTTGACTAATGCACCTAACCGACACATCCCTGAGCACTATGGGCAATTTAGAATGGCCAATTCACCTGACCTGCACATCTTTGGATTGTGGGAGGAAACCCACACAGACATAGGGAGAATATGCAAACTCCATACAGATAGTTGCCCGAGGCTGGAATCGAACTAGGATCCTCAGTGCTGTGAGGCAGCTGTGCTAACCACAGAATCGCTGTGACACCCTTGACCCAGATGACTGGCTCCATGCTGCTGGATAGTTGGAACATGACAAGGTCCTGCAGCTCTGTGGAGCTGAAAGCAAACTGGAACGGGCACTTGGGAAAAGAGTAAGTTGTAAGCAGCAGTGATCTGTTAATGAAGTTGGCAGCTGGGACAAAGGAATCCCCAGGCAGACAGGGGCATTGCACCGAACAGCTAGAGAGTGGGAATTCTGCTGCGTAGTTAGATGCTGAAATGAAGCCTTGTGAATGACATGAAACACAGTTGTTGCACAAGGTAATGGATGTGAAAGGGTTAATCTAGGAGCTCAGCATTCATATATCACACAGCCACTGGATGGGGAATAAGGCAGTTTGTGACAAAATCTTCTTTTGCTGAGATTCGTTCATGGTTCATCCTACAGTACAGAAAGCCCCTCGACTTGCATAGGAAGAAGACTGGACGCAGCACTTGAGCCCAACCACTGGGAGTTCGAAGCCAGGCCAATAGTCTCAGGAGAAAAACTGAGCATCTTTGGGGTGAACAGTTGTTAAATGCTTTGGAGCAGCTTTTGAGGGGAATGAGATGCTAAATCTTTGAAAATAAGGAGCTGAAATTTCTCTTGATTGACACAAACTTTCAAAGATTTCCTGTGACTCAGTATTCGCTGACATTTGGGTGAATCACTGAGACACTTGTGAGATCTGTTATGTTTGTACATTAACATAGGAACTGGAGTGGACTATTCAGCCTGACGAGCCTACTTTGTCATTTAATACAATCATAGCTGATCAAACACTTCAATGCCTTTTATCCCCACTATCCCTGTAAGCTTTTATGCCACTGATGATGAGAAATCTATCAATCTCTTCATCTGTTACTAAATGTGCAGTTTGTCGTGTGTTTTGTTATTCAAACTAATGGTGCTGAAAGGGTTGATTTTGAAAAATATATTAATCTGTGCACAATCTAATAATATCATCAGGATGGGTGAGAAAAGGCAGAACAACTTTACGTCTCCAGGAATACTGACCATTTAGATCTTCTCATAGTCAACAACATCCATCTTGTATTTGTTTGCTACCCTGCAATAAACTACATCTTAATTAAAATAAGATAACAAAGAACAATACAGCACAGGAACAGGCTCTTCGGCCCTCCAAGCCTGTGACGACACATTTTGCCCTTCCATGTTAAAACTGTCTTCACTTACATCATCTGTATCCCTCCTGTTCAGGTATTTGTCCAGGTGCTTCTTGAATACTGCTATTGTGTCTGCTTCTGCTGGCAGCACATTCCAGGCAGTAACTACTCTTTGTATGAAAATGTTGTCTCGCGCATCTCTTCTTAAACATCCTGCACCGTGCCTTGAACCTGTCTCCTCTAGTAATTGTCCCCTCCACCTTGGGAAAAGGCCTCATACTTGCTGCTCTATCCATGCCATTCACAATCTTATAGGCTTCTATCAAGCCGCCCCTCAATCTTCTGCGTTCCAGTGAAAACAAACCCAGTCTATCCAATCTTTCATCATAGCTAAGTTCCCCCATACCAGGCAACATCCTGGTAAACCTTTTCTGTACCCTCTCCAAAGCATCCCATCCTTTTGGAAGTGTGGTGACCAGAGCTGTGTGCAATATTGCAAGTGTGGCCCAACTAAAGTCCTTTAAAGCTGCAGCATAACATGTTTATCCTTATACTCAATGCCCCTTCCAATGAAAACAAGCATACCATAAACCTACTTTATCTACCTGCGCTTCCACCTTCAGTGATCTGCGGACCTGCACATCCAGATCCCTCTGCTTATCAATTCTCCTAAGAGTTCTGCCATTCACTGTATAATTTCCACCTGTACTTGACCTTCCAAAATGCATCACCTCACATGTCCAGATTAATTTCCATCTGCCATTTTTCTGCCTATGCCTCCAACTGATCTATATCCTGCTATATCCTATGACAGTCCTCTTCACCATGCGCAACACCAATCTTTGCATCATCTGCAAGCTTACTAATTAGACTACCCATATTTTACTCCAAATCATTTATGTACACCACAAACAGCAGAGATCCCAGCACTGATCCCTGTGGAACACCACTAGTCACACCTCTCAATTCCAAAAAGCATCCTTCAACTGCAACCCTCTGTCTCCTATGACTAAGTCAGTTCTATATCCATCTTGCCAGCTCACCCCTGATACCATGTGACTTCACCTTTTATACAGTCTGCCATGAGGGACCTTGTCAAAGGCTTTACTGAAGTCCATGTAGACAACATCAACTGCTTTTCTCTTGTCAATCATCTTTGTTACCTCCTCAAAAAACTCAATCAAGATAGTGAGGCACAACCTCCCCGCACAAAGCCATGCTGTCTGTCGCTAATAAGTCCATTTGCTTCTAATTGCATATAGATCTTGTCCCTGAGAATCTTTTCCAATAATTTCCCTACCACGGATGTGAGGCTCACAGGCCTGTAATTTCCTGGGATTATCCCTTCTACCCTTCTTAAACAATAGGACAACATTGGCTCTTCTCCAGCCCTCTGGGACCTCACTTGTGACAAAGAGGGTACAAAGATCTGAATGTAGGTTTGCTCGCTGAGCTGGAAGGTTCATTTCCAAATCTTTCATCATCCTACTAGGTAACATCTTCAGTGGGCCTCAGGTGAAGCACTGCTCTTAATTCCTGCTTTCTATTTGTATGTTTGGGTTTCTTTGGGTCAGTGATGTCACTTCCTGTGGTGAGGTCACTTCCTTTTATTTTTTTCAATGTGTTTGTTGATAAAGTTCTGGTTGGAATGCCATGCTTCTTGGAATTTTCGTGCGTGTCTTTGTTTGGCTTGTCCTAGGATGGATGTGTTGTCCCAGTCAAAGTGGTATCCTTCCTTATCTGTATTTAAGGATATTAGTGAGAGAGGGTCATGCTGTTGTGTGGCTAGTTGGTGTTCATGTATCCTGGTGGCTAGTTTTCTGTCTGTTCATCCAATGTAATGTTTGTTACAATCCTTGCATGGTATTTTGCAAATGACATTAGTTTTGCTTGTTGTCTGTTTAGGGTCTTTCAAGTTCATTAGCTGCTGCTTTAGTGTGTTGGTGGGTTTGTAGGCTACCATGATGCCAAGGGGGCTGAGTAGTCTGGCAGTCATTTCCGAGATGTCTTTGATGTAAGGGAGACTGGCTAAGGTTTCTGGATGTGTTTTGTCTGCTTGTTTGGGTTTGTTGCTGAGAAATCGGCGGACTGTGTTCATTGGGTACCCATTCTTTTTGAATACAGCGTATAGGTGATTTCCCTCTGCTCTGCATAGTTCCTCTGTGTTGCAGTGTGTGTTGGCTCATTGAAAAAATGTTCTAATGCAGCTTTGTTTGTGGATGTTGGGATGATTGCTTCTGAAGTTCAATATTTGGTCAATTATTGACCAATTACTGAGGGTACAGAGATGTCTGTCAATGCTCCAGCAATTTGTTTTCTTGCCTCCCTCAATATTCTGGGATAGATCCCATCAGGACCTGATGTCTTATCTACCTTAATACTTTTTTAAGACTGTTCACTGTTTATTTAAGTCTTCCATTTTAATAGCAACTTGGCTTAGAAATTTGACACTCCCTTCCCTGAGATCAACCTCCATCAATTCCTTCTCTTTGGTGAATACTGACACAAAGTGTTTGTTTAGGACCTCACCTACCTCTTCTGGCTCCATACATAGGTTTGTCCTTCAGTGGGCCAACCCTTTCCCTGGCTATCCTCTTGCTTTTTGTATATGTATAAAAAGCCTTGGGATTCTCTTATTATTAGACTATCTAATGATTTTCCTTTGCCACCTAAGGACCAGGTAATCCCTATGGACGCAGTCAGAATGGGGGATAATGGCAGCTATTTACCCTACTACGTGTTGGCACAGATAAGCATCATTTGCTCACATGAGATAAGGTCATAGAGTTATATAGCATGGAAACAGACCTTCAGTCCAATTCATCCACACTGACCATGTTCCCAAGCTAAACTAGTCTTACCTGCCTGCATTTGGCCCATATCCCTCCAAACCTTTCCTTTTCATGCACTTAGGAGAAAGTGAGGACTGCAGATGCTGGAGATCAGAGTGGAGAGTGTGGTGCTGGAAAAGCACAGCAGGTCAGGCAGCATCCGAGGAGGAGAATCAACATTTTGTGCATAAGCCTTTCTCCTGCTCCTCGAATGCAGCCTGACCTGCTGTTCGTTTCCAGCACCACACTCTCAACTATTCAGGCACTTACCCAAATGCTTTTAAACATTCTAACTGTACCTACATCTGCCACTGTGGCAGTTCATTACACACGCGAACGACTCTCTGTGTAAAATCATTGCCCCTCATTTCCTTTTTAAATCTTCCTCCTCTCACCTTGAAAATATGCCCCCTTGTTTTGAACTCCCCCACCCTAGGGAAAAGATCATTTTATATCACCTTATCCTTGCCCCTCATGATTTTGTAAACCTCAATATGGTCACCCCTCAACCTCCTACGCTGCAGAGAAAAAAGTCCCATTCTTTCCAGTCTATTGTTATATCTCAAACCCTCCATTCCTGGCAACATCCTGTAAATCTTTTCTGAACCCTCTACAGTTTAATAATATCCTTCCTGTGACAGGGTAACCAGAGCTGGTCACAGTACTCCAGAAGAAGCCTTGCCAATGTCCTATACAAACTCAATATGATGCCCCAACTCAAGGTCTCAAGTGAAGGCAAATGTGCTGAATGCCTACTTAACCATCCTGTCGACACGTGAAGTTCGATATTGGTTCACCTGTTTATTTCAGTTAGCCTGATGTAAATTCTGCATGTATTAAGATAAATGTTGTTAATTGTTTGCTTTGCTGACTTTTGCGTAGTAAGAATGTATTTTGTTTGTTTAAAATTGTAAAATCTAGCAGCTCTATTCCTCTGCTTCATGTATCTGCAATATGGTGGTGTTACCCAGTCTGAGCTGCAATCTTTGCTTTCAAAGGTTTCTGCCCTTTCATCTCGAATTGCCATGCTGGTTAATATTTCCTCTTTTGTACTAGTGATTTTTGGTTTTGACTCATGTAAGCCTTGATGTGTGGTTGGATAATTGGTTCATTGCAAACACAGGGCCATTTCCATAGATAACAGTCTCATGGCGGAGTCTGTCAGTTTGTCTTGAAGCTGCAGATTTCTCCTGTTCGTACAAATTTCCTGCTAAGGCTGAAGTACTTTCTGTGTTGTTTTGTCAAATTTGTGAAACATCTGTGTGGAAAGGCGGTGTATGGTTTTAGGGGTTTGCGTCCATCAGCAATATTTGTTCCTTTTGAAGATTTCTGGGTCACCAGCATGTCTTTTTAGCCTTGATAGCCTGGTGTCTAATTTTTCATATCTGGCAGGATTTGGAAAAACTAGTCATTGTGTGCGTAGACTTCACCCACAAGTTCACTGACAACACCACCATTGTAGGCTGCACACCAGACAATGACAAGCCAGAATACTGGGAGGAGATAGAGTGCTTGGTGACGTGGTGCAAAGATACAATCTCTCAATGTCAACAAAACTAAACAGCTAATCATCTACTTCAGGAATCAAGAAGGAGGGCATATCTACAATCTATGGAGCTGAGGTGGACATTGTCAAGAGTGTCAAGTTCCTACAGATGACGATAACCACCAATCTGTCCTTCAACACCCATGTTGGTGCGATGGTCAAGAAGGCACAACAATGCCTCTTCTTCCTCATAAAACTGAGGAGAGTTGGCATGTCTATCAGGACCCTCACCAGCTTTAATTGATGCACCATAGAAAGTATATTGTCTGGATGCATCATGGCTTGGCATGGCAACTGCTGAGTAGGAAACTACAGAAAGTTGTCAACATAGCTCAGACCATCGTACAAGCCAACCTTTCTTCCATTGATTCCATCTACGCTTCTCACTCCTTCAGAAAGGCAGCCAACATCATCTAAGACCCCTCCTACCTCAGTTATAATCTCTTCCAACCTCTTCTGTCAGGCAGAAGATACAAAAGGTTCAAGAAAGGCTTCTTCCCCGCTGTTATTAGACTTCTGAATGGACCTCTCAAATTTCAATTCTCATGTTGATCCTGCTTTTTTGTGCTCCTTTTTTGCCACCATAACTTTGTGTTTCTCCCACTGTTCTATCACCTGATGACCTTTGTATGGTATGACTTTCCTGTACTGCATGTAAAACAAAACTTTTCACTGGACCCATTCATATGTGACAGTAATAAATCAAATCAAATGAGGTTGATCAAGGCTGGTGCAGGGATACTCCTCAGAACATCACAACATTTGGGTCATCTTTTGGAATGTTGGTCTCAATCTCTCTCTCTCTCTGTCTCTATCTCTCTCTCTTGCTCTCTCTGGGTTCTCCTGCCATGTACGGTTGTAAGCCTGTTTTTTTTTAAATCCTCAGTCATTTTGTACTGTTCAGTTGATTTATTTCCTGGGTCCATCCTGCAGAATGGCCTTTTAGTTAGTGCCTTTTATTTTTTGTCCTACCTCCTGGTGTGGACATCTCTGGCTCCAAATTTAATCAGTTCCATCATGGTGTTGTTACAGTCCAATACATTGGAAATTTCACATCTTCCAGTTTGTTTCTAGGGAGCTCATTGTCCTTTCAGAATGTAAACAGCAGTCTCCAGTAATGAATTTACCTCCTTACTGGTGTCACACATTGGTAATAGATCAGATATTAATTTTAAACCTTTCATTAATAGATTTTACTGTTCAAAGTGAACAAAGACAGATGGATTCAGTCGCAGAGCAGCCATAGGTTGGCAGAACAGACCTCCAGGGCTCAAGTGATCCAACTCTGTCTTCCTCTGTTCCTTTGGTCGTGACTCATCAGCATCTCCTTCTGTTTTGTTTTCTTCTATTCATCCTCAACTAAACTGTACTTGAGAGCCATTAAAAATCTGGATCTTCAACATGAGGCAAGTTACCTCTGGAAATGTGACATGGGTCTGCAGTAGTTTATTTTAATTATTCCAATGAGGCACAGTGCTCAACTTTGATTAGATCTTGAGCTTACCTGAATTGGGCAGGATAAGTTTTCCCTGTACGAAATTCATACAGGTCTTTATAGAACATAGAACATTACAGCGCTGTACAGGCCCTTCGGCCCTCGATGTTGCGCCACCCTGTCATATTAACCTGAAGCCCATCCCACCTACACCATTCCATGTACGTACATATGCCTGTCCAATGACGACTTAAATGCACTTAAACTTGGCAAATCTACTACCGATGCAGGTAAAGCATTCCATACCCTTACTACTCTGACATCTGTCCTATATCTATCTCCCCTCACTTTAAAGTTGTGTCCCCTCATGTTTGCTGGCCCCATACTTGGAAAAAGGCTCTCCCTGTCCACCCTGTCTAACTCTCTGATTATCTTGTATGTCTCTATTAAGTCACCTCTCAACCTTCTTCTCTCTAATGAGAACAGCCTCAAGGCCCTCAGCCTTTCCTCATAAGATATTCCTTCCATACCAGGCAGCATCCTAGTAAATCTCCTTTGCACCCTTTCCAAATCTTCCACATCCTTCTTATAATGCGGTGACCAGAACTGTACACAATACTCCAAGTGCGGCCGTACCAGAGCTTTGTACAGCTGCAGCATAACCTCCTGGTTCCGGAACTCAATCCCTCTATTAATAAAAGCTAAAACACTGTATGCCTTCTTAACAACCCTGTCAAACTGGGTGGCAACTTTCAGGGATCTGTGTACATGGACACTGAGATCTCTCTGCTCATCTGCATTCCCAAGAATCTT
>NC_057721.1:14412043-14416630 GCF_004010195.1 Chiloscyllium plagiosum
CATCTTCTCTGTTCTTACTGAAACATCTGAATCCCGGAATCTGCAACAACCATTCCTGTCCCTGCTCTATCCATGTCTTCGTAATGGCCACAACATCGAAGTCCCAGGTACCAACCCACGCTGCCAGTTCACCCACTTTATTTCGCATGCTCCACGCGTTGAAGTACACACACTTCAAACCAGGTTCTCGCTTGCCTGTGTCAGATACTTGATTTTGGAAATCCCTTCTCTCATCCTCTTCTGTACCAGGTAAATTTTCTACATCCTCCCCCAACCTCAAGTAATGGCCACAACATCGAAGTCCCAGGTACCAACCCACGCTGCCAGTTCACCCACTTTATTTCGCATGCTCCACGCGTTGAAGTACACACACTTCAAACCAGGTTCTCGCTTGCCTGTGTCAGATACTTGATTTTGGAAATCCCTTCTCTCATCCTCTTCTGTACCAGGTAAATTTTCTACATCCTCCCCCAACCTCAACACCAACTTTAACCTGAGCACAAAAAGAGAGACCATCTGTAAATGCATTAACAAAAAGGGCTCTGCATTTCTCTCTATAATATATTTGTTTATGGGAGGACACAGATGATTTTACACTGATTGTTTGCCTACAAAATAGCAACACTAGTAGAAGTGTTGAAAGATGTTATAACAAATAAAATTGGGGCATACACGTTAATGAGAAAAAAACAATTTGTGTTAATATCACAAATTAATGTAGAAAACCATGTCATAACATTTCACAGAAGCTTAATCAGAGAGAAATAGTAACATCTCGCTAAAGAATGGGCTATTAGGAAGGGTGAGTAAAATTAGCCAAAGTGCTAGATCTTAAGGCATATTTAAAAAGAGAAGGAAAGAAAGACACAAGGTATTTTACAGAGGGATGTCAGGATGCTTGGGAGAGGAGGCTGAAGATGCTTTAGAACACAGAGGATGTTATAAAGGCCAAAGACTTCTCACATAGTATAAACAAGGCTTTCTTCATTATAAATAGTAAATCAAATTTGACTTCAGCTGCTTATAAGTGAAAACCCCAGCACACTTAGGATTACTCAGTAAAACCTGCCAAATTGGGCAATCAATTGAAGATTAGAAATGACATTCTGAATTTTGAAAGCACATGCGGGTACATATGTTGTCAATAATGGAAGGAAAGCCAGTTATTAGAAAGTTTCAACATGTGAAACTTACTGCGTCACACCTTCAGCTATCAGTATTAAATTCAACTTATCAGTTTCCATAGAAATCAAAGTAGCAACAATAAAATGAAGAGATGCTGCTGATTCCCCCTTAGTTCCCACTCAGAAATATTTTCAGATATTTAATTCAGATTACTGCAGACAATCTATAACTTCCTTTTTGAATCATAAATCTTGTCAACCAAGCTGGGAAGGCACTTTTGCAGCGTGGGTCTCTATCTTCCAAAAGAAGAGCCCTTCAGTTGTGTTTTTTTTGTTGTCCATCATCATATTCATGTTCTTATCGAGATGTCAGGATTTCATTTTAAATAGGTTACTTCCCCTGTCCTTTCAGGACAATTTTATTTTCATTACACTCAAATCCTCTCTTTTCAGCATTCTTGGTAATCCCTAATCTCTTCCAAACATTTTCAAATCAACACACAGTAAGCAAGCCTATTTATTAGAAAACTTTAGCAACACAGCTAACCCACAAAGTGCAGTATCCTGTTTGCATCCTCATTAACTCATTCACATTCATCAATATCCCAATAAATCACTCCTATTAGGTCCTTCCTTAATATTACTTAAGTTTCTTAATATCTCACCTACAGCCACAGAGCTAATTAATCTTATATATTTATTTTCTTCTGCGTCATGCTTCTTCCAGCTTCTCTCTCCTAATTCTATTCCAAATATTTTCTAATTAAAATAGATTGAGTTTTCTATTCTTAACCTCAAATATATTTAGCTTTATCCCAACTATTCTAAACAGCTCTCTGCTTCCACAAATTCTGTTCCAAACAATGGTCAGAAGGTAGTCTCTTGCATGTTGATTGCACATTCGGTGAAAATATTTGCTTAATTGGTTTTAAATATGTTTCTTTAGATTCCTGCAAGTTTCTCTTCTCTGTTGAAGTGCAGTATATCTCCAACATGCTATTTCTGCACCTTGGTGTTGGCATCAGCCCTTGGATTATATTAGTACTGGCTGAGCACTTGAAGGATGCATTATAATATTAAACTTGAACCCGTTTATTTTAATTTTAATAAGCTGCACTTGAGTTTGATTAAACCAGTTTTTGCAGTCACTGGTGACTTAATTAAATTCACATAATATCTTCATTACTTTGCTGCAACAAGCACTGGTTGGATCATATGATCAATGGCACGGGCTAAAGAAACAGAATGAGAGAAGGAACATTTAATATCTTTCTTTTTGCTGGTCAGTTCAGAAGTTTAGCCACAGCAAGAATCCTAGAATAGATTCAAATAAGTTTGATATGATTTGATTTATTTATTTTCACGTGTATTTTGTATCACCAGTCTACAGAGCCTTATTAAAACACTGAAAAACAAACCGAATTGTAGAATATAAAGACAGAAGCGTAAATTGATAAAGAAATAGTGTTCAACTTTCCAGTCCTTCGTGTTCAGTGGTCTGCCATGGGCCATGTGCCTGGTGGTCAGCCATGGGTTCTCTTTGCCATGCTGCTGCTGCCAGGAAGAATGTTGACACTCTTCGGCGCCATCTTGCGTCCACTGACAGCCTCGCTAATATGTCCTTGGCAGACCTCGCTAATGCAGATACCACTGGTATCTGCATTAGGTACAGCATCAGGTACAGCACAAACTCAGACTTGGCTTCATTGCTGCCATGAGTCCACTTCAGGACCGCCCCCCCCCCACATCCACCCTACATTAATGCAGCTGCTGTGTCTTGCACTGAGCCTGAACTCACCTCCGCTGCTGCATCCATCTATCTGCGTTGGACGCAGATGTCACCGGGAACCCAAACCCACCTCCGTCGCAGTAGGCATGAGCCTGCACTAGGACCACTTTGTTGATGCAGGAGCCACTGGAAATCCAAACTGTTACTGATGCCACCACCATGACCCTATGCTGGGTCCACTCACTGACCACCATGACCCTATGCTGGGTCCACTCACTGACCACCATGACCCTATGCTGGGCCCACTGACTGACCACCGTGATCCTGCACTGGGCCCACTCACTAACCACCATGAGCCTGTGCTGGGCCCACTCACTAACCACCATGAGTCTGTGCTGGGCCCACTCACTGACCACCATGACCCTATGCTGGGCCCACTGACTGACCACCATGATCCTGCACTGGGCCCACTCACTGACCACCATGAGCCTGTGCTGGGCCCACTCACTGACCACCATGATCCTGCACTGGGCCCACTCACTGACCACCATGAGCCTGTGCTGGGCTCACTCACTGACCACCATGAGCCTGTATTGGGCCCACTCACTGACCACCATGAGCCTTCACTGGGCCCACTCACTGACCACCATGAGCCTGTGCTGGGCCCACTCACTGACCACCATGTGCCTGTGCTGGGACCACTGACTGACCGCCATGAGCCTGCACTGGGCCCACTCACTGACCGGCATGAGCCTGTGCTGGACCCACTCACTGACCACCATGAGTCTGCACTGGGCCCACTGACTGACCGCCATGAACCTGTACTGGGCCCACTTGCTGACCGCTATGGGCCTGCACAGGACCCACTCACTGACTGCCATGAGCCTGTGCTGGGCCCTTAACTGACTTCCAAGAGCCTGCACTGGTCCCATTAACTGATCTCCATAAACCTGCACTGGGCCCACTCACCAAACGCCATGTACCTGCACAGGGCCCATTCACTGACTTCCATGAACCTGCACTGGGCCCACTCACTGACCACAATGAGCCTGCACAGGGCCCACTCACTGACCTCCATGAGACGGTGCTAGGCCCACTCACTGACTGCCATGATCTTTCACTGGGCCATCTCATCAACTGTCATAAGCATGCACTGGGCCCACTCACTGACCGCCATGAGCCTGCTCTGGGCCCACTGACTGACTACCATGAGCCTGTGCTTGGCCCACTCACTAACACCATGAGCTTGTGCTGGGCTCACTCACTGACCTCCATGAGCCTATGCTGGGCTCATTTACTGACCGCCATGAGCTTGTGCTGGATCCACTCACTGACGGCAATAAAGCTGCACTAGGCCCACTCACCGAACACAATGAGCCTGCACTGGGCCCTTAACTGACTTCCAAGAGCTGCACTGGGACCATTCACTGACTGGCACTGGGCCCACTCACTGACCTCCATGAGACGGTGCTAGGCCCACTCACTGACTGCCATGATCTTTCACTGGGCCATCTCATCAACTGTCATAAGCATGCACTGGGCCCACTCACTGACCGCCATGAGCGTGCGCTGGGCCCACTGACTGACCACCATGAGCCTGTGCTGGGCCCTCTCACTGACCGCCATGTGCCTGCACTGGGCTCACTCACTGACCGCCATGAGCCTGTGCTGGGCCCACTCACTGACCACCATGTGCCTGTGCTGGGACCACTCACTGACCGCCATGAGCCTGCA
>NC_057721.1:14418947-14431892 GCF_004010195.1 Chiloscyllium plagiosum
AGTGGGGTCCCGCAGAGCTCTGTTCTTGGGCCTCTGCTCTTTGAAGTTTTTATAAATGACTTGGATGAGGAGGCTGAGGGGTGGGCTAATATATTTGTAGATGACACAAAGGTTGGAGGTGTCGTCCATAGTATAGAGGGCTACTGCAGGCTGCAGTGTGACATAGACAGGTTGCAGAGCTAGGCTGAGAAATGGTAGATGGAGTTCAACCTGGATAAATGCGAAGTGATGCATTTTGGAAGGTCGATCTCGAATGCTGAATATAGGATTAAAGACAGGATTCTTGGCAGTGTGGAGGAACTGAGGAATCTTGGTGTTCAAGTACATAGATCCATCAAAGTTGCCATGCAAGTGGAAAGGGTTGTTAAGAAGGCTATGGTGTTTTGGCTTTCGTTAACAGGGGGATCAAGTTTAAGAGCCATGAGGTTTTGCTACAGCTCTACAAGTTCCTGGTGAGACCACAGTTGGAATATCGTGTCCAGTTCTGGTCACCCTACTATAGGAAAGATATAGAGGCTTTGGAGAGGGTGCAAAGAAGGTTTACCAGGATGCTGCCTGGACTGGAGGGCTAGCCTTATGATGAAAGGTTGAATTAGCTTGGACTTTTCTCTCTGGAGAGAAGGAGAAAGAGAGGAGACCTGATTGAGGTATACAAGATAATGAGAGGAATAGATAGAGTCAATAGCCAGAGACTTTTCCCCAGGACAGGATTGACTGCCATGAGGGGTCATAGTTTTAAGATATTCGGAGAAAGGTATAGAGGGGATGTCAGAGGTAGGTTCTTTACGCAGAGAGTTGTGAATGAATGGAATGTGTTGCCAGCGGTGGTGGTGGAAGCAGAGTCATTGGGGACATTTAAGCAACTGCTGGACATGCACATGGATAGCAGTGAATTGAGGAGTGCGTAGGTTAAGTTATTATATTTTGCATTAGGATTAATCCTTGGCACAACATTGTGGGTTTAAGGGACTGTTCTGTGCTGTATCTTTATATTGTTCTATGTTCTATAGCTCTGCTCCTGGTGGTGGCCAATGTTGAGCTTATCCATGTGATATTCTCAACAGGCTATTGGGATAAAAAGTGGCTGTGGCTCATTTTATTTCTGGCATGGAGTCAGTGTGGTGTGATCAGTCCATGTCATACCTGGAGCTAGGTGCTCCTTGTCTTCCGTGTCTACGTGCCACTGCCTCTGGGTTTTCCATCAGTCTTGTCCTCCTGCATCACCTTCTGAGGAAGGCAGCTGAAGTGACTAATACCCTCTAACAGCTGGGTTCAGGACTATTGCTGGAAATGTCCGAGCTCCTGGAACAGTCATGCTCTGCAGTTGATGGCTATACACACCCCTCCACACAGTGAAACAGACACTGCCCTGATAATGAGAGACATGTCTTCATTGTTCATTCAGCTACAGCCTCAGTGTGTGCAATAATCTGGGGAAGGTGAGGCACCAGCTGAGGGAGCTGTACATTCCATTGGAAGGAGGGTGCCCACTGCGCTTTGAACCCTTCCCACTCCAGACCTTCTTCATTCGTTCAACTTCTCTTTTCATTCATAGAGACCATCGTCAAACATACAGGTTAGATAATGCAGCAGTCGGCTTTTGTCCATAATTCACCTCTTTTGTGCTGACCCAACATGGGGACTGACTGTTGACCACTCCTTGCCCTTTATCTCTCGGTTGTGACCAGCATGAGCAGAGACTGACCATGGTGAAACATCTGAACTGTCTGCAGAATGTAGCCATGAGTGACAGTACCAGGCACCCCACCCCACCCCCAACTCCCCGACCAACAACAGCATCCCACCCCCAACTGGACTGAGCAACAGCTCCGACACAATTCCATACATGGCCATTATAATGAATAAACATGCATTCCATTTGCTGTGTGGGCAACTGACACACACTATAAGTGTAAGATTGACATCTCATTGTACCATCAAGCAAGATGTTCCCTCCTCCCCAGGCTGATCCCTACTGACAAGAGTGACCAGAAGCCTGTCAATGTGTCTACACTAAAGAACTTTTAGGTTCTGGCTCAAGCACCAAAGTGCTAGGTACTTTGCATCAGTTTCCACAGCACGAGACACCAACAACAGACCAAACCTTCAAAAGAGTCAGAGGGCAGAGGTGAGTGCAGTGGCCATCAGTAAGGGGATTGTGCTGGGGATACTGAGATTTCTAAAGGTGGATAAATCACCTAGACCAGATGGACTATACCCCAGAGTTCTGAAGGCCAGGTCGTTTTGTAGAGGCATTGCTGGTGATTTTTTAGGAATCACTGGAGTCAGGGAGAATCCCAGAGGACTGGTAAAATCGATGTTTTGGGCAAAAGCCCTTCATCAGGATTACAGACAGAGTGCCTGAAGGGTGGAAAGATAAATGAGAGGAGGGTGGGGTGGGGAGAAAGTAGCATAGAGTACAATAGGTGAGTGGGGGAGGGGATGAAGGTGATAGGGCAGAGAGGAGGGTGGAGTGGATAGGTGGAAAGGAAGATAGGCAGGTAAGACAACATGGGGACAATGCTGAGCTGGAAGTTTAGAGCTGGGGTGAGGTGGGGGAAGGGGAATGAGGAAACTGGTGAAGTCCACATTGATGCCCTGGGGTTGAAGTGTTCCGAGACGGAAGATGAGGCGTTCTTCCTCCAGGCTTCGGGTGGTGAGGGACCGGCGGTGAAGGAGGCCCAGGACCTCAATGTCCCCGGCTGAGTGGGAGGGGGAGTTGAAATGTTGGGCCACAGGGCAGTGTGGTTGATTGGTGCGGGTGTCCCAGAGATGTTCCGTAAAGCGCTCTGCTAGGAGGCGTCCAGTCTCCCCAATGTAGAGGAGACCACATCGGGAGCAATGGATACAATAAATGACATTGATGGATGTGCAGGTGAAACTTTGATGGATGTGGAAGGCTCCTTTGGGGCCTTTGGATGGAGGTGAGGGAGGAGGTGTGGGCGCAGGTTTTGTAATTCCTGCAGTGGCAGGGGAAGGTGCCAGGATGGGAGGGTGGGTTGTTTACCTGGTCAGGTCCACACCCCTCAACAACCTACCCTCCCAATAATCCCCAAGAGGAGGCAACCACTGCTACCTAGCAAGAATCTACCTCAACCCCCAGAACTTTGTTAAATGATGCTGCGTGTTATTCCCAATACAGGGATAGGCCTTGCTGGACACATTGCACAATTCTGCCATATTTCTCACCATAGCCTGAAGAAGGGCTCATGCCCGAAACGTCGATTCTCCTGTTCCTTGGACACTGCCTGACCTGCTGCGCTTTTCCAGCAACACATTTTCAGTTCTCACCATAGCCCCATCATTCAGGCCCATATAAGGTTCTATCCTTAGCATCTCCTTTGTGACAAGCTAAAGTCAGACTCTGTTATAATGTTATTCAAATTTTAACTTAAATAATCAAGTAAAAACCCACGCATCAAATTTTGTTAATTTTCTTCATGAACTGTTTCTTTTTCCCCTTGGCCTGCTTTCATTTCCTTTTTGATAACTGAGCAGGAGAATAAAACAGATTTTGGGAGCAATTGCAGTCTCTAATCCAATGAGGTGGAGAGATATAAAATTAGTTGTAAGAGATTCAATAAAGTGAGATTTACAAAGAGGATTGTGAAGGTTGTTGAGTGCATGGCTAGAGTTAGTGATTGAAGCAGAAATGATGTCAACATTCTAGGCAGGAGGTCAAAGAAGACTGGGATTAAAGGACTATGAGAATATGGCATGGAATTAGGATTTCAGTTCATCTGTAGCAAAAATATCAATACAGATGGACTCAGCCAAATGCACATTTTTGTCATACAATTTCTAAGTCATTCTCCATTGTCACCACAATTTAAGGAGCATTAAATTGTACAACATGTTCAATCATTTGTATCTGCATTTATCCTCATAACTTTTAATCTCATTCGTCACCAGATAATCATCAAGATCTTTCAACGGTAATGCATTAACTACTTTGACTGAAGCCCATTCCACAGATCTGTAAATCTGTAGGAGGAAGCAATCAGCCTGAGAAGGCAGCAAGCCAACAGTGAGTAATGTAGAAATTGCTTAGATAGATCTTCAGCAATTTTCCCCTTTGTTTGGGATGGAGATGAAAGAGTCACTTAACAGACTGTTTCTCTGAAGATTCAATGAGTAGCATGAAGTTCATGATTGAGGAGGTTTGAATATTATATGTGGAATGGTCAGACCTGAGAGGAAAGGTTACTTCTGTATTTCGTACAAGTTTTTTTTTAAAGGTCCTTCAGCTTGTTCCCGTCACAGTGGCAAATTTAAAGGTGCTGCAATGTGCAACATATATTCAGTATTGTTGAAGTCTGAAAACTAACAGGTGCTGTTTTAGAACCACTAGCATAGACATAATGCATAAAATGTGAATTAAACATAACATTTTCTCATTGTAACCACAGCTGCAGTAATACTGAATGGGTAGAACTTGCTTAAGCTGAAAATGTGTTGCTGGAAAAGTGCAGCAGGTCAGGGGGAGCAGGAGAATCGACGTTTCAGGCATGAGCCCTTCTTCAGGAATCAGGAACTTGCTTAACCAAGGAAGACACATTTGATGTTGCAACATTATAAAGACAAGGTAGGCCCTTTAGCCTTCATTGCAACCCATCTGTGGAGAATAATTTCCTTAATAAAAAGAACAAAACATGAGGAAAGCTGCAAAAAAAGGCTACTCTTACCTTGTAGGTAGCTCAAGAATTATGAGAGAGTTGAGTTAGGACCTTCCCTAGGGCTGAACACAATGGATACAAAGACAGCAATCATCCCATTAGCTGTATCCCACTAGCTATTTGAATGTCCAGGAAGGAAGCCCTTAAGTGCAAGCTTGGAAAATCCTTCTTTATTTAATTTCTGGCATCAGCTCTTCAAGGCCAGCAACTATAATATATCAAAGTTCTGTCACTGAGAAATTGAGTCATCCCTTTCCTTTTAGTTTGTACATAATGGATCTTTAATTCAGGATATTTATTGATTTGAATTTCAAATTATTTCCTATTTCATAGATCTATGAATTTTATTTCTACTTTATACAAAACCATCAATGGATTTTGATGGTTTATTTCCTGCATGAGCAGTTCACAGAAGTTGGTTTTAAATGAAATTCATTGCTTTTCAAATCTCTTACTTATGATTATTCAGCCTTTCAGAGCAAAATGCGAATAGGTTATTCAGCAGGGTAAAAACAATGACTGCAGATGCTGGAAACCAGATTCTGGATTAGTGGTGCTGGAAGAGCACAGCAGTTCAGGCAGCATCTGAGGAGCAGTAAAATTGACGTTTCAGGCAAAAGCCCTTCATCAGGAATAATCAGCAGCCTTTTCAAACTGTGTTAGCTCAACAAGTTCAAACGCTTGTGGTTTTTCCATGTCAGATGACTATAAGGCAATGGAAGATCTTGATGCTATATACAGAAAGAAAGATATTATTGTTAAGCTAAATGCAATCCCCAGTAGGTTTCAAACAGAAGACAGTCGGGTTGGAAGAAACAGATTACAATTCAAATGAGATGTCCTAAACTGGACAATGGAAATAATGTCAACATTCCAGTGATTGTGCATATTGTTGTTGCAATAATTAACTTCATGTGAATTCAACAAGACTCACTTTCAAGTTAGGCTGGTGGTTTTAATGTTTTATGGAGCACAGGTAGTTATATTGGCACCTGATACTAGAAGCGTACTCTGAAACAGTAGGCTGCAAAGGAGAGTGGTTCGTTTCAATGGAGTTGTAAGGGCATTTGGTAAGTATGATGAAATTTATAGTCTGCAAAGTGTTGTCTGCATTGACTATGATTTTTAAGTTTGTGTTTTGGAGACTGTCCCCAGTTGAAAAAGAAAACAGTACTGCAGGTTTTGGGAAAATTTGGGAGATGTTGGGGGTGTTGTTGTTGGAACACTGGATTCCTGGGTGAGACATCAGACCTAGAACATAGAACTGTACAGCACAGAAACAGGCCCTTTGTCCCACAATGTTGCGCCAAGAAATCTGAGAAATCAGACTGTTTCTTCAGGTGCAAGTTAACTGGAAGTTGTCTGGGGACATCACAAAGTTGAAAAATCTACGATTTCTAGAACTGTGAATCAGAAATGGTACATTATGCACCACTGCTGGGCATCAATCCAGTGGTGAGATAGGCCAGTCTTGAGCTCATCCCCAATAATATGGGCCATGGGTTGGCACCAAAATCAGAAAACCCCTCCAATGCAGTAAGTAAACAAATAACCACAGGTCAATTGAATGTGTTAAAAGCTCAATTGGCCTATATGTTATCTTACCCACATCATAACAGGCTTGATGTAGGCAGGGAGGAGTAAGCAATTCTGAAGATTGGACTCGAAAAGTTAACTCTTTTCTTCTCTGTCCACAGAGGCTGCCAGACAAGATGTGTTTCTCCAGAATGCTTGTCTTTATTTCATGTTTCTACCATCTGTGATACTTTGCTTTTGTAAAAGTGAATGCCAGTTTTTAAAGTGGATGCAAGGAATGGGACAGGGGTTTCTATCTTCAATGGTTGCACTATGAACATCAGAGGCACCTCTTCCCAGAGCTTAGCATCACTGTCTACCATCTTTCCCTCCAACATTATGAAACTCACCTCTATAGCCCTTTCATCCCCTTTGCAAATGTGCCAGCCCCTCCTTGTCCAACACTACTGACCTACCTCCTCCAAGAATCCATGGCTGCCTTCCTCCCGGTACTGCCTGCAATTCTGATGGCAACCACGACCAAATTCTGATGCAGTCAGAACTGCAGGTGACCAGCAGCTCTGCAGGGAGAGACTTCCAATGCGTTAAGGGGCATAACTTTGACTGTTGCCTTGTTAATGCCACCCATAATGTGGCAGGGTGGAATGGACTAACATTTCAGTCAGAGGAGGGTGTAGGGTGTGCCAAGCAGTCCATCAACCCCGTTAAATCCAGCCCCCTATTATAACCTTGGTCAGACAAACAAATATATGTACCTCCCTCTGAATCCTTTTGAGTGATCTTCCAATGAAGAATCTTTCAGAACTGACTCAGAGTAGCAAACCTCAGAGGGAGCAGAGCAGAGAAACTGTGCAGAAGCCTGGCTCCCTTCAGTAGCAGTTGCTGTTTTACTTCGGGGCAAGTTTTGTGGGGAAAAAAGAAACAAAATAAACAGGATTAAAAAGATATCTGGAATTAAATTTTTAAAAAGCTGGCCTAATGGTGACCACATAATCACTGTCAAGTGTTGTAAAAACACATCTGGTTTGCTAAGAGGTCTGTCCCATCCACTGCATTTTCCCTATTAGGAGTCTGTCTGTTGCTAGGTTGTGTGGTCTCCTCTACTGCAAAGAAAGTAAGAACAGTGTCATAAATTGTCATGAAGCTGTATTCTCTGAAATATTAATTTAAAATACCATTAGTCAAACATTGGGCTTTTTCGAAGGACTTAATTTGCAAAGCAACAAAGATTGGGTGCAGCAGGACACAATGTTACATTTGCAAGCAAAGTAATCAACTGAAGTGGCTTAGTCTACAACATTTCCAAACAGAAAGGTCAATTGAACATCATTTTAGACATAACTCACTAGTTCCAACAGAACCACTCAAATCTAACGGTACAGCAAGAGGCCCTTTGCCCATTGAGCCTGCCCATCGAGTTTTATTTAACTTTACCTCCTTATGCACTATGCCTCAATCAGTAGAGCCAAGGCAACTGTAGCATGACACTAGTATTCATTACTTACTCTATTGTCACCTATCCTGTCATCTTCAATGACGCATGTACACAGTCACCAAGGTTCCTCTGCTGCTGCACCCCTTCAGAATAGTACCTTGCTCTTTATATTGACTTTCAGTGTTCTTCCTCCAAAAATGCATTATCATACACTTTTGTGCATTGAAACCTACCCACCCATTCCACCCATGTGTCTCTGTCCTTGTGGAGTTCTGCACTGTCCTTTTCACATTTTACAATTTTTTGAAGTTTTATTTCATCTGCAAACTTTGAAATTGTCCCCTGCATACGAAGATCTCGATCATTAATGATTTCAGGAAAAGCAAGAATCCTGACTGGCTTTTCCCTCTTCCTCTTTTCTTTTTCTGAAACTCCTCTCATCAAAGTTGCTGAGTTGGAAACACTGGAATTTGGACTCACCATTCATTCATAAAGGGAGAAATGTTCATTGAAACTGAGACTCCCCAAAGGGGTATCAATATCGACTATCACTGTGTCCTCACCGGCCAGTCATACCTGATTCAGGAAGAAATCATGGTGTCAACAGCTTGTGTAAAAGGTGACTTTGATCAACACCAATATTTAGTACAATCTCTGAATAATTATCTGAATCTAATTGTTACTTGGCCAAAATACTTTGAAAATAAGCTTCTTAGAAAGTGTGTGTGTATTATGTGTTATTTTCCAAGAAGCGAAGTGGCACAGTTTAAATCTTTTGTTAATCCCCTTTATCTGTTGGCTTGGGTAAGATTTGTTTGCAATAAACATGTTCTTTATTTGTTACTAAATAAACTTGGCTACCTTGGAACTGATTCTGGGTTAAAACCAATTGTATATAATTGGCAATATCAACTCCCTTTTCAAATTTAAGCTTTGCTGTGACCAGTGTCAACATAGGACTAAGAAAGGGAACAGTTCGATCTCCAACTTGATCATAACAAATATTTAGGTGCTTACATTTGGCATTGAACCTATAGTTCAATAGTGTGATCATATTAATATGACTTCTTTAACTGTCAGCATTTTCCTGTCTAGCATTAAGCCATTTAATCTAGTTTCCCAAACCACATAGCCGACTTGTCCCTCATAGATTTATAGTTTATTTTGTTGACATTACGATCTTGGTTTCCGACTAAACCCCACCATTTTCAAAATTAGATAAAAATGCTATCATATTCAGGTCATTATTTCCTAAAGGCTTCTTTACGACAAGATTATTAATTAGCCCTTTGTCACAGCACAATATTAGATCAATAATAATCTATTCTTTAGTTTGTTCCTCAATGTCAGGTACTAGGAAACTCTCTCTCATACAATTCAAGCATCATTTTCCATAACATTGGTCCTAATTAAATTTAATAAGTCTAACTGTAAATTGAAATCTCTTTGTAATTTCCTTGTTACGCCCACCTATAATTTCCTGATTTTTGTGATTTATATTATCATTGTTTGTTGTCCTATAAATCATTCTCAGTAAAGTGTTATGCCTCTTGTTCTTTCTTAGTACCACCCAAACTAATTCTACATCCTGAATACTAAAGGTTTCTCTCACCACTGTGAAGATGTCTTCTAATTAACAGAGCTAACCCACCAACTTGATTCAGCTTACTGTATTGATGAATGTCACATGTTATTGAATATTCAGGTCTCAGCTTTGATTTCTTTGTATTAATATCTTTATAATGGTTATCAACGCAAACACATGAATTTCCTATGGAGCTGACAATACATCTTTTGTTAGGAATACTGTGGGCATTCAGATACAGAGTCCTCACTTCAGTTTTTGATTTTTTTTTAAGCTCTGATTCATTGTGCTGGAACACTCAAGTTTCCATTTGCTGTCCCTTCCTGCAATACATTGATTATCATTATCTTTATCACTAGCTTGTACTATTGCCTTGTCATTTTGCTTTAATTCAGACAATCTTTACCTATCTGATCCCTTCTGTTATGTTATGTCTTGCAACTGATATGAAATATACCTTTAAGGGGCTTACCAATGATGTCATCACCATATTATGATATGTGACTTAATGGTAGACAGTTCTGAGTCTCCATCTTACTGAGCAATGTTCTGTTGTAACATAATATGCTGAGGGAAATATATTGTGGTACATCTGAATTGAGGTCAGACATGTAAGTGCCTGTGATTGGAATGTACATGTGTAGATACTAGATGCCGTAATAAAAATTAATTGAATTCTTCAATACTATGTTACCTGTGTCTCATATCTTAAGAGCTAACGTACGTACTACTATTGTCTTCAGATCAAAATAATTCCGACATTCATACCTGATACATGATGAAATGCCAACATCAACAGTTTGGATCCAAAGTGACTTCAACAACATACCAATATTTGGATTATTTGTGAATAATTTGTTTTTTTTTAATTTAACTGTTAGTTTGACAAAGTACTTTGAAGAAATTACTCTGCAGATTTGGGGGGAGAGAGATAGAGATAGTGAGAGAGAGAGAGAGTGAAGGGGGGCGTGGGGAAGCAGAGAGAGAGAGAGTGCATGTGTGGGTGTATTTCTTTTTCCTAGAAAGGTTGCATATATTTGCACACTTTAAGCTTTTTTTGTTCATAACCTTTACATGTTTGCTTGAGGAGTATTGTCTGCAATAAACTAGTTCCTTATTTGTTAAAGGAACCTGGCTCTGTCGGATGTGGCTCATCGAAAAGTGACCTAAGAAAGGAATCAGTCTATCCCTCGACCTCAGCCATAACAGTGTTGTTGATGTATTGTGATGATAAAGCACAAATATACCATTTATGGAGATTGATCGTGAGGGATGAGTGTGAAAAGGTAAAAGGCCAAGAGTGAGTCTGACTTCTGGTTGCTCAAGTGGGATTTTGAGGTGCCTGGAGAGAGTTGAACTACAAGGTGCGCGTAACTGAGGGATAGTGGCAGGGTTATGCTAGGGAGAGGCAGAGTGCGGGTGTTGGCACTTGACAATTTATTACAATTCACCTTTCTCACTCTCCTGAGGTCCTTTATCCTCTTGGTATTCTGTTTCCAGATTGGAGAAAGGACACTTCTGTTACTGAGTTCCTCAGTCTCTTCCCTCCATGGTTGGAGAAGTTGTCCTTATGAAATATCATTGCATTGGAGACATTTTAAATTGCACAGGAGAACCTCCAGGTATGAGTGAGAGACTCGATGAATGACCTTTTCATATCTACTCTCTCTTTACTGTGCTTGATGGACCCTCTGAAATCAAAGTGAAACCTTGTAACCCATTGTACGGTGCCTTTAATTAGAAACTTAGTGGACCTGTCATCCTGCTAAATTGATTGGACAGCCTGGAACTGCGATGTCAGTGACGTTGTTCTGAGAAAAGCCATGGTGAAGTTTTGGGTTTTGATTGGAGAATAGCCCTGTGATGCTAGTTTAGGAGGAGTGGCTGAGTTTTATGTTTCATCATAATATTTCATAGAATCCCAACAGTATGGAATGAGAGTTGTCCTGGTGTCCTGATCAACATTAATTCAAACTGCATCCGTGAAAAATAATCTGCTGCTCTGTTAAGCTGCTTTTTTGGGGTTCAGAGAGTGGTGCTGGAAAAGCACAGCAGGTCAGGCAGCATCTGAGGAGCAGGAGAATCGACGTTTCAGGCAAGAGCCCTTCATCAGGAAGGCTACTTTGGGAGGATGATCATGGTACACTGCATTTCACAGCTGTGAATTGCTTTGACATATCTTTCACACAGTTGTAAATGTGATGCTTTTCCTCTTACTGATCGTTGCTGACACTAAACAGCAAATTATTGAGTTTCTTTTAATTGATTCATTTGAATTGTTTTGAAAAAGGTGCCAAGGAGTAAATAAGGCAGATCAGATTACACCACCAGTAGACTAGCTGTGCTCGCCTTTAAACCAGTAACTATCGTACAAAGACCACAGCGCCTCCTGGAACCGATGGATATTAGATGCCTGGTCACAAAAGAGTCAGTTGTTTACGCTTCACAGAGATTTGCAGACAATCTCCAAAGGAATGATCCAACTATTTGGAAACAAGGCAACTATGTCACTCAATACTTGTGTCCTCAGCTTCTTTCAGGATAGGACAAACCTGTGTGGATTATTAACCAATTTGCTTTCCCCATAGCCTGTCCCTTATCTACAAGGCACAAGTCAGGAGTGTGCTGGAATATTCCCCACTTACCTGGATGGGTGCAGCTATTAACAACATTCAAGAAGCTTGACAAAGCAACCCATTTGACTGGCACCACATCCACAAAAGTTCCCTCACTACACCAGCGATGTAGTATGTAGTATCTATAAAATGCACTGCAGAATTCACCAAAGCTCCTTAGCACTTTCCAAACCTATAACCACTTCCATCCAGAAGGGTAAGGGCATCAGATGGAGTCATAGAATCAAACACCAGGGAAACAGACCTTTCGGTCCAACCAGTCCATGCTGACCACAATCCCAAACTAAACTAGCCCTACCTGCACTTGGGCTCATATCTCTCCAAACATTGTTTATTCATGCCTTATACAAATATATTTTAAATGTTGTAATTGTACCTGCATCCATCAATTCCCTGAAAGTTCATTCCACACATGAACCAGTTACTGTGTTTTTTTTTTAAAAAGTTGCCCCTCATGTCTTTTTTAAATCTTTCTTCTCTTACCTTAAAAACATAACCTCTAATCTTTAAATCCCCATTAAGAAAATGGCACATGCCATTCAATTATCTATACCCTTCATGATTTATAAACCTCTGTAAGGTGACCTCTCAATCTCCTGAAATCCAGTGAAATAAAAATCCCAGCGTCTCATAGAAACACCACTGAGAGTTCCTCTCCCTACCATTCACCATTCTGATTCGGAAATATACCACTGTGCCTTCACTGTCACTGGGCCAAAATCCTGGAATTCCTTCCCTAAGGGCATTTTGGGTCAACCCACAGCACATGTACTGCAGAGGTGCAAGAGGGCAGCTCACCACCATTTTATCAATGGATGCTAGGTATTGGCCGGCCAAATATGTCCATGTCCCACAAATAAATAAAACTTTTAAAATTGTATTATTAACAGGTGAGAAAAGCATGGTTTAGCAAAGCCAAGTCTCATATTTTTCTTCTCACACCTGTGATGGCAGTGGAAGCTTCACATTTCGGACTAAGCCGAATTTTTCAAAACACAGGTATTGGGAGTCCAACTGGAGTCAACAGGGTCAAGGTGTCATTGACTTCAAGTGGTTACCCCAGCCATTAGTGGAGCA
>NC_057721.1:14432392-14441479 GCF_004010195.1 Chiloscyllium plagiosum
ACCAGGTTATAGTCCAACAGGTTTAATTGGAAGTACACTCGCTTTCGGAGCGACGCTCCTTCATCAGGTGATTGTGAAGGGCTCGATCGTAACACAGAATTTATAGCAAAAATTTGCATGTGATGTAACTGAAATTATACATTGAAGAATTGATTGTCTGTTAAGCCTTTCACCTGTTAGAATATAGTGATAGTTTCACTTCTTTCATGTGTAAATCACAAATCCCTTTTTTTTAAAGTTGCATTCTCGGGTTAGCTGTTAACAATGGTGATAGCTAGATAATATGTTGAAGGTGTTAGCCCCCTGTGTTCTCTGTCTATGATCTGATGTTTAGACTGATTCTAATCTAAAAAGTGAGATAACAGACTTTTACATAAATTCATGCTGTTTTTGAGTTCAGAGTTCTACATGAATGTAAATTCATGCTATAAATTCTGTATTACGATCGAGCCCTCCACAATCACCTGATGAAGGAGCGTCGCTCCGAAAGCTAGTGTGCTTCCAATTAAACCTGTTGGACTATAACCTGGTGTTGTGTGATTTTTAACTTTGTACACCCCAGTCCAACACCGGCATCTTCGGATCTTGAATGAACTTGCGTTCAAGTCTCTGCACTGAAATATGAGCCCACGCACTTTGACCCAAGAGGTAGGAGTGGTAGTGACTGAATCATAGACAACACTCAGTGTTCAGCTGGCATGACCAGATTTAACTCACAGCAGCTCATTAGCTGCTTTTGCTGGCTTGACCTTTTTGGTTTTTATGTCTAACTTCCCTTAATTTGCTGTTTCCCTCAAGTCTTCCTCTTTTTTTTAACTGAAAAGTTCAAAAATTAAAGTGGTGTCACCAGGCAGAACAAGAGAGTTTGGATGATTAAGTCCTACTTTTTGACCGTGAATGTGCTGAATGTGAAATAATATTCCTTTATCTTTCTCTTCCTTTTAGAGAGAGTACAGGCATCTTGATTTACAAACATCCTTTACGAAATGCTACTATTTATGAATATAATCCTGTGCAGAGACAATAGACAATAGACAATAGGTGCAGGAGTAGGCCATTCTGCCCTTCGAGCCTGCACCACCATTCAATATGATCATGGCTGATCATCCTTAATCAGTATCCTGTTCCTGCCTTATCTCCATAACCCTTGATTCCACAATCCTTGAGAGCTCTACCCAACTCTTTCTTAAATGAACCCAGAAACTGGGCCTCCACTGTGTTTCCTGCCTCCAGAGTGTCCAATCCTTTAATAATCTTATATGTTTCAATCAGATCCCCTCTCAATCTTCTAAAGTCAAGGGTATACAAGCCCAGTCGCTCCAGTCTTTCAGCGTAAGGTAGTCCCGCAATTCCATGGATGTATTAATATTAATTTTAAAAATCAACAAAGATCCAACATATTTACAAATGGCTTTTTTTATGTTGTCCAGCATCATGTTTCGACTTATGTACAAAATTGACTTGTGAACAAGCTCAAGTGAAATTTGTTAGCAGTCCAGGGACTGCCCTGTATTCAATATCATAGGATATCTTTCTTTTCTCAGTAATGGTCTATGCTTAAGATTTAACTGAATTGTGGCCATATATACTGATGTATGTTATGGTGTTTGATCTATTTTCTGATTTTATTTTCAGCACCTATGACATTTTATATTTTATAAAACTACATAATGGGAAATGTATTTATAGTACCTTCATCGTATCATGGAATAGTCAAGTAAAGGTAAGGTCACTAGAGTCTTACTTGACTACAGGGCTGTTCCCTCTGAAGCTTACAGAATACTGAATGGCCTGGGGAGAGTGGATGATAGGAAGATGTTTCCATTAGTAAGAGAAACTGGGACTCATGGGCACAGCCTTAGAGTAAGGGGAAGAGTGTTTAGAACGAAGATATGGAGAAACTTCTTCAGCCAGAGAGTGGTGAATCTGTGGAATTCATTGCCACAGAAGGCTGTGAAGGCGAAGTCATTGAGTATATTTAAGACAGAGATAGGTTCTTGAGTATCAAGGGTTGTGGGGAGAAAGTGGGAGAATGGGGTTGAGAAACTTATCAGCCATGATTGAATGGCAGAGCAGACTTGATGGGATGAATGGCCTAATTTCTGCTCCTATGTCTTATGGTATGCTCCCACTAGACAGCGAGAGAAAGAGAGAGGCAGAGACAGAGAGTGAGAGATGGTTTAAGCTGAGGGTCACTATGCCTCAGGTGAGGGAAGAGATGAAGAAGGAAAGTCCTTCATGATAACCTGGTGTGGGAACTGAACCTGCACTGTTTGCATCATTCTGCATTGCCAGCCAATTGAGGTTTCCAACCCCCTAACAGAATAGCACAGCACAAAAGAAGGCCATTCAATCTATCAAATGCATATAAGTTTTTCAAAGGATAATCTTCTTAGTCCCACCTACGACTCACCCCTTAGATATTACAGCACCTTTTTCTCTCTCAGGTATTTACACAATTGCCCAATGAAAGTCACAATTGAATCAGTACTCAGCAGTATCATCACACCAACTAAATCCAAACACTTTTGTGTTAAAAAGGTGTCTCTTCATTACATCTCTTGAGCTCTTGACAAGCACCTTAAATCTTAGTGCTGGCTCTTCAGACTTTGAAAACGATCTGTCCTTCTTTTACCTGAATCTTTCGTGAATGTAAACAATTTTATCAAATCTCCTCTCGATTTTCTATGTTCTAAAGACTACAACCTTACCTACTCCAATCTATCGGCAGAGTGGTAACCTCTTATTCCTGGAACTATTCTCATAAATATCTTCTCTCCATATCTTTCTGTCTTCCTAAAATGTGGTCGTGCCCACAACTGACCATAGTGCTGTGATTGGGATCAATCTATTTTCATAAATGAGAACATAACATGAGAAGGCTGACAATTTATTTCTGTTTGTAGTTTTATTCCTGCTACTTTTCCAATAGGAGCAATTCTGCTCCTCATATTCTCAGGGTGATTTGATTATATATGATTATCTGAAATCTAAGGTCCAAAAATGTGATACTAATGGTGGACAATGACCCGACCATCAATAAACAAGACACAAGACATTGTCACTTGGAGGAATTCCAACTTTCTTCAATGTTCCTTGCACTGTTATCAATTACATTTTTGACTAGAAGAATCCTCTACTCAACTACTTCTTTCAAAATTACATCTTAATTGGTGCAAGCTTTTGGTCTGGTTGTTTTACTTGATAACATACTCTGCTGCTTTTAGTGTTTCAAAATTGCTAAGAAATCGGATCTCACAGAATTGCTATGGCATAGAAAGGAGGTCATTCAGCCCATGGCATCTTCTGTTTCCTAGTGTCAACCTCCTGCCTTTTCCCCATATCCCTGCTTACCATTTCTATCCACATTATAATCTAATGACCTCTTGCATCACTCAGTTTTACCTACCTCCTTCCAGGCAGTGCCTACCATACCCTAAATACTTTCTGTGTGAAAAAATTAAACCTATCTGATTTCCTTTCACGCTAATCTAGTTCTGCATTGTAGGTTATGCCTGGCACCTTACATTGCAAGTTGTATTTGATTAATTATGAACTTAGCACTCATCTATCACAAACATTAGCACTGCCTTCAAATGAAATTAATGGCCATAATAAATGAGTTTCTATTGATTTTATCATGATTTAAAAAGAATTGTGAATTCAGTTCTTAATGTATCCAGCCTTTACATGCTTAGTCTCAAATTATTAATTTAAGTAGTTGAAATACATTTTTAAATATTGAGGCGTCTAATGATATTTGAGAATGGGAGTTTCTACTCTAATCTAACTAATTGCAGATTTGAAATCAGCTGTACATAATAGCATTGTGAATGCCTAGCAGAGAAAGCAAATTGGACTATAAAGTAAAAAGGAATGCTAAGGGATAGCAATGAATAATTCAAGAAACTGAAGTCAGCAGCAAGAATTTTGCATACGCAAATTTGTTTGCAACCCCTTTGCCTATGGCTCGAAGGTTTTGACAAAGCTTAAATACAATCAGTCAGCATGGAGCATGTGTGAAGTAGTGCTTTAGAAATTGCTGTCAGGATAAAGGTTAATGCCGCCAGGAATTGAATATTACTTGCCATCTATTTGCGTGGTCTGGCATTTCTGCCAAGTTTCTGCCCGCTACAGTTGCTACAGTTTTCAGTTTGCAGTGTATTGTTGCATTTATCTTGTGCATAGTCGTTCATATTCATTATTTTCAGGATTGTTGATATTTGACTGTCATGAGGAATGCTGTGAAGGGAGCACAAAAATTCTAATTCATAACATTTGATGTGGGTAATCTGGTAGTGAGGAGCTGAGATACTTTCTCACATGCTGGTGGCTGCAAAATCACAGTATCGGTGCAGTCAGAGTGTTTATTTTAAAATTCTCTTCGTGTTCTTCATCTGCCTGGATACGTGGTATAGCAGAGAGTAAGCAGAAACAGAGAACAACTGTCAGAAGTAGCAAGTACCAAAGACGTTATACCATCTGGATTCACTGTTGTATCAGTCTACTGTGCAATTCAGTCAGATCATGGTTGATCCACACTTCAGTTTTGTTCAAATAAAAGTAAAGTACTACAGATGCCAGAGATCCAAGAATCCCTACAGTGAAGAAAGAGGACATTCAATCCCTCAAATCATCCTCTGAAGAAGGTCCCACCTGGGCCATCATGCTCCCCCAATCCCTGTAACCAAACATGGAGTATTCACAATGGCTAACCTGCACATCATTGGACTGTGAGACAACACGCATGCATTGGGAAGAACATGCAAACTCTACACAGACAAAACTGGAATCAAACCCAGGTCCCTGGCACTGTGAGGTATTAGTGCTAACCACCATACCATTCCAAAGGTCTGAAATAAAAACAGAAAGCTCTAGAGAAACCTAGCCAGTCTCGCAGCATCTGTGGAAAGAGGATCTGTGTTAACGTTTCAAATCCAATGTGACTCTTCTTCAGAACTGCCAGACCTGCTGAATTACCCAAGCTCTTTCTGGTTTTACTTTAGCTCTATTCACCTGCTGTAGGTCCCTTGATGTCCTCACCTTAAAAAAAATGAGTTACCTTTCTTTGGCTTGCAAGCTCCAGTTAACCCAGCATCCACAGTTTTTTCAAGGAGACCACGTGTGCTGCAATGCCAATGGGAGGAAATTTCCATTGTGTACTGATTTGAAAATCTTAAGAGAACTCTACACTTGTTTACATTGTTAATTCACTATTTTTCAACCAATAACACACTTCATTGAATTTCTTTTATGAACTGATGTCTCATATTTCATTGGTTCTCTTAATTTGGTATCACTTGCAAATATCACCAATTAAAAAGTCATAGAGTTGTACAACAAGGAAACAGAGCCTTCAGTCCAACTAGTCCATTCTGACCAGATATCCTAAGTAAATCTAGTCCCATTTGCCAGCATTTGACCCATATCCCTCTAAACCCCTCCTATTACTATACCTCTCCAGGTGGCTCTTAAATGTTGTAATTGTACCAGCCACCACCACTTCCTCTGGCAGCTAATTCTATACAGGCACCACAGTCTGCATGAAAAAGTTGTCCATTAGGTCCCTTTTAAATCCTTCCTCTCTCACCTTAAACCTATGCCCTCTAGTTTTGGACTTCCCCACCCTGGGGAAAAGACCTTAAGTATTCACCCTATCCGCACCCCTCATGGTTTATACATTAGATTAGGTTAGGTTCCCTACCACTCACCTATTGTACCCCCACCTCATCCTAGTTTCAAACTTCCAGCCCGCACTGTCCCCTTGACCTGTCCGGACTTGTCCGACCTGCCTAGCTCCTTTTCCACCTATCCACTCCACCATCTCCTCCCTGACCTATCACCTTCATCTCCTCCCCCACTCACCTACCTACAGTATGGAAACAGGCCCTTCAGCCCAACAAGTCCACACTGACCCTCTGAAGAGTACTCCACCCAGACCCATTCCCCTAGCCTATATTTACCCCTGACTAATGCATCTATCACTATGGATAATTTAGCATGGCTAATTCACCTGACCTGCACATCTTTGGATTGTGCATCTCTATCAGGTCACCCCTCAGCCTTTGATGCTCCAGGAAAAATAGTCCCAGCCTATTCAACCTCTCCCTGACTTGAGTTTTGAGATTCCAAACCGATGAAGTAAATTAGAACCTTTAACGTTTCCAATAATAAACCCAAGACACTTCCCATCTACCTCAACTGCAACATAATTCTTCTGATATTTTCTACCCTTCATCAAATTTCTTATCTATTCCCAAGATATTTCTGAAATCCATTAAAACTATAACATGCATATTCAGTCTGTCTAATAATAATGAAGGTGGATACACCGACTGTCACAAGGCATAACTTTGTATTTCACTATGTGTTACATTCCTTCCCCACAAATTATAACTGCTTTACGGCTATAGTGCTGGTTAATGATGGGTGTCTGTTACTTCATATGAATATTCCAAGATATCCATGCCAGAAACACAATGTTTCTCATCATTTGTCACACTCTGCCCAAGCATTATTTTGCTTTGGACCATGCACAGAACAAACAGAAAAAGGTAATGGTTTGAAATACGAATGCACATTTATCTCCTATTCACAGTCTGCACATCTGTGGAATCAATTATTTGTATTTAGGTACTGGGAGGAGTGAAATCTTACAGAGGGCTTAGGAATTTTTTTAACTATTGTTCCCAGGTGGAGTGGGGGTGGGGGGGGGGGGGGGGGGGTGAAGGAATAAAAACATATTCTGGAAGGACGTATATCAGATGATCAAACCTTTCACTGGATATTTGCCTCTCTATTGAGCATTGAGTTCAGGTCCCAGAATGTTGTTATCCACCAATAAATCACAGATTTGTGTTTGGCTGGAGTATCGTGTCCAATTTTGAGTACCAGATGTTAGGAAGGATGCCAAAGCTTTAGAGCGATTGCCAAGATTTACTACATATGGTGGCATCACTGATTGACTTCAATTATCTGGAAAGAATTGTGAAGCTGAAATTGTTCCCTTTGAAGTGGTGAAGTGGAAAGACAGGTTTTGTGGAGTATGAAAAATAATGATGGCTTTTGTTAGAGAAAATAAGGAGACCCTAGTTCCTGACAGGATGATGAGTGACCAAATGACATCCTTGAGGAGAAAGTGAGGTCTGCAGATGCTGGAGATCAGAGCTGAAAATGTGTTGCTGGAAAAGCGCAGCAGGTCAGGCAGCATCCAGGGAACAGGAGAATCGACGTTTCGGGCATAAGCCCTTCTTCGGGCTTATGCCCGAAACGTCGATTCTCCTGTTCCCTGGATGCTGCCTGACCTGCTGCGCTTTTCCAGCAACACATTTTCAGACCAAATGACATCGACTTAAGATAATAGGCAAAACTGTAGGGAAGATGAAGCAAATGTTTATATGGTTGAGTCGTGATGATCTGGCATGTACTGTCTGATATATCAGTAGAAGCAGTTTCAATAGTCAATTATCAAAGGAAATTGGAGATGTGCTGGAAAAGGAAAAAGAAAACGAAGGATTTTGAGAAAAGAACAAAGCAGGCAGACTACTTGGATAACTCTTTTAAAATGCCTACACAGTCATAAAGGGCTAAATGGTCTCTTCCTGTGATGTCCACATCTCTAATCCTGTGATTGAAGTTTCTGACTGTTCATTCAATGTTTAATGATGGTGAGACACGGAATGCTAGAGTTTGTTTGTCAGTTTCAGTAGCTTCTGGCAGATCTCACACTGGCTGTGTTTATACTGAAGTCATTGTGTATCCTGACCAGAAACCAATATTTTTTTTAGGTGGTGTCATTATTGCTGCATCATATAAACTACATGCCTTGATGCATTTTCAGAGTTACATTTCTCTGGGAGACGATTTCTTGTAAAAAGATTATTTTTCCAGAAGTGTACAAGTTGCCTGGGATATAAACAACAGAGAAAGGATCAACAATAACTATATAAGAAGAATAGTATATGATCCCAATTTTTGTGGAGTTAGGGAGACATTTTATGCCTTAGGAAAAATAGCACTCGGACTCTGGATCTGGAAGTCTCACCCCTACTTCCGTCAGATCCTATTTTCTCCAAGGCAGGGAGACAATGGACAGGATGTAATTATTTCAGCTGTACATTTTTCCATGTAGCAAGGAGCATGCATCCCCCTCATCTAATCAATTGAGGCTGCTTCTCCTGAAGTGCTACATTTGAACCAGGAATTTTCCTGATCCCGCACACCCATCTAGGAGGCCAAAATATGGGCCTGTGTTTGGTTCTCTTTCAAGGATGTTAACCTGGCTGTAGAGCGAGAAACAGATCTTTCAAGCAAGATTCAAAGGAATTTGTCTGCTGGCTAAGAAGATGTAAAAGTCTTACTCAGCAAATGACTGGTAAAGATGTGTTAGGCCTCTGATATAGCTTGGCTGAGATATGCAAAACAGTTTAAAATGTAAGGTTCTGGAGTTAAAGAAATTAGACTCGAGAGTTCTGACATGAGATGGCCATGCTTACTGATAATGGTTTGAACTGGGAGTCTGAAACAGTGGGATATTTGAAGGAGCAACATTGCTGGAAATAAATGTTTTGTGATGGGGAGGTCATGCCTCATCAGCCTTATTGAATTCTTTGAGGATGTGACAAAACACATTGATGAGGGTAGAGCAGCGGATGTGGGGTACATGGATTTTAGCAAGGCATTTGATAAGATTTCCCATGGTAGGCTCATTCAGATAGTAAGGAGGCATGGGACACAGGGAAACCTAGGAGAAAGTGAGGACTGCAGATGCTGGAGACCAGAGTTGAGACTAGAAAAGCACGTCAGGTCAGGCAACATCCAAGGAGCAGGAGAATCGACTTTTCGGGCATAAGCCCTTTATCAGGAAAGCATCAGACTCTTGATACAGGGAAGCCTGTCTGGCTACAGAATTGGCTGGCCCGTTGAAAATGAGGATGGTGGTAGAAGGGAAGCAGCTGAAAATGTGTTGCTGGAAAAGTGCAGCAGGTCAGGCAGCATCCAAGGAACAGGAGAATCGACGTTTCGGGCACAAGCCCTTCTTCAGGAATGAGGAAAGTTTGTCCAGCAGGCTAAGATAAAAGGTAGGGA
>NC_057721.1:14441594-14459190 GCF_004010195.1 Chiloscyllium plagiosum
TTGGGTTGGTTGGTCCTGGTGTCCCAGAGGTGTTCTCTGAAACGCTCTGCAAGTAGCCGGCCTGTCTCCCCAATATAGAGGAGGCTACATCGGGTGCAGAGGATGCAATAGATGATTGTGTGGAGGTGCAGGTGAATCTGTGGCGGATATGGGAGTTTCCTTTGGGGCCTTGGAGGGAGGTGAGGGGCAGGTGTGGGCGCCAGTCTTGCACCTCCTGCGGTTGCAGGGGAAGGTGCCGCGGGTGGAGGTTGGGTTGGTGGGGGGTGTGGATCTGACGAGGGAGTCACGGAGGGAGTGGTCTTTATGGAATGCTGATAGGGGAGGGGAGGGAAATATATCCTTGGTGGTGGGGTCTGTTTGGAAGTATTCAGCCTCGAGCTTGGTGACCGGTGGTGTTCCACAGGAATTAGTTCTGGGACCTCTGCTCTTTGTGATTTTTATTAATTACTTGGATGAGCAAGTGGAAGGGTAGGTTAGTAAGTTTACCAATGACATGAAGGTCGGTGGAGTGGTGGATAGTGTGGAGAGCTGTTGTAGGTTACAACGGGACATTGACAGGATGCAGAACTGGGCTGATAAGTGGCAGATAGAGTTCAACCTGGAAAAGTATGGAGTCATTCACTTTGGAAGATCAAATTTGAATGCTGATTGCAGGGTTAAAGACAGGATTCTTGCAGTGTGGAGGAACAGTGGGGTCTTGGGATCCATGTCTATAGATCCGTCAAAGTTGCCACCCAGTTTGGTAGGGTTGTTAAGAAGGCGTGTGGAATGTTGGCTTTTATTAGTAGGGGGGTGAATTTAAAGGTTATGCAGCAGCTCTAGAGAGTCCTGGTTAGACCACACTTGGAATATTATGTTCAGTTCTGGTCGCCGCATAATAGGAAAGATGTGGAAGCTTTCGAGAGGGTGCAATGGAGATTTAGCAGGATGCTGCCTGGACTGGAGGGCATGTCTTATGAAGAAAGGGTAAGGGAGCTAGGGATTTTCTTATTGAAGTGAAGAAGGATGAGAGGTGACTTGATAGAGGTGCACAAGATATTGAGAGGCATAGATAGAGTAGATAGACAGAGACTTTTTCCCATGGCAGAAATATCTATCACAAGGGGGCAATATTTTAAGATAATTGATGGAAGATTTAGGGGAGATGTCAAAGGTAGGTTCTTTACTGAGAGTGGTGGATGCGTGGAATGCATTGCCAGCAGTGGCAGTAGAGCCAGATACATTAGGTACATTTAAGCAACTCTTGGATAGGCACATAGTACAATGAAGGGTACGTAGGTTATTCTGATTAGAGTAGGGTAAAAGGTCGACACAACATCAAGGGCCGAAGGACCTATACTGTGCTGTACTGTTCCGTGCTTTTTTAAATAGAAGATCCAAGAAATCTCAATCCTGATTTGTATCTTTGATACAATACTGAGAAGAAATGGTTCATCTTCCAATTGCTAGTAAGAGTCTTTCTTGAGCTTATTGGGGTTGTATGTCAAAAGGATGTAGTTGAGTTAAAATGTTTGCTTTAGAGTGGAGGTGTACTTGATTATCTTTAACGTAATTGACTGTTAAAGATTGACTATTCTTTGATATTTTTTCTTGTTTGCTTTTAAAAAAATTGAACCGTGAAATGTTAAACCTCTTTTCTTTTGGTTAAGTGCCTATGTTTTCAGATTTCAAAACAAGTTGCCAGTCTCTAATGGGATCATCGCACATGGTTTTAATTTTATTTCCTAACCTTTCCTATTCAATGTGAAGAATAAAATGACAATCTTATGGTAATAACAAATTTCAGTTGTAGGTTTTCATTCTAGTACACCATCTACTGACATAGCAAAACGTACTCCAAAGTACAGGGCTGAAGCTAAACTAGCTGAAGTTTTAAAAGTACAGAAACCAGGAACATTGTAAAAGCTCAAATAGGTCTCTAATGTCTCTTCGGGCAGGCATTTTGCCATCCTTACCTGATCTGACCTGCATACCTGCCATCCTTACCTGATCTGACCACCAAACCCATGGCAATATTGACTCTTAATGTAGTAGTGTCCAGTAACATCACTAGCCTAGTGATCTCGAACCCCAGGGAACATGAGTTTGAAATCTACCACAGTAGATGATGAAATTTGCTTTTAATAAAAATAAATCTGGAATAAAAAAATTATCCCAGTGGTGACCATGTAAACATTGTCAGTTGACAAATGCCATTTGGGGATGGAAACCCACAGACCTTGCCTGGTCTGGTCTACATGTGACTCCAGACCCAAAGCGATGTGGTTGACCCCTAACTGCCCTCTGGACAGTTAAGAATGCACTATATATGTTGGCCTGCCCAGCGATATCTACATTGCATGAAAAACATTTACAGCAAGCAAACCTGAATTCTATGATAGTCACACTGAACTCAGCAACAAAGGAGCAGTGTGCATGTATGTTTTCAGCAAGTGTGCAGTGTATTAATCAGCAGGCTGCTATTTGTTAATATTACGAATTGTGGCTTTCACAGCCATTCTCCCATAACTCTTCCAATAATCCAGAGCAGTTTATTAAATACCAGGAAGATTAATACAGAATCTGGGCACTTTTGAAATGTACTCAAGCAGAGGACTCACAGTGAACTTGAAAGAGTTGAGAAGGTGGCTGCATAATTCCTGTTTAATCCATTCTCCAGATTCTCCAGTTTTACTGAAACCTTTATCACCCAAATTTGACTTGAATTAACATCAAAACAACAATGTATAATGCCAGCCTTCAGGTTTACCAATCAGCGTTCCCTAATGCCAGGAGAAACTTGCAGTGTAGCAAACAGGCCATGTTACAGAGGAGATGATTTCATTACACATGCCAATGTTTTCACAATGTTTATTGTTCAAGCCAATATAATCTTTA
Source organism: Chiloscyllium plagiosum (assembly GCF_004010195.1). Classification (NCBI taxonomy): domain Eukaryota; kingdom Metazoa; phylum Chordata; class Chondrichthyes; order Orectolobiformes; family Hemiscylliidae; genus Chiloscyllium; species Chiloscyllium plagiosum. Next base: position 14,444,472 of record NC_057721.1, read on the forward strand.
CTGTGGCCTAAATACAGTACCAACAGACTGTCATTTGCACTGTCCCTCTAAATCTTTTCCAAAAATCAAGGTCAAAAAAAAAGGTGTTGATTTAAAACTCATGTTATTTAATTTATCAAACTTACCAGATAACATTGTTAGGATTAGTACAGATATGGGTTGATAGAACATTAATGCAAAAACAGTGTGTTAGCACCTTTTGAACAGAATTTGCCACCACAGTTTTAGGAGCTTTGTTCTATAGTGAGGCAATTAGCTGTTGAAAGAAGGCTTCTTTCATTTTATCAGTCAGAAAAGTTTCTGAGGTAAATGTGCTAGCACATCTGTTGCTTGTTAAATTGCAAATTACCATATTCTTCACGATTCATTGCTCTTATTGTGTTTAAGTGATTCATACGCCTCACGGTTAATTGTTTTGAAATTGTCAGTCTAAGTACGCTAAAAATATATAATGATTACAAGTTTGCCAATGACGCCAGCCACCAATTGAATAGTAAACCAAAACGTTTGACTAACTATGGAAAAATACATCCGTGAAAGTCAGTGCATGGAGGTCAAAGCCATTCAAACAAAGCTACTTATATGGATTATACCAAGCTTTACTTTCAGCCAGGCGTTGACTTTATTTGACACTGATAATACTGTTTTCCTTCTCAACCAGGTTAAACATTCTGGTAATTAATTTTTACATTGATATTTTTGCCTGTTCGCAGTCAATATTTTGTCATTTCTTTTTGTAATACCAAAAGTTTGCTGAAAAGTTTGTCAACAACTCCTGGGATGACATCATGTTCTTACGTTTCCCCCTTGGTATTGGATATAATGAAAATGAAAATCGATAAATATCATCTGCCATATAAAACAAACCTGTTGTGGTTTAGTGACTAAGCAATAGTTATAATTTTCTTGAAATAATAGGCTTTGAAGCACATACAATAAGGTGAACTTTGAGTGACAATCCTGTATCACATCTAATCCTTATTTTATCATTATCGTGCTCTAATTCCAAATAATCAAACACACTCATCATTGTACAGAAACGTATCCTTTCCAAAGCGCCTTGATTGAGAGGTTTTATGATCGGAAAGACACATGGAACTTTTCAGGGAGATTGTTTTGGAAAATGGTGCATGTTCAGCCAATGGGCTTTTGCATTTCATCAAGTGCTCCTAATGTAACTGCCAATTTAGCTCTTAGCACCTAGCGGTTGTCAAGGAATGTCCTAATTAAATCAAAGAAGAGCTTAAACATCAGGCACAGCTGCATTTCTCAAGCATTCAATGTCGGCTCTTGTTCCACGATTCTGGATATATTCAAATTTCCTAACATGACCTCCATTATCCAGCCTAATAATCTAAAGAATGGCAATATTACCTCTCACGTCTTCCAATGGGGACATGTTCAATTTGTGTCATTATTAGTAATGAACTGACCCTTTCATTCCCTTCAATCATTCTCTGCCTTGTCCTTGCAATAGCTGCCATGTTACTTTATACTCTGGAGACCAGGACTGTGTGCAGTACTCTGAGCCGAATGCCACACTGATTTATAAACTGGCAGGAACTCTTCACTATTTTGGCTCAATATTGATCTTTTACTGTATTGCAATGTCTGATTTGCTTTACTTGCTGCCACTGAGCAAAGATGCAATAAACTCAATCTATTGGCAATCAGGACTCTGGAATTCTTTCATTTTCTATGCACGTTATTAAGTAATTTCAATAATTTTAGCTTTGTACTTTCAATCATACTGTTTATCATTGATGATTGATGCTCTTTTGAATTTTTAAAATTTGTCCTCAGATCTAAATCTTTCCTCAAATGTATTCTTTCTTACCTCTCTCTATCTTTGTTGTGTTGAAATGAAGTCACTGACCATTTTCTTATTCAGTTCTTTTTCTGTCAAGATTTGGGAAAATGCTGTGACTTATATGTCTTTTACTTATAAAAAAACTTCTGTGTGTGTTGCTTCCCCATGTCTTCTTGACAAACTATGATGACCACTTAATTCTTCTGATAGGATTGCAATTTGTTTGATTCAAAGAAATTTACTTTGCTCCTTCCTACACTGTGAGCCACACTCTGTACTAAATATATACAGTACAACCTCGATTATCCAAACATCAGTTATCCGAATTTTGGATTATCCGAACAAGATCTCAAGGTCCTGTAAAAATAGCATTTGGCAACTCAGCATTCAGTTATCAGTAAAATGGCATTATGGCGTGGGTTGCTGGATAACCGAGAAATGTTCGATAATCGGCACTCAAATTACTGCTTGTTTATGATAGACCAGTTATTGGTTAAACGGCATTATGGCCGGATAACTGAGAAATGTTCGAATAGCCAGTACTCATACACTACCGCTTGTTTACGTTCAGAACGGTTATCCAAACAATCAATTATCTGAACAAAATACTCCCTGTCCATCTCTTTCAGATAATTGAGGTTCTACTGTAATTGCCAACCTCATTCAAAAATGTAACAGGCCATCAGATCCATCACAAGTCCGTGTATATTCAAAAATATGTCTTAGCTAATTACTAGGGAAACAATAGCAACAAGCTTTGAAATGTAAGTCGTGATATTGGTTGGGACTGTGCTTATACCTTGTATGTGACTGAAAAGGAAATAAACTGAATGCAAGCAACGCATGGCTGTTTCATGTTTGACACGACAAATACAAGCCATTGTATACAGTATGTTAAAACGTACAGCAGAGAGGCAAATGGAAAAGTGTGGCCTTTTAATGTGGCTCATTTACCATTCCAAGCAAATTTTTAAAAATTTCGACAATGTACTTTATTCATAAAAATAAATAGTCACAAACATAGGTTAGTTCTATACAGTAGCGCATTAAGGAAACAAACACACATTGGAGTTTGACTCTATCCAAACAAACCAAAGGCATCTCTTACTTGAACCAGACTATAATTACATGCATTGGAGGCATGAAGAGAGTCCAATAACTGATCACACCCCCATTTAACTTTGGTTAACTTTTCAGACAGTGATCTTTCCTCACTGCACCTTGGTTGCAGCTGCCCCAAGCTTTAGTGCATCCCTCAGCACGTAGTCCTCATCCTTGGAATGTACCAGTTAGCAACACTCCACTAGGGTCAACTTCTTATTCTGGAAGACCAGCGAGTTTCAGGCAGACCAAAGAGCATCTTTCGCTAAGTTGATGGTTCTCCAAGCACAGTCATTGATTGTCTCAGTGTGTGACCTACCAAACAAATTAAGGTGCTTTGAAGTAGCAAGGGAGTACTTGTGCACAATAACATTGCCCATTGTTATAAATATATATACTTAGCCTCTTGCATTTAAAATGACTAATATTGACTATGCAAATATTATAGGAGAAAGTGAGGACGGCAGATGCTGGAGATCAGAGCTGAAAATGTGTTGCTGGAAAAGCGCAGCAGGTCAGGCAGCATCCAAGGAACAGGAGAATCGACGTTTCGGGCATAAGCCCTTCTTCAGGAATGAGGAAAGTGTGTCCAGCAGGCTAAGATAAAAGGTAGGGAGGAGGGACTTGGAGGAGAGGCGTTGGAAATGCGATAGGTAGAAGGAGGTCAAGGTAAGGGTGATAGGCCGGAGTGGTCAGGAAGAAAGATTGCAGGTTAGGAAGGCGGTGCTGAGTTTGAGGGATTTGACTGAGACAAGGTGGGGGGAGGGGAAATGAGGAAACTGGAGAAATCTGAGTTCATCCCTTGTGGTTGGAAGGTTCCTAGGCGGAAGATGAGCTACACATTTTCAGCTATGCAAATATTATACTCTAGCATTTCAGATTTCTACTCATGTTGACTTCAATGACTTATATTGATTTATGTCTTGTCTCCTGGAGCAACTTTTATATGGTGGTTGGCATAATTATGCAAATTTAACAATTTGCCAGTTTGAGTTAACTTTTCAGCTTAAGATGGCTACTATAATTTATCTTAATACATGTGTTCTGAGTGCCATCTGATACCTGTTATTTTAGTAATGCAAGAGAAACATGATGCACATAGAAACTGAAAGGATTTTGAAAGATGTTGCTCAACCTTTTGGTGAAGAAATTAAGAACTAACTTTGTTTTAGAGTTCTTCATATTTTTTAGGTGGGTAAATTTAGAAACAGTTTGATTCTTCTCAGAAGGTAAAGTCGAAAAAAACTTATGTGATTTTGCTCACTGGCGAGGGTAAGAGAGGATTAATCCAGACAATTTGTTCCTCCATGGTTCCAGGGATTTCCCCTTATTGGAGATTATTTGGTCTGGGAGGGGGCACTGAGAAATGTTCCATGTCCTTGCTATCATGATGTAGTTATTTTCCGGTTAGTCTTTTATGGCCACCAACTATATGTTCATGTGTAAAAAATATTTTTTCATTTCACTGTATATCTGGCCATTTGAAATTCCATTCTGTGCTCTATTATGTAAATAGGAACAGGAACATTCAATCATGCCTCTGTCCCACCATTCTAGATTATCTACATCAGTGGCATATTCCTATGTGATCTCCATATCCCCTATTGTCATTCGTCATTAGAAATCTATTAATTTCTATCTTGAACTCACTTAATGACAAAGCTTCAACCACCTTCTGAATTTGTGAATGCCAAAGGTTCACCAATTTCTGAGTGAAGGTGGTTCTCCTCATCTTATTTTTAAGTGGCTTGTCTGTTGTTCTGAAATTGTATCACTTGGTTCCAAATCCACCAGCCAAAGGAAGCAGCTTTTTTGCATCCACTCTGTCATGTCCTTTTACAAGTTTTGATGTGGTGTTGCTGGTGTTAGACTGGGGTGGACAAAGTCAAAAATCACATGACACCGGGTTAGAGTCCAACAGGTTTATTTGAAATTGCAAGCTTTTGGATCCCTCCACTCCTTCCTCAGGTAACTAGTGAGAGAGAATACATCGGACACAGCATTTATAGTAAAAGGTCAAAGGGTCATACAAATTACGTGAATGTATTAAACAAACCTAGATGGCCATTACGTCTTTAATCAGTTAGAATGGAGGTGCAGGTTTCCATTAATTGATATGTAAATCTCTGGCCCAAGGTAACTTTAGGTTTTATCAGAACAAAGGTGACACCTTAGGTCAGACAATGCACATTAGGTGTGAGGCCTTGTTTCAAGTCTGTTTGTGTCTCATCCTGGAGCCAGACTGGTTTGATTTCCAAAGTAGGAATTTATAAAATGCCACATTGACTGTCTACAGCTTGTATGCTTTTTGAACAAAATTGAATGCACCTGCAAATTCAAATCCATAAATGCAATTTCACCCCACAGATTTATACGTGTGAGGGAGAGAGTCTGTGTGTATGAGAGGGGGTGTGTGTATGCAGGGGAGAGTGTGGGTAGGTGTGTGCATGTGCTCTTGAGACAGAAAGTGTGTGTATGCTCAAGAGGGGTGTGATGGAGTATACATGTGCAAGGGTGTGTGTGCTTGAGAGAATGTGCGCGAGTGTGAGGGAGTATATGTCCATGTGAGGGTCTGAGTGTGAGTGTGTGTATGAGAGAGGGTCTATGAGAGTGTGTATGTGTCCGTGTGTGAGAGTGTATAGTGTAGTGGAATCACCTGTAGTGTAATATCAACCCAACATCCCAGTTGAAGCCGTCCTCATGGGTACCAAGTATGGCTATCAGCCTCTGCTCCCTCATGGGTACCAAGTATGGCTATCAGCCTCTGCTCGGCGACTCTGTGTTTTTGTGTGTCCCAAAGTCCGCCTTGGAGGACGGTCACCCGAAGATCCAAGGCTGAATGTTCTTGGAAGTTCTATAACCTGGTGTTGTGTGATTTTTGACTTTAATAAGTTTCAATGAGATTGCCTCTCATTTGACAATTAAATCAGAAAGTGTTGGCTGATTCTTCTCAGTCTTGCCTCAAGACAAGTCTTATCCCAGATTCAGTCTGGTGAATGTCTTATGCATTCCCACAGGTAAAGGTACAAGATTGCATAAACCTGGTGCAGGTTAACCAGTGTTCTATACAACTGAAGCAAGACTTCTTTGCTCCTCAAATCACATCCCTTTCCAATAAAGGCGAGCATGTGGTTTGCCTTTTCAATTAAAGAATCATGGAGTTATACAGCATGGAAACAGACCCTTCAGTCCAACTTGTCCATGCTGACCAAGTTTCCAAAACTAAACTAGTTCCATTTTCCCTGTATTTGGCCCATACCTCTCTAAACCTTTTGTATTCACGTACCTGGCCAAACGTTCTTTAAATATTGTAACCACATTTGCACTTATTACTTTCTCTGGCAATTCATTCCATATATGTACTACCCTCTGTATGAAAAGGTTGCCCCTCAGATCCCTTTAAATTTTCCTCCTCTCACCTTAAAATTATGCCGTCTAATTTTAACCTCCCTTATCCTTATCAATGCCCCTCATGATTTTATAAACCTCCATATGGTCACTGCTCAATCTGCTATGGTCCAGTGAATAAAGTCCCAGCCTCTCCATATAACTACCTTTCAGTGATTAAGAAACAAGAACATTTAGGTCCTTTTTAAATATCAACACTTTCCAATTTTGCACAGGTAAAAAATACTCTGCACCTTCATTCTTCCTTCCAAAGTTGATACCGCATTAATTTCTGTATGACATACTCCTGCTTACTCACTCAGCCTATCTAAAACCCCTTGAAACCTCTTTGCATCCTCCTCACAAGTCACATTCCCACCAGGTTTTGTGTCATTCAGAAAATTAGTCCCCACATCCAAATTATTTACATAATTTGTGAATGGCTATAGACCAAGCACTGACCCTTGTGGCACTCTGCTGGTAACAGCCTGCCATCCTGAGAAAGATTCATTTATTCCAACTGTATGAAGTAATCAATTCTAGTATATTGCTCTCAATCCTTTCTCTTTTAACTTTATATAGTAACCTGTGTGACACATTACCTGAAGTCTTCTGAAATCCAAATAAATCGCAGCTGTACAAGGTTCTCCCCGTCATCTCTGCTGTGAGTATGCTCAAAGTCTCTCAAAGATTTGTCAGAACAATTTCACCTTCATTAATCCATGTTGATTCTCCTGAATAAGATAATTATTTTCCAATATTCCTAATGATAGATTATAGTATTGTCCCCAGTGCTGTATCAGGCTAACAGATCTGCAGTTCACAATTTTGTCTTGGCCTCATTTCTTAAACAGCAGAGTGACATTTACAACCTTCCAATTTCCAGACTCTGTGGCAGAATTAATAGAATTGTGAAAGATGATCACAAATGCATTCTTTATTTCTGTTACAACTTCCCTGTCCTGTTTAGGTAACAACCCATCAATTTTGTACAAGTTGTACCACTCCAGACCTGATCTTAATGCTCCAAAAATCTAAAGCCTTTCCTCCTTAAACATTTTCATTAAACATCATTCATTAACTCTTCTCTTTCTATACTCACCATCACATGGTCCTGCTTTTCATTCTCTTTCCATGCCCTCTAAATTCTGCTTTTACCATCCTATTCCTCTTTCTACCTATATTGTTGGTCAAAGTTAAAAATCGTGCAATACCAGGTTATAGTCCAACAAGTTTTGAAAGTAAAAGTTTTTGGAGTGCTGCTCCTTCATTGAGTAGCTAGTGGGGCAGGTACATAGGACACAGACTTTATAGTAAAAGATCAAAGTGTCATACAACTGATGAGATGTATTAGACAAACCTAGATTGCTGTTAAGTCTATAATCACTTAGAACGGGGATGCAGGTTTTGATTGATTAATATGTAAATCCTAGAATTTCTTTCAAGTCACAGCCCCAAGATCACTTAAGATTTTATCAGTGGATTAAAAAAAGTGACATTTCAGCTCAGATAATGCATTACAGGTGTGAGGTTAGAGTCTGTTTGTATCCTAACCTGGAGTCAGACTGGTTCTATTTCCAAAGTAGGAATTTATGCAATGTTACATTGACTGACTTCCTACAGATTGTGCGCTTTTTGAATAAAATAGAATGTATCTGCAAATACAAATCTGAAGATGCAAATTCATACCAGAGACTTATATATGTGTGTGTGTGTGTGTGTGTGTGTATATGTGTGTATGTGTGTGTGTTTTGGAGAGAGGGAGAGAGTGTGTGTGTGTGCCAGGTGTTGTTGGTGCCAATGTTCACCATGACCCCTGGTTATTTACCCTCCCATAATAGAATGTTTGCAGTCCTCTGTGATATGCTTGATAAGGAAGGTAACATACATCCTGGAGTCGTATCTATGACCACAGAAATGCCTACCTATTTTCCAACAATTGAATAGCATGGCACTATAGCTCTTCCACTCTTCTCCACACCCCCTCAAACGCTAACCTGTGCAGGTGGGCTACTTGTGGTCCCATAAATCTTTTGTTGCAATCCTCAGATGAACCATTGCCCTCAACAGTGTTGAAAATGCAAAGTCAATTACTGGGTGAGCTTGTTTTCATGGGCTCCTGCACAGCCTAGTTTATCTAGACAGTCCAGCAGTCACCCATTCTCTCTGTCTGCTTGGCCTTAATCTGTGGTGTGACTACTTTGGTAAATGTACCGGCAATTTAGTTTTTAGTTTCGTGAACGCACAGATTTCCAAACCAAGAGCTTAAACTTTTTGCACTTGGAGACACTTACTGCACATACGATCATCCGCAATTTGACATGTAACACTGGCACAGGATGGGCATTCCTTAAGCCTGCTGTTAGATTATTCCTACCTGGACACGGGGATGTTGTGTAAAGTTACTCACCAATCAACTTCAATGAATCTAGTTCTTTGCAAACAGACACTTACACTAGATACTCACCACCTGATCAACATGCAACTTTGTTCTGACATAACTGACGGTTTTGCAAACTTGATTCTTTGTGGCTGCCTGTGTCTTTGTGAGGGATTGAGACAGAGACAGGGAGAGGTCAGGAGAGAGGCTCTTTGACTTCCAGGTCTGTGAAGGCCTCAAGCTCCAATCACAGTTTACCACTCCACTCTCTTTCCAGACAGGTTTTTGGCCTTCCTAACTCCCTGACCTTTTCTCTGTATTATAGAAGCATGGCTTCATATTCCCATGCATATTCTCTCAAATGCACAAACATTTAAGCATAGGATTCAGCCAGCTGGGGTTAAAATTATTATTTTGCTCAGCATGTTATTCTCTCATTCAGCCAAGTCTCTGACGCAATGTAAGGAAAATAAAGCCTCCTGGTTTTATCAAATTCTCCATGGGTAATGCTTCCTTTTAACCTCAAAGACTACATGGCTTTTCCAATGGGTAGGTTTGAAGTTTCATCAGTCTTCTGACAATCTTCAGTATAATATATTCATTTCCTTTAATTATTTGAGTTCTCCTTAAAATACAGAAAACTAAAAAAATGCAGCTGCTTATATCCATTAAGAGCACTTGATAAAACATGAGCAATATTACAAAAAAAGCCCCAACAAATTGCAAAGTTTCAAAAGCAATTTGCAAAGATTCAATCCATAATGCTGAGAAAGCTCTGATTAACGACAACAAGTGATAGCTATGTGACAATGACAAGGCTAAACTATTGCTCCTCATCTACCAGTGTCACTGTTTCTTGTGCTGTAATGCCAACTACTGCCAACTGTAGTTATGGATGTTTGCTACCACCTTCATCCTCTTTCTTTTTTTGGATTCAAGGGCAACTTTATTCGCAATGATAGAGGAACATCATGAGTGAGTGTTAACAAGGAAGGATCTGCCTTCAACAAGATGTCACTTATTACAGAATAGCAATCAGGTAAAAGTTACATCAGTAAGTTAATCATTGTTACAAAGAGCATTGAGAGGCATATAGATATAAGTCTTTAGTCCACAAGATCCTAAGCTGCTCTGCCTTTTCCCAACCATCCTATCGACATCATTAGATGGGTGGAGCTTAATGCAGTCTCCAGCATTAACCCTATCAGTACCATTGCCTTGTACAACAGCCATAACCCTCTGAGATATACCCAGAGAGTAGTACCTGTTAATCAGAAACAGAATAACAGAGAGCACATTATTTTCCTGAAACAGTCTGAGAGAGCGCGATGACTGCAGTTTCATAAAAAGTGTGAGAGAGTGGGGTCAACAGTTTTTTAAAATAGTGTGACAGAGAGTGAAAGGGGTTAGCACTTCTTTACCAACATGAGAATGCAGGAATGGCAACTTCGGAAAGAAAGAAGCAGACTTGTCTGAGATGGTAGTGGGAGATAAAAATGGATGGCAAAGAGTCCTTTAACTGCTTTTACCTACGAGTGCCAAAGTATAATTGGTGAAATTTTCTTCCACGTCACTTTTGATTGGCCAAGTTGTTTAAAGCAGGAGTCGTTATTGCATATGAAGAGTAAAGAAATTTACTTTTAAGATACTTAATACTCTCATGAATTAGTTGAGTGGAAGAGATTGACTGGGCAGGCGAAGTGTTGCAGGTGTAATAAGTAGGATCTGCTAAATGCTGGTATCATCCATAGTGACCACATCTTCAGCAAGTGTTGGCTGTTCAAGGAGCAGCTCAATGTCGTTAAACTGGAGCCAGGGCTGTGGACACTAAGGTGCATCAGAGAGGGGGAGAAGAATCCAAACACTCTGAGGAGGCAGTCGTACCCCTCAGACTAATTGTATCAAATTCGCTCTGTGTCAGGGACAGAGGTGTGACTGCACGTGAATCAGATATGGTGATCCAGAGTTTGTGTTTGGTGGACCCTCAGCCAATGCCTTATCTAAAAGATACATGGTTCTTCCTCTCAGAGTGGACAGGGACACAGAGACTGCAGAGACAGTGAGTGAACTGATCCTAATCCAAAGTCCCATTCAAGTGGGGGGAGGGGGTTGGGGCTGCTGGAGAAGTGAGAAATGTGATATCAATAGGTGACAGCATGGATAGGTGGATGTCAATTGTCCTCTGCAGCTAAAACAGAACCATGAAGGATGGACTGGCTACTGGATGCCAAGGTCAAGGACCTCTCTTCTACGCTAGAGAGGAATTTGAAATGGAGGGAAGACTCCAGTTATTGTGGTCCATGTAAGTTGCTAGGATTAATAACGAGGTTCCACTGATGGATTACAAGCAGTTCCAGGCTAAATTAGAAAGCAGACTGGAGATAAGGAGGAACTTCTCCAGCCAGTGAGTGGTGAATCTGTGGAATTCAGTGCCACAGAAGGCTGTGGAGGCCAGGGTCATTGAGTATATTTAAAACGGATAAGTTCTTGATTGCCAATGGGATCAAAGGTTATGGGGAGAAAGCAGGAAGATGGGGTTGAAAAGTCTATCAGCCATGATTGAATGGCGGAGCAGACTTGATGGGCTGAATGGCCTAACTTCTGCTCCAATGTCTTATGGTCTACAAAGGCTGCACTGTGCTTCACACTTTTCAAATGAGTTTAATGGCGGAGGGTGGGGCGAAGGGAATTGGGGTGGAGAGTGAGGGACCAGGAGTCAGAAGATTCCTTCCAACTCACTCTCCCCCAGACCCACCCCTACTTCCACACTCTCTTTTATGTCTGACCCTATTCACCACCGTGCTCCCCCCACCACCCACTTCCCCCACCAGCCCCAACTCACTCCTGGGAACTGGGCCATGTCCTTGGTACTATTTAAATGCACTTTCATAATGTAAAGTAGAATGTGACATTAGGCGCACATAGGCTGCATTTCCCAACACAAGCACATGAGGAAAGGCTAAGCACAGAAGGCCCTCTGTATCATTTGATAGAGTCAGAGGTGACTTAATTGATCCTGAGGCGAATTGACCAGATGAATACGAAATCAATGTTTCCTGTTGTGGGAGAATCTAGAAATAAGGGGGTGTCATTGTGTTAAAAATAAGGATTGCCAATTTAAGGCGGAGACAAAGACATTTTTTCTCATTGATAGTTGTAAGTCCTTCAAATTCCCTTCCTCAAAAAGCATTGGATGCAGAATCTTTAAATATTTTTAAGGCAGAGGTAAATAGAGTATTGATTACCGAGGAGGTGCAAAATTATCAAGAATGCGTAGGAATTTACTGTCAGGATTAAAATCAAATCAGCCAGGACCTTTATTGCATGGTAGAGCAGGCTTGAGGGATGAATGGTCTACTCCTGCTCCTATTTCTTATGTTCTTTTCTCTGATCGTCTAATCCCAGTTGTGGGAGATTAGAAATGTTGTTTTTTGCACCTGGGTGAGGGGGGTGTAGTGAGGGAAGGGAAGGGGAGCATTATACAAACGGTCAGGGAATTTTGTAGCATGTAGCATGTAGCATACTTAAGGCTAAGACTTTAATGAATATAGAGAGTCTTTTAAAGAAAATAGTTTTAAGCTAGGAAATAACTTTAAAGTGTTGTAGTTGACCACAAAAAGAAGCAGCAGGGACATTTCACAACAAAGCTTATAGTATGATAAGAGAAACTGGATAGAAGAACAAGTTGTAACAAACAAGGAACAAAGAATGTAGACATACAAGGATGGCCAGATAAGAAAATAACTAAAGAGTAAAAAACAAGTGAGGTAATCGGCTTATGATAGGATGGGAAAAGGGAGGCGTGATTTCACAACTTGTAAATGAATAAGATTGCTTACATGGTCTGTTTTCGTGCGCATTTCTGCTTGATTGCAGAAGCGTCCGGTTCTTGCAAGACTGTAATAAATTGTTCTTGTTTCCAAGGCTTTGCCTCAAGCTGATTGATTTGTGAGTGAGTTCTGTTTCTCACACAATCTCTTGGGCATCCTTAATTTTATCATGGATTACCACCACCCAGCCCCAGCTGAAAGGGCTAACAGACGTCTGACCAGGACCAGGCTGAAGGGGCCCGCTCTGATCTCTGGACTTTGATCTGACTGATGGCTAGGTCCCAGGCCCCTGACAATGCCTATAACTCCCTATCCTAGCTGACAAGGGCCTGTCCAAATCCTGATTAGACTCTAGCTCTGTTCCAAGTGCAATTCTTCCACCCAATTCTCCTGACAGAGTCTGGCTTCTTGTGAAAACACCAGCGTAAAAGAAGGAAATGTATTGCTGAGCATTTTAACTATCCACATTTGTTTGTTGTTCAGCATTTCAATGGGGTAGAGTTTTTGTTTCAGGAGAATGAATTTCTTTGCTGCTGGTGTGGTAAACATTATTTGCTACACAGTCTGTGGTTTAGGTGGAGCAGAAGGGGTTAAACTCACATCCCTGGGTGCACCATCAGAGAGATTAGATCATATGGAAGGGGGCCTGAGTTAAAAAAGGTTCTCATGGAGTCTGACACAACAATGCTGCTATAAGTCAGAAGTACATGTTCAATACTTTGCAATCATAAGGTGTCCAGTCCTCATTTATCAAAAGCATCACAAGCTGGTTGTGTGATTTGTACATTAGTTACAGGGTGCCCACGCCTGGATTTAACATTGGGCATGATCTCTCAGATACTTGAACCTTTAGGAACTACTGTGACTGGTTTCTCCACTTGCCTCCTTGCCTTGATGCCAAATCCCTTCCCAAATTTATTCCTGTTGCTTTGACGCAGACACAGGAATAGACTAAGTTAGCACTTTCCAAAGCTGTATAGCCATGCAGGTTTCTGATTGGATGACAGGCGGTTTTATGCACAGATACAAACAGTCTTGTTTTCTCACCTCATTTGGTACCTGAACCACATGCAATCTATTTAATTAATGTCTATAAATAACCATATTACCTAAACTGCTGACTGGAGCTGGATGTGCATGAGTTTGTAAAAGATAAAGAGGCAACAATGTTCCTTTCTCAAATATAAGCAAATTAAGTGTAACTATAAATCAGAAATGTATTACTGGCCACAGTCCAAGTCTGAGCACAAAATGCTATTCCAGCCATGGATGCATTGAGGGACATTAAATTTGGTCTGAGTCTTTGTAAATTACAGATTGCTTCTTGGCCTTTTGGCTAAGATCAAGTGTCTGTTCTTATCAGGACGGGGGTCGAGTTGCGAGTCATCAGAGCTAGTGGAGATCATCGCTGGATTGTGATTGGACGTTGGAGGATCGTTTGGTTGTGGTGACCTGCTATTGGTGGATCTTCGTGCTGGCTTTGGCCTAACACCAATTCAGGTACCAGCCAACCTCAGAGCTATGGCCTCAACAGCTGCCCGCACCCTGGGCCAGGGCGTTTGCAACACAGTCAGGGTGACTGTCAAGAAGGTGGAGGAGCATACACTAGTCAATCGGATGGTGTTCATCAGGAAGATTTTGCTTGAGTGCTGTGGGTACGCTGAGGCGAGGCGCCTGTGATAGCCAGTCAGTGTCACTAAGGCTTCTTGGCCTTTTGGCTAAGATCAAGTGTCTGTTCTTATCAGGACAGGGATCGAGTTGTGAGTCATCAGAGCTAGTGGAGATCATCGCTGGATTGTGATTGGATGTTGGAGGATCGTTTGGTTGTGCTGACCTGCTATTGGTGGATCTTCATGCTGGCTTCGGCCTAACGCCAATTCAGGGACCAGCCAACCTCAGAGCCTCAACAGCTGCCCGCAGCCCTGGGCAGGGGGTTCGAAACACAGTCCGGGTGACTGTGAAGAAGGTAGAGGGTCGTACACTGGTGGATCGCATCCTGTTTATTAAGAAGATACTGCTGGGATGCTGTGGGTTCGCTGCAGCGGATGTGTACTGCCTGAAGGATTTCCCTGGGGCAGGCTACTTTGATGTGACCTTCAGGAGTGTGAAGCAATGCGAACAGCTCCTGAAGGTCTTCAAGGAGAAGGAAGGGGAGCCCTGTTTTCCATCTTGTCGGCAACCCCATTGTGTGTGCTCCCTGCACAGAGGAGT
>NC_057721.1:14464306-14491552 GCF_004010195.1 Chiloscyllium plagiosum
CGCGCTGAAGCTTGGGGCAGCTGCCGCCAAGGCGCGGTGGGGAAAGACCACAGTGTAACATCTGCCTGCCTAAGAAGAACAGGGGGCCCACGCAGTCATTTGGGCTCTGCTGACGCCTCAGCTCAATGTAATCGCACCAACCTGTAATCGTACCGACCTGTAAATAGGAATGATTACTCTGTTTCGGTATGCAAAGAAATGGAATGTTTACATATGTATGGCATGTCCAATCTGTACAGATCATCAAAGTATTTATGAATAAAGTATATTTTTGAAATAAAAAAAATTACAGACATTAAAGTCACCAAGATTCCCTGTTGCACATTTCTGTGCAGTGACTCGCTAAAGTGTACAGGGAAAGTCCTGTGAGCTTATTTTCAGGCTGAGAGCTGCACAATACAGTTATTGCACATCTAATCACCAGTGGAACAAGATCGTTAAATTGGTTGAAAGGTCAAAGATAATTAAGTAGGTAGACAGTTAGGATTAACCTTCTTGCTGATTTTCGGGTTTCCCAGTCAGGGGGTTCAATTTCATGTTATTGCTGCTTTTTAAAGATTACCTGTACTTCTTAAAGGCAAAGGGACACTGGCTGAAGCAATTGAAAGATAACATTTCATTTCTCAGGCTCCTGCAACATGGGAACATCTGGGAGCACCACATTAGATCGATTAAACACAGAAACTAGGCACAACTTTATCATGCTAATGGGGGTTGGTTTCAATCGGAAGGGAAGGGAAAAGCTGTCAAGTATTTTGACTTTGTGAAATAGTGGGAACTAAGTGAAACCGATTCTCCGAAAGTCAGAATGAGCCCCACAAGGGTCATGATAAAAGGCAAACAGTCTTTATTTGATGGTCTTTGCTGTTGTTCTCCTATTCCTTGCAGGAGAAAGACCAGTGAGCTTGTATTGTTGAAGACTATTCAGAAGGGAAGTGGAGAGAATGGGGCAAATGATGAGATTGCTGGGGTGAGGAATGGGGAGGATTGCTATTTGGGACGTATCTCTGTTCAGTAATCTGTCACCTTGGAACACTGTTATCTGGCAGTATTTGTTGATCTACGTTTTCTTTCCTCCTGCTCTTCTCTTCTCTTATTCTTGTACTTCTTACATCTATGGCCCTGTAGAATGTCACCTCCTAAATGACTTAGTGTTGTAGAAAGCAACAAAGCACTGCAAATCTGGAGAGCTGCTTGCACTTGGACGGCTGGACTCCATGAGATCGCCTTTGGAAGAACCAGGCATTTTGCTTGAGGAAGAGTGTTTTGCTCAGTAAGAAGACTGGTTAGTGAGAAGCTGGCAAGGGGAAAGCCTCCATTTAAAAAAAACCAGCCTGACATCTACTGCCTCCTGTAAATCAATTAATCTCCACTTTCTTCCGCTCCTGATGAAAGATCACCGATGTGAGCCATTTGGTGGAATTTTCACAGCTCTTGAGCAATATGAGCCATGGTGAGAAGTTTGTCAGAATAGGGCGAGAATGAAACAATGAGATTCTTGATGTTTAGAGAAGAAGTTCTGACCTTCCCTATAAGGTTTCAATGGATGGATGTGAATCTTACTAGCAAGCAGTGAGAGACCCTTAGTTCTGTGTACTTGCAGGCTGTTAGCTAATCCTAATACAGTCTGGGATACTCTCAGTTGGGAGTGAGAAACTAGACCATGCCAATTCCTGACTTGGAAGTCTGAGCAATTATCTCGTGGATGAAACTTACTGGTTGTCTGGGTCTCCATGTTGACCTCCATTCACCAAATATCTCATGGCATGCTTTCATGGGTAGCGATTGCCCCCAACCTTTATCTACAGAAGTTGGCATTGACAAAATACCAGCCTTACCATTCCACTGTAGCCAATCTTGAGCAAACTAAAAGGCATTTCAGCTCATCACACTTGATGTTGTGATAGTGCTGCCAGGTCACTGCGCGCCAATGGACATCCAAATATCCGCACTTGTACGGCCTTAATTGACTGTCTTTCAAGACTCCTTCACTTTAGAGTTGACTTGTAGGCTCACAGTATCTCTGGTTTTACTTGCTTCTTAGCATGGGCAGTAAGTAAGGCAGCTTGTTATTCTTGCCAGAATGCAACAGTCAAGGCGGTGGACATGTTTCTGTACGGCGCTGTGCTATATTACTGTTACACCAACAACATGTGGCAGCAGACGGTGACAAATGCATATGGTTTAAGCAAATAGCCATGTCTGAAGGTCTAAGGGGAGGAGTCCTCCATTCAGCGAAGGGGGACTATGGTCAGTTGGGAGAAGTGAGGTCAGTCAAGGCCGCCGTTTGATCTCCATTGTGGAGATTGGCCTGAGGGCATGTGAGACTCGGGACAGGGAGGTTATTTCGGATGTCATCTCCCAATCTGGCCAATAGGGGAACCAAACGAGAGGAAAGTGATTGGAGGAATTGTTTGCAGCAGTGCAGGAGCAAGAGAGGTATTGAGATGCCCTGGGTGAGTGAGTCGGAAGCGCAGAGGGTAGCAAGGGTGAGTAAGTTGGGAGGGTGTTGTGTGTGAGAACCATTGAATGTAGATGCTGCATGCAATAGTGAGAGTGTTAGGCCATTAGCCTTGGTGGGAGAAGTCTGTATGGCATAGTGACATTGAGTGTGAGGTATTGGAGAGAAGATGGTGGCAATTAACCTTGCAGAGTGCAGAAGATCATTGACCTTTCTACGTTGCTGGATATTTCTCCTCACTCTGCACACTGCATTGACCCAGGTGGCTATCTTGGTGCAGGCCAGCAACATCTGGATATAATCATAGGTGCTGCTTACAATTATAGCACCTTCATTGGTGGTGGAGCCCTCCTCTCCACCAGAACCTCCAGGTCCCTGTCCAGGATTTCTCAGCCATTCCCTTCATAACGCTTGAGCAGCAGACTGTGGATGGCGAATCTTGGCTTGTAGTGCCTGAAGTGATGTGCAGCTGTAGTTTAAATATGGTACCCATGGTAGGAATACAGGAAGGGCCCAGCTGCAGGTGGCTCACCTGCACCTGCTCTTGGACAGTTAAATAAGAAGGGCCCATCCTGGGGCTCGGATGCATGGTTAATGAGGTGCCCAGCGGAGAATCGTGTGAGGAATAATCACCATGGCACATGGAGAGAAACACTCCATGAAAATCTACAAATGTGACACTTAGCCAAAACATGGGAAGCCTCTCCCTTCCCTCCTATTTCTTTCCCTGTAGATGGTTGTGAAACTTGAACGTAAAAGGGTTCAGCAAGGATTTACAAGGATTTTGCCAGGGTTAGAGGATTTGAGCTACAGGGAGAGGCTGAATAGGCTGGGGATGTTTTCTCTGGAGTGTCAGAGGCTGAGGGGTGACCTTATCGAGGTTTATAAAATCATGAGGGGCATGGATAGGATAAATAGACAAGGTATTTTCCCTGAGGTGGGGGAGTCCAGAACTAGAGGATATAGGTTTAGGATGAGAGGAAAAAGATTTAAAAGGGACCTAAGGGGCAACTGTTTTACACAGAGGGTGGTGCGTGTATGGAATGAGCTGCCAGAGGAAGTGGTGGAGGCTGGTACAAATACAGCATTTAAAAGGCACCTGGATGGGTATATGAACAGGAGGGGTTTAGAGGGATATGGGCTAAGTGCTGGCAAATGGGACTAGATTACATTAGGATATCTGGTCGGGATGGATGTGTTGGACCGAAGGGTCTGTTTCCGTGCTGTACATCTCTCTGAGTCACTGAATATGTTGCCTGAATTAGGTGTTGTCAGAATTTTTGGCTTTTGTTCAAATTTGCAACATCGACAGTACTTTTCTCTTTTCTTTAAGCACTTCTGACGGATAGTCACTTAAAAAGATGGAGCGACCTCCACAGCAGTCAACTTGTACACAGCAAGAGGCCACAAACAGCAATGTGAAAATAACTAGGTTCTATACTTGGCTTTAGTAATTTGATAATACCAGGGATATCTATGATGCTCTTCTTCAAAATAGGGATCTTTTATGTCGATCTGAGGATACGAGAGGGCTTTGGTTTAACGTCTGATCCAAATGACAGTAGCTTTGCAAATGTGGACCCATTCAGTGTCAGCCTAGGTTGTGTGCTCAGAACCTTGGAGTGAGGATTTAACCCTAACAATCCTGAGTCAAAGACATGTTGCCAATGAGCTGTGGCTGACACCTAATGGCCATTTGCTGATTCTACCAGAACACAAGCATTAATTGAGCCTCATTAAGGAGTCACTGTTGGCAAAAAAAAATTGCGGCAGATGAGATACAATTGAACAAGTGAGTGTCTGGTTTTAAGTTGTCAGCTTTAATTCATCACTTCGATTATCTTGCTCATGCTGTGATAAATGAACTCTCTGTAAGATGATAGCAGAGCAGTGTTGCATGTAGCTTACTCTGGCAGATACATTGGCGATGAATGCCACCTACCACTTTTTTGTGACATTATTTATTACAGAAACCATTTTTTCAGTATAAAATATGATAAACCTTGTTAATTGCCTTAGATGCACCAATTGATCATGAATGGGCAGTTAATCTGATTATTGTTAGCTCAGTACTCTCTTAATAGCCTAGCTAAACAATGCCATATGTATTTTTCATTTGTGTTTCAATATCATCAAACAATACTGAATTATTGCGTAATCACATCAGATAACTGTGGCAAATAAATATTCCTATCACAGTGAATAGAATTCGGGGTTAATACCATCACATATCGAAGATTGGGCAAATTGAATTTTGCTTTGCAATTATGCTTAAAAAAGTCTCCCATTGTCCTAGGTTGATTGGTCTGTGAGCTGACACATTAGTGGTTGAAAGAAATAACATAATCTTTATAATATTAACACTGCCCGATTAAATCAATCATGTTAAACAATTTTGTTTTAAAAATGTAGACATAATTTGAAACAGGGCGTTTCTTGACCTGAATAAACAGCTTATAAAAAGGCCAGTTTCATTACAAGCTCCACATTGTATGACCAGAGATCAAAGTGATAGTGATATAACTCTGTGCTGGGGGCTGTGGATTGTTCAAAGCACCCTCCTCTGTCAAATGTTCGAACTCTGCAGTGTTTAACAGTGACACATGAACATGAAAGTACAAGAGAGCTCGTACCTTAATAGCTTGAAATGTAATGAACATAAACAAGGTGAAAACTCAACTGCCAGCAATTCTTTGAAGTGTAAACAAACTAATCGTTTTCTTTTAAACAGTTGTTCTCATTGTTTTTGGAAATCTCTGTGACGCAGGAAAAGTGTACGGATTTATCACAGAATATACTTAAGGACTGTCAAAATTAAAACTAAAGTGGGGCCTTTCCTTGTCCAGATTATCCACTCAAGTAGTACTTTATTTATGTTTTTTGGATGAGGCCTAATTTAAAATTTTGCACTGGACTTGTGCAAGTGGAGTTATACATATTAGGATAAAGTGAGGACTGCAGATACTGGGGATTAGATTTGAGTGTGGAGCTGGAAAAGCACAGCAGGTCAGGCAGCATCCGAGGAGCAGGAGAATTGACGTTTCAGGCAAAAACCCTTATTCAGGAAGGATGAAGACTCCCTGATGAAGGGCTTTTGTCCAAAATGTTGATTCTCCTGCTCATCAAATACTGCCTGACCTGCTGTGCTTTTCCAGCACCACACTCTCGACTCATACATATTAGGAACAGTAACTACTCTCTCCAAGGTGTTTCGTCATGACACAGATCAATTCAGCATCGAAGAATCACAAGCCCACACTCCCAGCTACCCTGCAGTTCTATTTGTAAACTAGAACTTTGAATCAGCAACAGTATCTATTGTTATGCTTTGTGGTCATGATAATTTTAAGAGATATGCTCATGGTGTCATGATAATATGTGACCAGAAGATACAAAGATTTCATTCTCCATCTTATCTCCAATCTCTTGAAGCATGACACTCTACTGAAAATGTTCTCCTCTGTAGTAAGTAATAGTGTAAAATTAGCCAGAAACACACATGCCTGAGGAATGTAATTCATAGAAGCCCTACAGTGTGGAAAACAGGCCATTTGGCCCAATAGGTCCACACTCACCTTGCGAAGAGTAACCCACCCAGACTCATTCCCCTGTTACTCTACATTTACTCTTGACTAATGCACCTAACCTTACACATCCCTGAACACTATGGACCATTTAGCATGGCTGATTCATCTAACTTGCACATCTTTGGACAATGGAAGGAAAATGGAGCACACGGAAGAAACCCACGCAGACACGGGGAGAATGTGCAAACTCCACACAACAGTCACCTAAGGCTGTTATTGAACCGAGGTCCCTGGTGCTCTGAGGCAGCAGTGCTAACCACTGAGCCACCGTGCCGCCCCAAACCATTATCTGGATCTCAGGATTAACAGTCCTGTGAGAACACCATGAGGCAGTCGCCTCCCCTATTTGTATGTTATAGGTGGCTGTAATTGATGTCTCTTGCATATTTCAATATCACACTCTTCTTGAATAGGTTTTTTTTTCCATTATGGCAGATGGCCTGGAAGTATATCAAGAGCAATGCAGATGGATGAAGAGTGGCTTAGGTTGGTGACACAAACATGAAGCACTTGAAGGTGAGGTTGAAATTATATGATGGAACAATACTTATACCAAGAGTATAAATTAGGCTGAGAGCCCAATGCTATGGGAAGAATGAAGATCTGGAGTTCCAGATAGTATGTAAAGCAAAATCCACTGATCTCTACAGAAGCAAGTGTAAAGGTCATTTTAGTAGATTGGATGCAATCTGAAGCTAGGCTACCAAGGTCCAAGAGTGCTAAATCGTATCCTGCAAATCCATCTGCTGTCTGCTCTAGTGAATGTTAGTACTATTCCACAGGCTACACTGCAGCCACCTAAGGTTTTTTTGTTTTTTTTAGATTAGATTACTCAGTGTGGAAACAGGCCCTTCGGCCCTACAAGTCCACACGGCCCCGCCGAAGCGCAACCCACCCATACCCCTACATGTACCCCTTACCTAACACTACGGGCAATTTAGTATGGCCAATTCACCTGACCTGCACATCTTTGTGACTGTGGGAGGAAACCGGAGCACCTGGAGGAAACCCACGCAGACACGGGGAGAACGTGCAAACTCCACACAGTCAGTCACCTGAGGCGGGAATTGAACCTGGGTCTCTGGCGCTGTGAGGCAGCAATGCTAACCGCTGTGCCACCATGCTGCCCACCAAGGTAGTTCTGCCTAGGAGAACCAGAACAGATAGACATTCACAAACACGCACTAGGGAATGCATAGTATTTAATTGTTGATTATATAATTAGATGCATAAAGGTAATGAAATGAATATTCATATTACTGAAGGGGATATTGTTTGGGGAATGAAAAATGGATGAGAGGTTGGTGATCAGTGATTCCACACTCAGAGGGGGAAGAAGTTTGAAGCAGAGGCTCTCAATCCATTGTGTGGCATGGCTTTCAGGTCCATTGGATTTAGGATACCTGCTTCCTGCAATTCCTACCATTTTCTCCTTATATTCATTACCTCAGAGCTTTGTTCCTCTTCTTCCCAATGCAGTGCATCTCATAGTTAGTACACACTATGTGTCAATGATGAAGTAACTGAGTCTTTAAGGGGGTGCCAATCAAGCGGGCTGCTTTATCTCTGCCTCTGCCGCATCTGCTTGGATGAGGAGACATTTCACTTGCAAGCATCCCAGACGTCCACCACTTTTGAACAATGTGCTTTTCCTCCCTCCACAATTCAGATATCCCTCTGCCGCACCATCTCCATTCCCTGACAATTTTCTGATAGCTTGCAATAATGGTTAAGCTTCCAATTGCACTGGATTGACATTAATACAATCTAGAAAATATATCTCGGATACTGATAAGACATAAAACAATTCTAACCTTGAGGTATTTGATTGGCATTATGCTACAGTATCATCTAGACTGCTGGATTGGTCTAACCAAATTGAACTCACTCTACCATTATTTGTTATAACAGACAAAATAATTACTATTTACTGTCATAACACTTATCTGAACAAGTAATAATATTACTTATGGCTAAATATCTGTAAATCATTAAAGGTTAAAATAATCACTATAATATTAAACAGATTATGATCAAACTAATTACTATATTGACTTAATCACATAGCCACCTCCACTATATCTATCCTGATGTCCATCTCTCCCAATTTTCATTTCCAGTGAGTAAAACAGAAATAACACTCAAGAGAGATTCAGGTGGCTGCTTCATTATTGCACATTTTATACTGTCACTCAAGGGCAAAATGACTCCCTCTCAGATAATTCTATCTTTGTTCACAGAACGTACTATCCTTTCATCTTGTAAGCTTAATATTTCCTTACCCTCCTGCAGTTCACTATTGACCATGTAAAGAAATATCAAGGCATTTTAATGCTGCAATTGTCATTAAAGTACAAAACTTCCATATTAGCTATTTACTTGGAGTACAGACTAGGATGCTCCAAGTCTTATCTGCTTGGCTGTCAGTCATTTAACTGACATGCCTGCAACTGACAAAGTAAACATTTCTAGCTCAAAGGCAGTGGGGAGAACTTCCTGTATTTGACAATGGATGCAAATTCATACTAATCTATGAAAGTGTGTAAGATCATAATTTCACCCGATGTGGCAGAAGGCATGTGGTCTTGCTTGGCTCTGCATGGTTGGCAGCTCTACCACATTTTACCAGAATAACATGCAAAAATGCCACTTAAATTAACTGCTTTTCATTTTAAAAGTTTTAGAAAATGCAAATGAAAAATGCAAATCCCAATCCTGCAATCACAGAGACTGCATGTCTACATAACCAAGGCTTACATACATAAGATCAAAGCACAAAATTAATGAAAGGTGCCTACTGCCTGTGATAAGGACAATAACTCAGTTTTTGAAAGAATAGTGAAAGTGCTATTTCAATATATGGGTACCAATATATTAAAGAGTAAAATCAGATGGGATTATCGACTGAAAATGTACCATAACTGTACCAGTAGTTCACAACTTCTTAAGATTTGTAAATCCATGTCTGGATACTTGTGACACTATGTGGACTCTAGTAACGGCAGATAGACCCATCATGTCACTTGGCTTCCGATCAACTTTTATCAGCATTTCTAAGAGACCATTTTAACAATGGGACAATTAAACGAAAAATAACATGTTCTGGTCTGTTTAAAAATACCCAACGTGCAATGCAAACTTTCTGTGTTTTCAAACAAGGTGGTTTCTGGTCAGCCTTATCCTAATTTTAAAAAAAAATCTGCCATTGATTGTGGAAGAAACACAAAATTGTCAATACTGTGTTGTCTGTTAGAACTTGCAGTGCAAAAAAATTGGCTGCTCAGCTTGTCTGGCAGTGACCACATTTCAAAAGTACTTCAAAGCTTGTGAAATGTTTTGCAAGATACTGAGATTATGAAAGGTGCTGTATAAAGGTAAGAGTATAAAGGCAATGTTTCTTCTGAACATACACGAGCACACATAGCGCCAAACAACAGGACCGAAACTGAACTGTTGTTACTTTGATCTATTCCTTCAGATTCTTTGTTCAGAGAAGGGACAGCTTGACACAACATAATACATAAAAATGTAATGCCGTCACATAGAATAAGAGGCTAAATAGCTATAGTAGCCTTTAAACTTAGCTGATAGCACACTGCTTCTAAAATAAGTACAAGCAATCTTATTGGAATGAAAAACAGATGGGAAACTGAGATCTGAACAAAAGAATTAATTGTGGGTGTTGGTTTTGCGGCTTGGTCTCTCATCTTTGTAATCACAACCGTTGTGGCATTTTGTGTGTAATTTTGTAATAATGGAGACTTGTCGCGTAATCAGAAAATGGATGATACATGCAAAATTATGGTGGATATTTATGTGGAGTGGTGAAAGTGGTGAATAAGGTGATTGTGGATCCATGAAAGTGGTGAATAACGTGAATGTGGATCCATCTGTGACACTTGGAGATTTAACTGCTCTTGCTAATGAAAGCCTAGGATATAGTGCAAATGTAGGTTGCATGGATTAAAGGACTTTTCTGTGTTTTTACATTCTTGCATATTTATGAAGCAAATAGCATTTTTTCTAAAAGCAGTGTTTTACTATTGCAATATACATGGCATGTCAAACATTGCTATATCTATTAACAATTGGGGACTGAATTATGTCATGTTTTCTTCATGTATGTCGATGATAAACCAAGATAACACTCCATACTTGTAGAAGAAAACACACTTGAAAGAGCGATATAGTTCATGTATTGTTTTCCAGTATAGTTTTATAGGCACCAATTAATAGAATGATATTAAAGGTACCATACTTTATAGGATACATATGTAAGTACATATTCTGTGCTGCGTGGTTCCAAATTATGTGAAAAAATATGTAATTGCTAATTACAAGTTTCAGAATGGACATAATAATCCTCTGTCACTCATAATTTAGCATTTTGGATTTGGGTATCTGGATAATCAACCCTAAATTTCAAATAATCCAGTGCATAGAAAGTTATGAGGGTAATTTTCCATTAACAAACACAAAGCTAACAAGGTTGGTTTCTCAAGTATTGTCTCTATTCAGGGGGTTTGTTCATTTTTGCATTGAAGGAAGCCATTACAGGGTATATTTTGTGCCAAGGAATGCTGTGGATCTTGTAGAAACAGCAATTCAGTTTTGGATGTCTTGATAGCAGCACTATTGCTTTACATAATTAATTATATTCCAATGTACTGTTAGAAAACACAGATACTACTCAATTCTTCAGGCATTCAACTCAGGTTTAAAATAATAAATATCAGGCAATAAAATAAATTTAATATCACATCATAACATGATCAACTTCACATATGTTTAAAACCTTGTGCAATACATCTGTAATTGTGTTCAACCTCAGAAAAGCTTGAATGAAAAATAGCAACTTCACTAGAGGTCATTTTTCAGTAAAAACAATCACTCTGATAAAATCAGTTGCAATAAATTACTGAAAACCTGGTTTATCTTTAGCCTAAATTTTCATTACAACTGATACAAGCTGCATTAGGCTGTGTTTTAAATAGTATTGCATTGACATTTATATGATCTTCATATCCACGGGATCATCATGTAGAAACACTTCTAACCATAAGAATATAATCAAATCTTCACTTCAAAATTTTCTTTGCAGAACAGATCTCAGGCCTTCAAAGTATATTTGTTAGTTTTGCAAATACTATTAACTTCAATTCTGTGTTACATTAGGTAGATACAGTTGAGCTATCTATAGATTTTAAAGTATTTTTAAGAACTTCTGCAAGTGAATGGTTGCTTAGTTTCCATTTCAGACAGGGTGGTTGAATATTGTCTCATTCAACATTTGTCCTTTAAATCAGGACGGTTCATAATGCAGTCAAGCTGAAAGTCCCTAAATGAAAAAGAAAATAAAATTACAGATAGTAGTACATTAGACAAAATCTGATGTCTTTATTTTATCAAAGATATGCAACCTTACAAGGCACAGATTAATGAATAGCATATTGCTCCATTTTTCAGCTACTGTTTGTTTAGAGTTTGAGGTAGTATTTGTTAGTTTAGTAACCACTTTATTTGACATTTATTTGGTCATGTCATTTGAGATATTGTCAGTGTGCCACTGCTGAGATGGAATTAGTTTATAATGCAGGGAGTGTTACTATGTAATGCAGTTTGATTTAGTACACAGACCCCAATACTTGATGGAAAGTGTAAAGAGAGTAGGTTTATTTTTGACAGAGAAGGGAGGGCTAAGCCAAGAAATACCTGAAATGGAGAGATCCTATCAAATTTACCAACAAAACGTTATCAGAGTCAATGGCTGCTGGATGGCAAAACCAACAGTAGAAGACCATAGGGCATCGGGCACAGTCAACAGCGTCTGGAGCGCTGGGGATCAATGGAGCCAGATCATCACTCAGGATTTGGTGAGTGGATGGCCTGGGTACAATCTTTGGTTTTAGAAATGGGGTGTTGTCCAAAGTTGACAGAATATTTGTTTGAGGGAGTCAGGAAGCAGCCTGTTTCTCCCGCTTTTCTCTCTCTCTCTCTCTTGCTCACACACACTCTAAAACACATTATCATGTCATTTTGAGCATCACCCATTTCAATTTAGCTGACAGGTCTTGGCAATCAGAGCCAGGGCCAGTGATAAAATCACAGCATTCAAGGAAACCAAGTTTCATCAGCATATCATAATCACTCAATGACCTCCACAAAACCTGTTACTTGCAAATGTACGAAGCCCACGGCAGTTAGAACTGATGTTGTCATGGTAGGTTAGAATCAGGTTCTGTGGAGTAAATCCCCACCATCTCCTGCATGGTTGCGGAGGGGGCAAGGAAGATTAAAATTTATGTCCCTCCCCAGTTTCATCTAAAGCTAATTTTATAATGCTTTTCGAATTGTTATTAGTTTGCAGGCACTTGTGACAACTTGCTGATAAGCATCTAACAATAAAAAAAAATTCAAAACCATTTTGGAGTTATTGACTGCTGCATCACTGTCACATCATAAACCCCCTCCCTTTTACTGCATTTTCTCTTTAAACAAAGTTTAGTCCGATTTCAGTAAAATTACATTTATAATGGTGACAACTATTAATACATTTAAAGATAACAGCTGAAGTCAAGGAAATGTAGCAGATGTGAAAGGATGGAACTATACCAAGTTAAATTACTTTAAAATGTGTCTAGTTCCAAAAATCTTAAAGCTAATGCAGGCAGAGTTTAAAAAAAAACTGTCATATGGTAATTGTGCTTTGTTTCATTTGTGCACTATTCCAGAGCATTTAGGTTAACTATCTACTTTTGTCAATTAACTTCTAACAAGCTTATGTCAAAATTTAGATAATGTAGCTGGGGGTAGATGGTGACTGGGTGATTGTTTTAGATGGGTGATCATCTATTGACTGTGCTTTGACATCTCACCACATTTTCATTTCTATCGATTTGAGCAAATGCATTTACCTGCTATTTCCATTGCTCCTTCGATATAAGAGACTAGCATATTTCATGCATCTGTACAAGTGTGGAAATATTGTTGACATGAACTGAGACTCCATACAGTATTGTACTGGACAAATATAATCGTGGAAACTGCTCAAATTATTATTATAATGAACACATTTTCTTAATACTGGAAATTAGCCTCTCCCATTGAACTCCATTTTCATTCTTACCTCTCCTTACCCACTGTGAGTTGTGCTGGGTCAAGTGTCACATGCACTAGCAACCCTCTACAAAGTGCCACTTTTCTTAAGTGAATGTCAGCAGTTAATGATGATAAAACTCCTAAATGTGGGCAACACTAACACTGAGCCATATCCTGACTGCACCCATCCCCTCTCCTCAACATTTTGGTCAAAGCGGATTTTCTCCCTGATAGCCAAGGTCACTATTCCCAATATTCTGATCCAGTCCAGGCATGGCATTGACATTTTCTGGTTTATAAAACCGTGAACTCACTCAAACTGCATTTATTTACTGAATACTGTTTGGCAAATCACAACCTTGAAGAATTTTTACTTGTGCACAATCCTTGATTCTTTTAAAGGTGATTATTTTCAGTGAGGAAGTGATGACCTAGTGGTATTATCGCCAGACTGTTAATCCAGAGATCCTGGTAATGTTCTGTGGATCTGGGTTTGAATCCTGCCATGACAGATCACCATTTGAATTCAACAAATATCTGAAATTAGGAGTCTAATGATGACCATGAAGCCATCGTTGATTGTCGAGAAAAAAACCCATTTGGTTCACTTATAACCTTCAGAGAAGGAAACGGTCTGGACTAGATGTGACTCCAGATCCACAGTAATGAATTTAACTCGGGATGGGCAATAAATACTGGTTTGGCCAATGATGGCTAGATCACATAAATGAATTTTTTTAAAAAATCCTAAAGAATCTAAATTTTAAGGACATACTTTCTAAAGGATAGTGCTCAGCCAGCTAGACATGTGTTTGGTCAAACAACATTTTTATTCAGTTTTTGAAAAGCCTGATCAAATGACTGGAGGGTGAATTTTGAAGTATTACTTTCACAACTATGTATTTACATTTCAATGTTAAAATTCCAATCTAATGAGTTCTGGAAGGATATCAAGCACTTTCTCTACAGTAATCCTAAAATTATTATTAAATCCAGGCAAAGCAGATGAACTTACATGCTTGAGGGATGTGAGGTTGCAACTTTAAAGCCTAGCACCTATAGAAATGGAATCAGAAGCGAAAAGTATTTGTAATGAGTCAATTGCATCACGCCTGCAACAAGTAAATTAGTATCACAAAATAAAAGACTGGAACAAATGAGAACATGATTAATATTTAATGGGCTTCTTATAAGCCCATATTTAAAACATATTTTCATGCTAAAGCTTTACCCATTAATTTGTGTTGTGTGCACGTATTACACATTACAATCAAAGGCACAGATATTCCCATTACCATCAGAACCAATTTGAACACAGGAATTCGAGTACGTCCTTAATTCTCTAAAATCACCTTGACAATTTTAATCATAAGTAATGTGGAACCTTTTACATTCTGCAGAGCCTTGGTCAATGGGTTCATGACACAAGGAAGTACCCATCAGAGTATTCCAATTTCCAGGGAATTCCCATGGCATCAACTGCATCATTCCTGATGACGAGCTTTTGCCCGAAACATTGATTTTCCTACTCCGTGGATGTTGCCTGACCTGCTATGCTTTTTCAGCACCATTCTAATCTTGCCTACTCTTCTTCAAGTAGTGCATTGGGAGTTTTATGCTTCCCTGAGATAGCAAACTGCACATGGGTTTAATGTCTTATCTGTAAGACTGTATTGTTGATACTGCATGTCCTCAGTATTGCACCGAAGCATCAGCCTTGTATTTGTGCTTAAGTATTTGGAGTGGGATTTGTACCCAGATCTCTACACTCAAAACTGTAATGTTACTGTTGAACTGCAGCTAAATCTTTAAGAAATTTAACGTGCAAACAGCTGTGCTATGTACATCAATTGCCATGCTGATGCATTGACCTCTGGTTTTAGAAGGTGATATGAACTTCAGATGTCCACAAACTGAGAAAGTAATTCAGAGGGGTATGATCTGTGAAGGTTTCAACCACAGACTGAAAATTATTGTTCTGAGTGGATGCGTGTGGTACAAGTCCAGCTGATCTGAATACTTCAACCATAGGGGATCTTGTAGCAATAGAAAGCTTTGGTGCACTGTCAAAGCAATGAGGAATTTGTTCTATTTTCACAAAGAGCTGTCTTAAAACTTGGCTTTTTTTTGTTTATTTCTTCAGTAAAGTAGTATTAATTGCTGCAGTTTTCCATTGAGAAAATTTGATTTTTCAGATTTTATTAGCTTAATTAATAGCAACTAAACCAATCCAGACCCACCTACAATAATGCTGAACAATAGTTCAATCTTTACACAGCTCAATTAATGAGACCAAATGGATGGTGAACTGAACAGAAGTGAATTCACCCAATACACTGGCATGGTTATTTTGAATAACTGGTTTATAAATGCATGGTAATGGAAGCAATACATTTTCTTTTATGTTTATAACCAGGATGTACAGTTGAGCAGCACATTGAGGTTTTGGGCAAGTTACAGCCCATTTGTTTGAAGTGCCTGATAGTGGAGCTATTCTCAACTGTCTAAAACACATGAGTCAATGGTCTGTTCATAGCCTGATGATGGTTGGTTACAGCAAAGAGGTGAGGATGCTTTGGGTCCTATGCCCAAGTCCATTCTCACCCACTAATCATAGCAAAATCCATGCCAAACAGAACCTGACCAAAGATAATTGTTGCCTTGTCATTGAACTGGCTCCAACCAGAGTAGGTTATTTCTCACTTGGCTGTTTTAATTGCCCCCAATTACCTCCTCCCCCACTCCAACCATCCCAGGCAAACAAAACAACTAGCTCCATGGTTTTTTTTTGAAAACTCATTTACAAGACTTTTAAGCAACGACAAATTTAACACAATATCTTCAATATTGGGTTTGTATGCTTTGGTTTGGGAATTAGTGTAGCAAAGGAAAGATAAAATGGTTTTGGTCCTTCCGATGTTCGTCCTATTACAGGTACATAATCCTTTATCTGAAATCCCGAAATCCGAAAAGCTCTGAAATCCAAAGCTTTCTCGTGAAATTTTTTTTCTCCATAACAAGGTTGTTTGGCGTGCAAACAGTTAACCCAACTCCACATACACTCGACCCACGTCACTCAGATGTGACATGGCAGGGTGGCCCAGTACTGGCAGGCGTCAATTCTGTCTCAGCGCTCGTAGTACTCACAGGTGTGTCTGCTGTTCGGTAAGAGTTTTAAAAAAAATTTCACTGATAAACTGTCACTTATTCCAAAATCCGAAAAATTCCGACAACCAGCTGGCCCCAAGGGTTTTGGATAAAGGATTGTGTATCTGTATCATTAGAGTGAAGCAACTGACAATATAACATTGGAATCTGAATTATAATTAAAGAATTATAGCAGTGCAGAAGGAAGCCCATTCAATACATGATGTCATGGTGACTCAATGGTTAGCACTGTTAACTCACAGCATCAGGGACCCAGGTTCGATTCCAGCCTCTGGCAACTGTCTGGGTGGAGATTGCACATTCTCCCAGTGACTGTATTGGTTCCCTCTCGCAATCCAAAGAAGTTCAGGTTGGGTCGATTTTCCATACTAAATTGCCACGGAGTGGTCAGGGATGTGAGGTCAGGTGGGTTAGCCATGGGAAATGTTGGTTCATGGGGACAGGGTGGGGGGTGAGTCTTCAAAAAAGTCTTGAAAAACTGAATGGCCTCTTTCTGCACTGTAGGGATATATGATCTCATTTTTGTCTGTCGTCATTTTGAAAAGACTACTTGAATAGTTCCACTTCCCTGCTCTTTCCTTGTCGCCCCTGCAATAACTTTCCTTCTCATGTACATACCTAATTCTCTTTTGAAAGCTGCAATTGCACTACCCTTTCTGGCATTGCATCCTAGGTTATAGCATGACCATCAAATCAGCAAGCTGATGCCTGTTATTTTATTAAATCTTATTCAAATAGCTTTGGATATATATTTATCTTATGGGTTATCCTCACCATTTACATTGGGGTGACAGGAGTAGTCGCGGGCTGGATAAAGCGGGGAGGTGGACTGTAAGGAGTTGTTGGAAGTTGAGGATAGAGACATGCCTTGGACTAGAGGTTGCAGCTTCTTTGTGTTGTTTGTTGCTGTTATGCTCCAATCTGTAGGATAAAGAACAGTGTCCTTTTAAAACATGTATCCTCGCTTTACCACAAGATAATTTGTGAAATGCTTCCCATTCCTTTTTCTTAAAAAACTTTGCTAATTTTTATCAGAGTAATTTGCCTTTGGAGACTGGTCTGGAATTTGCAGTAATGATCCCATCACCTATTAAGGCATTGAGAACAGTGTCTAATGGATGCATAAATTGCTATAGTGTTTTACATTATTATTCTGGTTCAACATTGCACCTTTGATTCCTTGAGAGACTGAAGATTGAGACAATTACTGTCTTGATATACTAGGTAAAGCCCATGAAAAATAAACCCATAGCATTTGAGCTGAATAAAACA
The DNA here is from genome assembly GCF_004010195.1 of Chiloscyllium plagiosum. Lineage (NCBI taxonomy): Eukaryota > Metazoa > Chordata > Chondrichthyes > Orectolobiformes > Hemiscylliidae > Chiloscyllium > Chiloscyllium plagiosum. The sequence continues at coordinate 14,481,893 of NC_057721.1, forward strand.
TAGGTTTAGACACCAACTGACCTGCTGCTTTATTGAAAAGGTTTCTTCGATTTAGATTTTCAGTATTTGCATTTTAAAGAGTCTGAGGTGAGAAATTTTAAATTTGGAAGACAGACGTGGAGGTACTCTAAATGTTTCTATTTACACTGAGTTCCTGGGCAGCAAATAATCAACCAGTTGCTCATTTCACTTCCTCGGGTTAGCCTCGAATGGCCAAAATGTTCTGGCAAACTGTGTGTTAGATGAGTGCTATTCAATACTTTACTAAATAAATAAGTGTTAAACATGGCAAGTGGATTGACTACCATGAAATAGATCTTCTCATTTACATGGAGTTTTTTTTTTAATGCATGTAATTTTTTATTAAAAAGAAGTATCTGGCTCCTGCATAGTTCACCCTAGGAGCTAATGGATTTAGTTCTTTCACAGTGCGAAAAAACTCATAAATATCAGGCAGTTAGAGAAAGAGTTGTATGTAAGGCCTGGCATTGTGTGTTAACCTAGGAGTCCTAATTTTTACTTCATTGGTGAATTCTGTAACCATTGCCTAGTTTGATACTTGAGGTAGTCAGACTTTTGTATGAAGTGAAAAAATAAAATGCCCTTCCTATGCTTGGGAAACTGAAGTTACATAGCATATTCAATCACACAGTGATACACCATTCCACTGAGGGGCCCATCCAACTGGGGGTTGGTTGAGGAGCACTGACATATAACTGTGAATGTGCGCCTAGTTTTAAACATTATCTCACCTGAATATTCAGGCAATGTCAACTTGCCACAGCACAAATGCCTCCTCCACTCTTTCTGGACATTTTCTTTGATTGCACAATGGAAAATGAAAATAAAGGTTCCTGCACAAATTAAACAGAAAAGAATGGAATCGTTTCTTAATTTCCAAGAGGTTTTCATTCAATCGAGGCACTAAAATGAATGGAAGTTGGTACCTTGCAGAGTGTTGAAGATGGCGAAGAGGTACATAAATGGAAGGTTTACTGGGCCCCATGCGAAGAAGGCAAATCCCCATGTGATTCCAAGTAAGAAGGTGAGGCCAGCCACACTTCTCATGTCTCGGAACACACTCTTCTGCGCATTCCGATGGTGCTTCTTGCTTTTTATTTGACAGAGTTGAGTCAACACCACAATAAACATGCTAAGGTTCACAAGGAACATTATACAGAAATACCCAACTGCAGCAACATAGAATGTTGTGTCATTGTTGATCCAGCAGCTAAAATGCAGGAGGAAAGAACAAAAAGAATGAAAAGATGGTCTTAAAATCCAAGATGGAAATATTTTATTTGCACAAGAATCGATATTTGTATAGGACCTCTTAATGCAACTCGCCATCCAAGAGGATGCGTAGGCATGAAATCAAAAAAACATAACATCAAACAAGCCTATTAGAGCATTGAATTCCATGTTTCCCAGTGTAATTGAGCAATTAGCACGAGAATAGTTCCAGAAATAAGACCGAACACTTATGAGGCAATAACACAGAGATTTGTCTCCCAGCTCACATGACTGTCCAATGATGCATCATGACTGAATCCGAGCATTTACCCATGCAATAACACTCTGAACAGAAATCAGGAGTGGCTGCCCGAATTTAATTGTTTCATTGGTTCAGAGAACTGAAACTGATGAGTTTGCCTTTCCTATCAAATCCTTTTGCAGACTGAACCCTAACCTATTCAATGGTCACAAAATCTGTTTTGGATCTGGCACAACATTTGTCTCCATTAATTTTAAACTGGCCCCTTTGAAATTCAATAAAGCAAATTGAGGCCAACCATTAAAATTTGTATTCATTGCATTTATTTCCCTCACTTGATTAAGAATAAATTGTAGACAAGAGGAATTGAATTGATTAGCTAATCATAAGGTAAAGCTTTTATAATATTGAATGTACACAGTAATTAATTTAATTTTTTTATTGGGCTAGTTAGTTTCCAAAAACTGTCAATATCCTTATTAAAAACTAAATTAAATAATAATAAACCAGAAGGGGCATGTTCCAACATACTCTGTTACAAGATTATTAATGCATTTTTGTAAATGCATTCAAAATTTCATGACATACATTATAGAGGAAACCTTTCACGAAAACACATGTGATTGCGAGACAAAAATAATATTTAGAGTCATAGTCATAGAGATGTACAGCACAGAAACAGACCTTTGGTCTAACTCGTCTATGCTGACTAGATATCTCAAATTAATCTAGTCCCATTTGCCAGCACTGAGTTCTCATCTCTCTAAATCCTTCCTTTTCGTTTACCCATCCAGATGCCTTTTAAATGGTGTCATTGTACTAGACTCCACCACTTCCTCTGGCAGCCCATTCCATACATGCATCACCCTCTGTTTGAAAAAGTTGCCCCTTTTCTGACTTTTCCCTCTCACCCTAAACCTATGCCCTCTACTTCTGGACTTCCCCTGGCCAAGTCTATTTATCCTATCCATGCCCCTCATGATTTTATAAACGCCTATAATGTCATCCCATAGCCTCCAACACTCCAGTGAAAACAGCCCCAGCCTATTCAACCTCTCCTTGTAGCTTAAATCCTCCAACCCTGGCAACATTTTTGTAAAGCTTTCCTGAACACTTTCAAGTTTTACAGCATTCTTCCGATAGGAGAGAGATGATAACTGCACACAATATTCCAACAGTGATCTAACCAATGTCCTGCACAGCCACAACATAACCCCCCAATTCCTATATCAATGCTCTGACCAATATAGGAAAGCATACCAAATACCTTCTTCATTATCCTATCTACTGGAGACTCCACTTTCAAGGAACTATGAACCTGCACTCCAAGGTCTTTTTGCTTAGCAACACTCCACAGGACTTTACTATTAAGTGTATAAGTCCTCCTCTGATTTGCCTTTCCAAAATGCTGCACCTCACGTTTATCTAAATTACCAAACTCCATCTGCCACTCCTTGGCTCATTCACCCTTCTGATCAAGATCTCAATGTACTCTGAGGAAACCTTCTTTGCCGTCCACTACACCTCCAATTTTGGTGTCATCTGCAAACTTACTACCAATATCTTCTACGGTCACACCTAAATCATTTATATAAATAATGAAAAGCAGTGAACCCAGCACCGATCCTTGTGGCAGTCCACTGGTCATAGGCCTCCAGTCTGAAAAACAACCCTCCACCACCACTTCTACCTTTGAGACACAGGAGATGGGGGAGATACTAAATGAGTATTTTGCATCAGTGTTTACTGTGGAGAAGAATATGGAAGATATAGAATGTGGGGACATCTTGGAAAATAGATGATGACATCTTGAAAAATGTCCATATTACAGAGAGTTGGTGCTAGATGTCTTAAAACCATAAAGGTGGATAAATCCTCAGGGCATGACCAGGTGTACCCTAGAACTTTGTGGGAAGCTAGGGAAGTAATTGCTGGGCCCCTTGCTGGGATATTTTTATCATCGATAGTCACAGGTGAGGTGCCTAATGTAGTGCCACTATTTAAGAAAGGGGGTAAGGAAAAGCCAGGGAACTATAGAGCGGTGAGCCTGACATCGGTAGTGGGCAAGTTGTTGGAGGGAATCCTGAGGGAGAGGGACAGGATTTACATGTATTTGGAAAGGCAAGGACTGATTAGGGATAATCAACATGGCTTTGCGCATGGGAAATCATATCTCACAAACTTGATTGAGTTTTTTGAAGAAGTGGATTGATGAGGGCAGAGCGATAGATGTGATCTACGTGGACTTCAGTAAGATGTTCGACAAGGTTCCTTATGGTAGAGTGGTTAGCAAGGTTAGATCTCATGGAATACAGGGAGAACTAGCCACTGGACACAGAACTAGCTTGTTTTGCTATTCATCTGAAATGAAAAGTTACCATTCAAAAACATTCCAACAGAGCAAGAGCTGTTGAAATTCATGCATGTGTACTTACAACTCATCCAAGGTAGTATTGGCATCCCTTCCATATGCTCCAGATCCATAGTTGTGTTGTCCATTAGCACCAGTACCAAGTATAATGGCTACCACCACGATGGGGATGCCTATTTCAAACAGGGAGTTTGAAAGTTATTAGCAAACTGCTCCGATAATTCTCAGTTGTTCAGCAGAGGTGTAGGCCAAGTACTTCAATAACAATTCTATTCTGAACAGTGGACTATTTTGTGAATCAATCTTAAAATAAGCTAAGAATAACTCACTAAACACACTACTACTACTTGAAGCCCTTTACATAAAACATAAGACTGCCATACCACTCTGTCCTCATCAATCCTCTTGGTCACTTCATCAAAGAAATCTCAGTCAAGTTTGTAAGACATGATTTCCCACACACAAAGCCATGTTGACTATTCCTAATCAGTCCTTGCCTTTTCAAATACATGTAAATCTTGTCCCTCAGGATTCCCTCCAAAAACTTGCCCAACACCCATGTCAATCCATTCCTATTCATAGAAATCTATTGGGACATTTCTCTGAATGTAATGCTCTTTTTTAAAGGAGGCTTGATATCATTAAGTTTCAGTAATGTGAGTGAGAAAAAGAATAGTGAAGAGTGTAATTTAGAGCTCTTCTCAATTTGCTGTCAGCTTATGGGTGACATAAATGCTAAAGATGAAAGTTTGGGGGGCAATTATTTTAAAAAGAATATTGTGCTACATCTTTATTTTGTAGACAATTGCAAAAGCATCTATGCTGAGGGTATTGGAATTCCAAAGACTTGGTAGAAATGTCAGATTTTGTAAAATATATACATTAAACTGTCATAATTTCAAGAGAGAATGAAACTGGGAGTCTAAGGATAAGCTAATTGGCCTTTATACCTGGCTAGAAGACCGTGTTATTCATATTATCTTGGCACTATGCTGAGAGAGGGGAGGAATCCATAGGAAGTCATCGTCAGATTGAGTTGCAGGCTTTCCTAAAAATATTACTGAACCTCATAGACACCGTGCAAGGATCTGAGAAGAAAGGAGCAGGAGATAGAAGCAACCATTCACTATTGTTCACCAGGCGGTTTGTGGGCAGAAACTTGCACTCTGATCAAAAGACTGCATTTGTAAGGACTTGAATGAGATTCGAATACTTGTGTTACTTTAGTTTAGGTGCTAAATGTCCAGAGTAAGTCCACTGCAAGTCCATTCAGCATCTAGAAGTTACCTCAGAGAAGCTATGAAAGGAACAACTAAATAAGCCAACTGCTGTTAAGAGTTACTTTGCAATGGCTGTAGGATAATAGCCTGGGCTATTCTGTGAGCCTTAAGGTAAAGTGGAATTTCTGGGGTTATTTTTGCTGGTCATTTAGTCAGTCAATGGCTTCATGGAAAGGAAAGCATGTCTGCTAATTTATTAGAGTTTTTCAAGGATATCTCAACTGGAGTGGGTAGAGGGAAACCAGGAGAACTAATATATTTGGACTTCCAGAAAGCGTTTGACTGGTACATCACGAAAGATTACCTCATAAGATCAGAGAGCATGGTGTTAGAGGCAGTACATTAGCAGGGATAGAGAATTGGTTAAAGGGCAGGAAACAGTGAAAAAGGATACAGGGTTCTTTTCCAGATTGAGGACCTATCATCAGTGGGGTTCCGCAGGGATCAGAACTGGGACCCCAACTTTTTGCAATCAATAGTAGTGATTTGAAGGAAGAAAGCAAATGCACTGAAGCCAAGTTTGCAGATGACACAAAAGTAGGTGGAAAGACAAGTTGCGAGGAGGACACAAATGATTTACAGGGAAATATTGACAGGTTAAATAAGTAGGCAACAAGTATAATATGGGGAAATGTGAAGTTGTTCATTTTGGAAGGAAGAACTAAAGAACAGAATGTTATTTAAATGGAGGAAAGTTGCAAAGAGCTGCAGCACAAAGGGACTTGGGGGTACTTGTGCATGTAACACAGAATGCCAGCACACAATGGCAGCAGGTAATTAGGAAGGCTAATGGAATGCTGGGATCCCTTATTTCAAGGAGGTTTGGAGTATCAGAGTGGGAAAGTCTTACTGCAGCTGGACAAGCTGCTGGTGAGGCCATATCTGGAAAATTCTTTTGGTCCTCTTATTTAAGAAAAGGTATTTTTAATTGGAGACAGTTCAGAGAAGGTTTAATAAGTTGACCCCAGAATACAGGGACTGGCTTATAAGGAAAGGCTAAACAGGTTGGGATGCTACTCATTGGAGTTTAGAAGAATGAGAGATGATCTCATTGAAACAAATATGATTCTTACTAGGCTTGACAGGGTTAAGCCTGAGAGAATGTTTCACCTCAATAGAGAGTCTAGGACCTGAGGGCACAGTCTCAGAATAAAGGGCACCAATTTAAGACCCAGATGAGGAGGAATTTCTTCTCAGAGAGTTGAGAGTTGTTAGAATTCCTTGCAACAGACAGCTGTGGGGGCAGAGTCTTTGCATATATTTAAGGCTGACCAATTGGGGAATCGTGTTACTGGGAAAGGGCAGGAAAGTGGACATGAGGAACTTTGGATCAGCCATGATCCTATTGAGTGGCACAGCAGGCTCAAAGGGCTGAATGGCCCACTCCTGTTCCCATTTCTTATGATCTTATGTGGTGTGGTGCATTCAATGTACTGTATCTTCGTAGTTGTGGATTACACCTATGCATCATTTGTGGCCCTTGTTGATTCCATGCACAATAAAGTTCATTTCATGTTTAATATTATCGTATCTTAAAGGCACACTTTAAAAACAACACTTGATGATAATAGCAGAATTGAAGTCACTGCACCATAAAGCAACTGGATTTTTTCAAAGACTAGAATCCCACTCAAACATCATGGAATCAATTGCTGGTGTTGCATAACATTAGCCTTAATTGTTATCACTGAAGTTGACGGAAATCAAAATAGTTTGTAGGAAACTTGGCAGCTAAGATGGAAAAGGAGTGAAGTAAAGGTGTGCCTATGTGTTCCAAATGTTTCAAGTTTTAAAGAATCTCTTTGGGGAATAAATAAAGGGCTGTAATATTCATTGTCTGGGATCAGTTAGCTGACCTTTGCCTGAAGGAGCAGCAGAATGAAATATTTGGTGGTAGTAACCTTGAGTTAGAAAGCTTACAATTCTTGACTGCCTTGTGTCGATCGCCCCACTGTTCATAAACAAGCGGGTGGATATTAAGTGAAAACAAGAGTGGGATCCATGCTGATGCCTCCCATTTGTGATTACCATGTCAATCCTTAGCTGCAGAGTGGACATTGAGGTACATTGTTTTTTCCTCTGAAGCCCTGGGCCATACATTGCTGGATGTTCTAGAGCTCAATAATGCACACATTAATTAGAATGTTGATACTCTTGTCTGAAGTTCCACTTGCCCACACAATAATCCTATGTTCCTTGTCAGCACAACAGTTTTGTATGACATTGTCTTATCGGGAAATCTGCAAAGCTTACTCACCCCAACCAAGAATGCAGAATTTCAATATGTATTTGCGCACATAAGTGTTGAAGACTTTAACCAGAGCCAGGTACATGTGGAGAGCCTCAAGACTCATCCAGGTGAAGGAGGCCAACAGGAAATAATGAAGCAAGGCAGCTACAGCGATACATAGACCTTCGATATCATAGACAGCAATCCAGGAATCAATGAGGAAGACCATATTGAGGAACAGCAGGGCTGTGCAAAGGTTTATCAGGATTTTTGAAGGGTAATCTCTGCGAAGTTTTCTTAAAGAAAACACAGTTATTCAGTTACCAGAAATTTGCTATTCAATAATTTGCAATCTCATATCCATTAGTTATTGCGTGGGATTTAAATATAGGCTGAATAAGTAGCTAGGTTAGAGCACATCAAGTAGTACTTTGTTTCTGCATGACAGAAGGTCAAATATTAAATGCATCTTCCAGCATGTATCAAAATCATATTAGATTTTGAATAGGTTACAGATATCCTTATAAAGTTGTGGTCAGGTTGCTGATGGGAAGGTTTATCTTGGCAAGCAGTTATCAGCTCTTTGCAGGCGTGCCACCCACAAATCTTCTCCCATTAATCCTATCAATGTACTCTCAATCTCCTCATCAACAAATGGGGGCAAATAACTTCAGAAGATGCTCCTTTTTCATCACTTAATATATGCAATCCCACAACTTTTAGTGCATTTTCACATTCGATGTTTAACACCATGGTAGTTAGATTTAGAATGACACTTGTTAACATGCATCATTTGATGAACTGCATCAATAGAAGGCAAATGTGATGCTAAATGCTTTCTGTTCTTTGCAATATCACAGAATATCCACCTGTGCTGGAAGCAGGGAGTAAGAGGAAATGATTTACTCTATTGAACTTTGTGACTTCTTTCTATTCTTGAATATTTTTCCTCTGCTGATTTTAATTACCTTACTTTTCTCAATGTTAGCCCTTAGGTCATCTTACATTGCTGGTAGAAAACTTGTGTCTAACAGGCACAAAATATTTGTTCAATGTCTCTGCTATTTCCCCATTCCAAATAATTTCTCCTGACCCTGCTTCTAAGGGATCAAAATTTACTTTAGTTGTATCCTCCTCCTTTGTATACTTCTAACACTCTCACAATCAGTTTTATGTTCCTGACGAGCTTACTCTCATTCAATTTTTTTTTTGTTTTTATAAATTTTTGGTTGCCTTGATGATTTCTAAAATCCTCCAATCCCTAAACGTACCACTATCCTTTGCAACATCATAAGCCACCTCTTCCGCTGTATTACACTTAACCTCTTTAGTAAATCGTGGGTATATTTCTTGATCTTTTATTTTTAAAGTAATATATTTTTGCAAATATTTTGAATGGTTTCTCTCAATGTTACCTACTGTTTATTTACAATACATTTTTATTCCATCTACCCAATCAACCTTCATCAGCTCCTCCCTCAGAACTATGCAGTTGGCTATGTTTATGTTTAATATTTTCTTCTGTGATTGGAGAATTTTAAAAAATTAAAATGGAATTTTGTTCTGTTTCCCACTGAAAGGTAAACTATGCAAGCACTAATTAACCCTGTTTCATTGCAAAGTACGAAATTAAAACTACTTTATCTCTAGTTGGGTGACACAGTGGCTCAGTGGTTAGCACTGCTGCCTCGCAGTACTAGGGACCCAGGTTTGATTCCAACCTTGGGTGACTGTCTGTGTGGAGTTTGCACATTCTTCCCCTGTCTGTGTGGGTTTTCTCCCAGTGCTCTGGTTTCCTCCCACTGTCCAAAGATGTGCAGGTCAGGTGAATTGGCCATTCTAAATTACCCATAGTGTTAGGTGCATTAGTCAGGAGGGAAATGGGTCTGGGCGGGTTACTCTTCAGAGGGTCGGTGTGGACTTGTTGGGCCGAAGGGCCTGTTTCCACACTGTAGGGAATCTCATCTAATCTAGTTGGTTCCACAAGATATTGTTCCAAGAATCTCTCATGAAAGCATTTTTACGGACTCAGCTGCCAGACTATCTGGAATCAATTTTGTAATGAAGATAGTTCATATCTAACATTGATTAGATTAGATTAGATTACTTACAGTGTGGAAACAGGCCCTTCGGCCCAACAAGTCCACACCGCCCCGCCAAAGCGCAACCCACCCATACCCCTTACCTAACACTACGGGCAATTTAGCATGGCCAATTCACCTGATCTGCACATCTTTGGACTGTGGGAGGAAACCGGAGCACCCGGAGGAAACCCACGCAGACA
>NC_057721.1:14491846-14515617 GCF_004010195.1 Chiloscyllium plagiosum
CTGTGAGGCAGCAGTGCTAACCACTGTGCCACCGTGCCGCCCACCGTGCCGCTTGGGAGACTTAAGTTTTGAAAGATTGTGGAAAGTGGCTGAAGGTGGCGCTTTCTTCAGGATTAATTACCCTGGCAGCAGAAATCATAATAGTCTGCCCCCACCCCAAGAGCTGTTGGCCAATCAGATTTTTGGATTGTTAGAAGGAGGTGAGGGAGGGTAGAATGGGTATCACATGGAGGTGGTTTGGGAAGGAGCAAGGGATCTGTGAGGCATGGCTTTTAGAGCCCATCACCACCACCCACCCCTGCCCCCAACATTTGCAATTTCCAAAGCCTCAAGTCATTTTACTGTCGGCGCATGACATAAATATAAGGTGTGATGTTAATCTTTGTCATCTTTAAAAGAAAAGTACCTTAAGAATATTTTACATCCACCTGATTAGGGAGGCAGGGTTTAACGCCTCTTTTAATCATGACAATGTACACTTCCTATTTAATGATGTGGAAGTGCTGGTGTTGGATTGGGGTGGGACAAAGTTAAAAATCACACAACACCAGGTTCTAGTTCAACAGGTTTATTTGGAAGCTTTTGGAGCACTGCTCCTTCATTAAGTAGATGTGGAGCAGCTGTAGCCTTTTGCTGTAAATTCTGTCTCTTATAATCCTGCTCCACAGCTACCTGATGAAGGAGCAGTACTCTGAAAGCTAGTGCTTCCAAATAGACTTGTTGGACTATAACCTGGTGTTGTGTGATTTTTAACTTCCTATTTAATGTTCAAGTCTTGCTGTAGACTGGAAACCTCAACCTTTTTAGATTAGATTACTTACAGTGTGGAAACAGGCCCTTCGGCCCAACAAGTCCACACCGACCCGCCGAAGCGCAACCCACCCATACCCCTACATTTACCCCTTTAACCTAACACTACGGGCAATTTAGCATGGCCAATTCACCTGACCCACACATCTTTGGACTGTGGGAGGAAACCGGAGCACCCGGAGGAAACCCACGCAGACACGGGGAGAATGTGCAAACTCCACACAGTCAGTCGCCTGAGTCGGGAATTGAACCCGGGTTTCTGGCGCTGTGAGGCAGCAGTGCTAACCACTGTGCCACCGTGCCGCCCGAGATGTGAGCACTATTACAGGACCAAGCCAACCCTGACAGCAAAAACAAACAAACCCATGCCATATTACAGATGCAAAACAGGTCAGAAGCTGAGATTTGTTTCAAGTGCATCTCAAACCGCAACATGATGTTTCTGGAAAGGAATCTCTCAGTGTTTGAGTTAATGATGGTTTGTAACAAGGAAAGCAAACTTACTCAAAAATGAGGTATGTCACCAAGGTCATAGCCAAGCAAATCGAAGAAAGGCCACATCCTATGTAGGTGATGAAACTAAGAATTCGCTGCTGGACACGATCAGTTATAGGTTCTCTGGAAATCGCCTACAAAATGCCACAAAATTGGAGGTTAGAAAACGATCCTGCGAAACTGGAATATAAAGCAGAAAGTTGCGAATGTCTGCAGTTCAAGTTACACATGAAAGAGATAGGAAGGTAAACGATTCAATGTAAGGTTACATTGGAATTATTTAGTTTTTATATTGATGACGAAAAAGACACATTTCATCAAAACCTTTCACCCTGTACTTATGAGGACAATTCACAAGAAATACCATTGCAATGAAAAATCAATAATACTTTGTATGGTTTATGTATAGTATGAGAGGAAAGTGCCGTTTGGTAGACTCTGACTGGCAGAGGAATTTTATTGGGCAACACACCAGCTTGATAATGAATGATAGATAATGGCCGGGCTATGTTTAAATTGATTGGTCCTGAGAAATAAATCAGAGAATGACTGTTGCTATTTTGTTTAGCTGGAACAGGCGTAATGTGTGTACATGTTCCTTCTGGCAGCAAAGTACTTTTGTCTGTTAGAACTCTTGTTTCATCTAATTAAATACAGCAACACCAAAGTTACACGTTAAGCACAAATATGCCTAGAAATCACGATTGGTGATAACAGCAGCTAAACACTTAACAGGAATTCAGATGAACAAGCCATGCATTGTACCAATGCAGGCATCAATATACAGCACTGTAAAACCCTGGGATGAACTTTACAGACTCCATCAAGCACTTTATTTACCGCTGTGGGGGTGGGGGGGGGGGCATGTAAGATATGTAGAGCTTCTAGTTCATCTCCTTCCCACCCATTTTCGACCTAAAATGAATGCCAAAGTTTGCAGTCTGCCCGCCACTTTAAAAAGTATTATTAGCGGGCAACATGCCAACTGAACCTGAGTATTATCACTGGTTAAAAAGTGGGAAGGAAGGGATCGGGGGCTGGTTACAACCTTTATGTGGGTCCCTTATGCATATTGTGCAAATCTCTACTCCTACACCCACCCAGGATGTCGTCCTTCCCATATCACTTCCCTTTTGCCCAAAGAACCCACCCTTCAGCCTCTTGTTCCCTTGGCTCCTTGATCTGGGTCTTTATGGGTCCAGATAGCATGGCTGTCCACATCTGGTTTCAGCATTAGAGTGCACAGGAGATTTCAAAATCAAACACTTTGCACCTCAAAAAGCTGCCAATGCATCAACCACCATTTTTTAAGCAGGTAAGATGTCTTCCTGTGACCCACTTTGGCAGATGGAATTCTTTGCGGATGTATTTAACTTGGGCACCACCATGCATGTAGGAACCTAGGGTTAGGTTTACCTGCTACTGGCTGGATTTCTCTAGACTCAGGAAATCCAGCAATGGGAAAAACACTCTTTGGAAGGCAGGAGTTCTTCCCTGGCTTTCTCAGTGGATCCTTTCTGCCAAGGATTGTCTCTCATTTCCACCAGGATCGGAACCTCCCCCATAGCACAATCCTTATCCCAACCCATGGGTCTCTCTCTCTCTCTCTCTCTCTCTCCCCCCACTTACTTAGGAATATCCTCTGTTATTCCCAACTGTATTGTTTTTCCTGACCAGTCAGCCAGTCAAGCTCGCCAATTCCTGGGAGGGAAATGGAAGAAGAAAATGATTATCTGTTTCCAATGTTAAATTCTTCAGGACTACGGTCTTCCCCAATTTGCAGGGTCTTGGATGTGGGAACCATGCTCCCATCCCCTCCCCTCTTCTTGACTTCTCATAACTGTTGGTTTCCCTACCCACTAGGAGAAAGTGAGGACTGCAGATGCTGGAGATCAGAGTCGAGAGTGTGATGCTGGAAAAGCACATCAGGTCAGGCAGCATCTGAGGAGCAGGAGAACTGATGGATCGGACAAGAGTCCTTCATCAGGAATCAACTTCATCAGAATTCCCTACCCACTTCCCCACATACTGAGTTCCACATGTGGTCTGCATCATCGACAAGCTGCTGGAAGTGGGCTGCAGGTGGAAATGAATTACTCGATTGAATTTTCTATCTTTCTCCTATTTTTGAATACTTTTCCTCTGCTGATTTTAATCACCTTAATTTCTTCACTGTTGGCCCTTAGGTCACCTTACATTCCTTGCGTCTAACAGGCACAAAATATCTGTTGAATGTCTCTGCTATTTCCTCATTCCAAATAATTTCTCCTGACCCTGCCTCTAAGGGACCAAAATTTATTTTAGCTTGTATCCTTTGTATACCTCTAACACTCTCACAGTCAGTTTTTATGTTCATAACTAGATTACTCTCATTCAATTTACTCTTTCGTTTTTATCAATTTTTGATGGCTTTGTGTAGATTTCTAAAATCCTCCCAATTCCTAAATTTATGATTAGCCTTTGCAACATCCTAAGTCTCCTCTTCTGCTGTATTACACTTAGCCTGTTTAGTAAGCCATGGAGCTTTTGTTTTTAAGAGTCTTGTCTTTTTGCCAGTACTTTGAATTCCTCCCAGGAAAGTGGGAGAAACAGAGAGCCATGACAGATTATAGTTAGATTCTGTCTCGACTGCTGCATCATTTTAATAGGTTGCAGGAGACCGGGAGCCCTGTTTGCAGCTCTGGAGAACCATGTGCACATAAGGTAACCCAAAAGAGGGGGCAGAAAAGAGGGTTTAAGAAGGAAAAATGCTGGCATACTGCGGGTTCTTATCGAAAAGTATAAGCACTCAGAGACTCCATAATAACTCTGGAATTTACATCAAAATCAAATATGACTGTCAATTAATATGAATTATTAACCCTCAGGATGTACTTCATACGTTCTTAGTTACAATTGCTATTTGATCACAAATACTTCATATTTAATATAATTTGAGGATCTTAACAACTCTTTTTAAGCACATGTTCATGCTGTAGGTATAAACTTGACAGTATGTTTTCTGATAAGGGCAAAAGTAGTTTTAATGAGAATAGGCAGACCATGCAGTGGTAACACAGAGGCAAAGGGCACTGATAGGTGAGGTCATACACACCCTGGCTGTGTCAGAGGATGGCTAGGGATTCAGGAGGATGTACCATTGCACCTAGTTCACCTTCTGCACAATTTTCCCTCCATTAGCTGCTAGTTTGTTAGATAAGAAACAATGTGGTATGCAAACTCAATGCACATGCAAACTCAATGATCTGAATTGCAATGAAAATATTAGTAAGGCAATAAATCGGTTTTGAATTTGTCGCTGGAATGTTGTCCAGTCAATTTACCTGATGTAGTTAGCTGATTGTTGGATACAATCAAGCAATTAACAAGTTGGTGATGTTGTTTCATTTCAATTCTGGCCTCCTTGTTATAGGAAAGGTGGTGTTAAACTCGAAAGAGTTTGGAAAAGATTTAACAGAAAAGACGTTACCAGGATTGGAGGGTTTGAGCTTTCGAGAGAGGCTGAATAGACTGAGGCTATTTTCTCTGGAGTGTCGGAGGCTGAGGGGGGACCTTTATAGAAGTTTAGAAAATCATGAGGGGCATGGATAGGGTGAGCAGCCAAAGTCTTTTCCCAGGGTAGGGGAGTTCAAAAGTAGAGGGCATAGGCTTAACTTGAGAGGGACCTAAGGGGCAATGTTTTGTGCAGAGGGTGGCGGGTGTGTGGAATGAGCTGACAGAGGAATTGATGGAGGCTGGTACAATTACAGCATTTAAAAGGCAATGGGATACTACATCAATAGGAAGGTTTAGAGAGATATGTGCCAAATGCTGGCAAATGGGACTCCATTAATTAAGGACATCTGGTCAGCATGGATGAGTGAGACCAACAGGTCTGTTTCTGTACTGTACATCTCTATGGCTCAATATCAAATACAGTTCCCTACTAGTAACATCGGAATAAACTGGGAACATAAGTAGTTAATTTTATTTTTGTCTTTTAAATTATCGTAGTAGCTTTTAGGTACTGAGATGTTAAGTCTCTAGACTAATCTAACACATGGAAGCATTTATTTATATTGGTCCTGACCATCTTTCTGCTGATTATATCCTGCTGTGCCTTGCAACATGATTATCTGACAGCAAACAATCTATAGTTTAATTGAAATGTCTGATCAGACTGCTGGCGTTTTCTGATCAATGAATTTTACCAAACCTACAGTCAGGTTAAGGGCTTATACTGAATAGATAAAAAAAAATGTTAAGTACTTCAATAAAAACCTTCTGGGCAAAAGAAGCCTGTGTCTCAACTGAAGCACTGTCAGCTAGTCAGCCTGGACCATGGAGTTCAATAAGGGCATTTGCCCGAAACGTCGATTCTCCTGCTCCTCGGATGCTGCTTGACCTGCTGTGCTTTTCCAGCAACACACTCTTGACTCTGATCTCCAGCATCTGCAGTCCTCACTTTCACCATGGAGTTCAATAGCCTCCTCAGAGTAAAGAGCTCCATGTGCAAGTTCATGCTAGGGATTGTATTTGGCAAATGTCCTCCTCACTTTCAGGGACAGTGAATGATGTCCATAGCTGTTTCAGAAAAAACAGGCATGGAGGACACGCAGCCAGGCCAAGAGGAGCAGCGTGAGGTCCTTGTATGTGGTGCTAATAGGGAATGTTTATTGCAAATGTTTATTGTGTAACCAATGGCACAAAACAACAAATTGTCATTTTGTGAGATCTTATGATCCAAAACTTGGCCCCATTTTACAGTACAGTTCAAAAGTCCCTCCTTAGACAAGTTCTGAGATTGTGAAACACATTTCTTCTTACTGGATATAAGAAAAATAATATATTTTTAGTCTGCACTGTATGCTCCATACTAGTTCAGGTTGAACCACTTATGTCTAATGAGACAGAATTATTGTACTTTGAACTTTCCAATTAGGTCATACTTAACATCAGAGTCAAAAAGTGTGGTGCTGGAAAAGCACAGCAGGTCAGGCAGCATCTGAAGAGCAGGACAGTCGACGTTTCAGGTAAAAGCCCTTCATCAGGAATGTCAGGCATTCCTGATAAAGGGCTTACGCCTGAAATGTTGACTCTCCTGCTCCTTGGATGCTGCCTGACCGCCTGTACTTTTCCAGCACCACACTTTTCGACTCTGATCTCCAGAATCTACAGTCTTCACTTTCTCCATATTTAACATCAGTCCAATTTCAACAAAAGCTGGCTGGGGGATTCTTTCATACAGTTTACATACCAGTAAGACACCGAAATGGGTCAGATGATTGCATTCACATACAGTCTGATTTGATGTGATCTGTGCTGTCGTACAACCTTGCGAATTCCATCCACCACTGCCATCTGCAAATATACCAAAATGTATAATGATTGAAACTGTCAGAGGGTCAGTTCTTGCCTGCCCTCCGACCAGGCAAAATACAGGAAATCCGTAATAAGTACAAGAAAAGCTGGACATCAAAAGTTCAGCAGGTCAGGTGAAAATCTGAGTCATTGATCTGAAACACTGGGTGGAATCTTGTTGGGACATTGGGGATTTCATTTGGCCACACCACAAGCCAATAAGGCAGTAGTGAGGCTACCAGCAGGTCTGCAGCTAGAATTAAGACCCTGGGATTGGGGGTGTGGGGTTCAGATATTTGGCTAACTGCAACTGAGCAAGATTGGTTCTGAGGAAGGATTGCTTGACCCAAAATGTTAACTCTGATTTCTCTCCAGTGATGCTGCCAGATCTGCTGAGCTTTCTAACAATTTCTAACAATATTTCTGTTTCCAACCGAGCAGGATTGGCTACATAGGGTATCCTGATGGATGTACTGCATGACAACAATCTTGTCTGTAGCTCAGTTAGGCATAACAGAGATGGCCACAATCTGTCAGTCAGTACTTCCTCAATTTTTGTTTTTGTAAAAACCTAATTTCTTTCTTTATATATAACTCCTTTTGACTCCTGGCAATACTTTCCACTTGTGAGACTGCTGTTGCTCTCTGTTGTTTATGCTTCCAGCCTAAGAGTTTATGACCTAACATGTACGAAAGGGTAGCCATATTCTGGTCTTGTAAATAACTACTTGCCGGTTGTAAGAATATTCTCTCCATTATTACAAAGACAGTCAGGAAGAGCTTGCTTTACCTCTGTCTATTCTGCTTTACTCCACCAAGTCTTCAAGATGACAGAGGGGTGGTGGTTGATGAAAGTATTCTACCTGGAGCTTGGTGGCCAGTGGTGTTCCGCAGGGATCTGTTCTGGGAGCTCTGCTCTTTGTGATTTTTATAAATACTTGGATGAGGAAATTGGAAGGGTGGGTTAGTAAGTTTGCCGATGACACAAAGGTTGGTGGAGTGGTGGATAGTGTGAAAGGCTGTTGTAGGTTGCAACGGGACGTTGACAGGATGCAGAACTGGGCTGAGAATTGGAAGATGGAGGTTCAATCTGGAAAAGTGTGGCGATTAATTTTGCCAGGTCAAATTTGAATGCAGATTACAGAGTTAAAGGCAGGATTCATGGCACTGTGGAGGAACAGAGGGATGTTGGGGTCCACTTCCATAGATCCTTCAAAGTTGCCACCCAAGTTGAAAGAGTTGTTAAGAAGGCATATGGTGTGTTGGCTTTCAGTAGCGGGGGGATTTAGTTTAATAGCTGCAAGGTTATGCTGCAGCTCTATAGAGCCTTGGTTAGACGATACTTGGAATATTGTATTCAGTTCTGGTCGCCTCATTATAGGAAGGATGCAGAAGCTGTAGAGATGGTGCAGAGGAGATTTACCAGGGAGCTGCCTGGACTGGAGGGCACGTCTTATGAAGAAAGGTTGAGGAAGCTAGGGCTTTTCTCATTGGAGCAAAGAAAGTTGAGAGGTGACTTGATAGAGGTGTACACGATGATGACAGGCATAGATACAGTGGATAGTCAGAGCCTTTTTCCCAGGGCGGAAATGGCTGTCAAGAGGGGGTACAATTTTAAGGTGATTGGAGGAGGTTTTGGGGAGATATCAGAGGTAGGTTCTTTATACAGAGTGGTGGGTGCGTGGAATGCGTAGTAGAGTCAGATATATTAAGGATATTTAAACAACCCCTGGATAGGCACATGGAAGACAGTACAATGAAGGGTATGTAGGTTAGTTTGCATCTTAGAGTAGGATAAAAGGTTGACGCAACATCGAGGGCCGAAAGGCCTCTATTGTATTGTGCTGTACTGTTCTGTGTTCTATGTTCATCTTTACAGTGGACGGTGGATATTGCAGTCAATTAAGTGTTAATGCTTCAGACCCATATACAACACTAAAAATGACATGGTCCAAGAGCCTATGAAGTTGCTGCCAGGTTTAGTGTGAAATTAATCCTGGTGTTTTATATTGTGAACTATAATACAACAATAGAGACTGCTGCTACAGCCATTCCTTGTCTCCACTCTTAGCCTTGTCAGAGGAGATCAGGGAATCCCTCAGGAAAATGATCCCCAGGCTATCAAATTGATTGATTGAGGCCAGGGTGTACTTTCATAATTCTGCTCCGGATCAGCAACAACAGAAGGTCTAAGTTGATATGTGACGTGAGGCAGAAACATGAGACTGGGTTCAGTGATTGTTAGTAACAGGTCAGTTCAGTGAACAGCTGCATTATGGGAATGGGGATGAGCATGACTAGTACAGAGTAACTGATCAAGCACAGGGCAGCACAGTGGCTCAGTAGTTAGCACTTTGCCTCAGTGTCAAGGATCTGGGTTCAATTCCAGCCTGGGGCAACTGTCTGCATGGGTTTCCTCTCACAATCCAATGATGTGTACCTTCAGTGGATTGGCCATGGCAAATTGCCCATAGTTTCCAGAAATGTGCAGGCTGGGTGGATTAGCCATGGGAAATGCAGGGTTATGGGGTTAGGGTTGCGGCATGGTCTGGCTGGATGCTCTTCAGAGTGTCAGTGTGAACTCAATGGGCTGAATGGCCAATTTCCACACTGCAGGGATTCTATGATTAGATTAGCTGCTTCTGAGAGAAGTGCTTGTCAGGATTCGGTAGCATGCTACCACAACTATCTGGATTTCTAACACCTTTAATGCAGCAGACTTTCCAAATATATTACAATAATGGAAGGAGAAAAAGATACTGGTAGTAGAATAATCAAGAAATCTGATCAGAAAGCAAACATAGGTCTTGAAGCAATGTTTGGAGAGCTGAAGGGAGGCAAAGCAAGATAGAATGTCACAGTGATGTACAGTACAAGAAAAAAGCCCTTTTGGCCTGTCAACTCTGAACTGGTTAAAAAAATTAACTAATCTTCTCCTGTGGTTTTCATTAGAACTGGAAAAAGTGAGAGGTTTAACCATCATGATTTACAGGAAGAACAGATACAGGGAAAGGAAGGAGAGGGGGAAAGCAAAATCAAATGGAAAGTTTATCTTTGTGTCAAAGAGGGAGCTAATGGCAACATCTTCAATTGTAATGGGCACATTGAGCAGTGGTAGCGGTTCATTCAGCCAGTTTGCTCATGCTCATGTAGCAGACAGAGGATACACCACTGTCACCACCATAACAGCTGTATTTGGTTTTGCCAGGTCACCTGCACCTCTGACCACCCCCACTCAAGAACATGGCACATTCTCTTGCAAATTCAAGAAATTTGTCTACTATGGACACGATGGGTGGTACGGTGGCTCAGTGGTTAGCACTGTTGCCTCACAGTGCCAGGGACCCCCAGTTCGATTCCAGCCTTGGATGACTGTGGAGTTTGCACATTCTCCCTGTGTCTCTCTGGGTTTCCTCCAGGTGCTCCGGTTTCCTCCCACAATCCAAAGATGTGCAGGTCAGGTGAATTGGTCATGCTAAATTGCCCACAGTGTTCAGGGATGTGTTAGGTGCATTAGTCAGGGGCAAATGTAGAGTAGTAGGGCAGTGGAATGGGTCTGGGAGGGTTACTCTTCAGAGGGTCGGTGTGGACTTGTTGGGCCTAATGGCCTGTTTCCAACTGTAGGGATTCTAAATCACTTTAGCACCTCCAATAACAATCCAGAGTACTTCGTAAAAATGAAAAGGTCCTATTCTGCAGTTGTTGGATGCTTAACCTTGCTGGTGTGGGGCTCATCTCACAGCCAAACACCTGTTGGCAGGCAGAGTAAATAGCAAAGAGGAGGCCTGCATATAAATTGTGCAAACTTGGAATCCTAATGTTTTATCAGCCATGAACTATGCAACAACGAGGATGGCTCTGATTCAAATCCTTTCAGCAGGGAACCTACTTTTGTGCATTCTCAAATAATCCCATGCAGATAGTGCAGATGGCAGTCAATGGTGCAGCCTGCTTCTAGGAATGATGATCAATCTTCATTCAATACAGATCTAGACAAACATATGATTTAGAAATAGGAGTAGGTCACTGAGTCACTTGAGTCGACTCCACCATTCAGTGAAATCATTGCTGGCCAATTACTCCATATTCCCACCTGCACCCAATAACCTTTCACCCCTTTGCTTATCAAGAGTCATCACCCTCTGCTGTAAAATCATTCACCCCTCTGCTTTCCACTCTCTTTTGTGGAAGACTGCTCCCAAGACTCACGAACCACTGTGGAAAAAAAATGTTCTCTTCATTTCTCTCTCAAATGGACAGCCCTTATTTTGAAACAGTGACTCCTAGTTCCAGATTCTCCAACAAGCGCAAATATTCTCTCCACCTTAGCCTGGTCAAGAGCACTCAGGATCTTCTACATTTCATCCAAGGCTATTTGTTTTCTTATAAACACAAGGAGATACCAGCTTAATCTGCTCAAGTTTTCCTCATAAGGCAGCCCCACCCATTTCAACTATTAGTCCAGCCCCCAACTATCTGAAACACAAACAGATTTGGCTGGAAAATTTCAGCAGGTCTGGCAGCATCTGTGGAGAGAAATCAGAGTTAATGAAGATTTAAAATCGAGTGTGGCGGGTTTTCGGGCCTAGTTTTGGTTCAGGCACATTCTTCTCACAAGGAGCCAACAGCCACCCATTCTGGGAAAGCCTCCTGCTGTTGTCACAGAGGGGAAAAGGGAGCACAGTTCCTGATTGGTCGGTGCTGGTCAGGTGCTAGTTCATGTTGCCTGCCACCTCAACACACCATCCTGTTTCTTAGCCAACATCTCTGTCTCAGGCCTGTTGCAGTGCTCCAGCAAAGCTCTACACAAAAGCTGAAAGAATAGCATCTCATTTTCAGCTTGGAAACCCTGCAGCCTTCCAGAGTTCAACAATATTAAGGCTTTCCCTCACACCCACACGCCAGGCCTTGTCATTATACGAGCTGCTACCGCACACTACTCATTGTCAGGTGCTAATTATCTCCAGTAGCAGCTATTCATTCCTCCAGACTGACTTCCTGTCCAACTGTTTTTCTCTCTCTTATGAATCAAACTCCACCTATTGATTACTCTCTCCCCTTCCCATCATCCCATGTTCTGTTAAAAAAAAACTATCCTTTTTCTGGCTAACATCAGTTCTGAAGAAATCCAACTGAACCCTGAAACGTTAACTCTGATTTTTCTTCACAGACACTACCAGAGCTGCTGAGATTTTCTGGCAATTTCTGCTTTTGTTTCAGATTTCCAGCGTTCGCAGTTCTTTCGGCTTTTTGTCCAATTATATGAACACGTGCCACATGTCGCTATTTGTGAGATTTTAGCACATACAAACTGTGTCTGCTGTTCTTGCCCATAGTACAACTACACCCCCAAAATTACTGGATTAGTTATGGAGCACTTGGGAAAGCCCGAGACTATAACAAGTGCTAAATCAATATAATATTGTTTGTCTGTTTAAATGTTGCCTGAATTACTCACTGTTTTTCCGGAAATCCCAGAATACACACTCCACAGTAAGATTATCCTGTAATTACAGAACATATTGTTAATAATTAATCTTTTAGTAATTAAATAAAAGGTACCGTGTATGTGGTTTATACAGAGTTAACCATGCATAACATTGTACAATTTTTCCATTGGTCATATTGGGAAAAGAGACAAATGGATGCCATATGATTTCTGGCTGAATTGATGCGATCTGATACCTGCCTTAGATTGATATTTGCCATTTTTCTTGCCACCTCAGATTTTGCAGGCATGGCCAACAACATGTCAGCTAATGCCTCTCAGCCATTTCAATATCCCCCTAGGAAAATTCATGCCCAGCCATCCATGGTGTATATATTCCTCCTGTTTAAGCTCTCTTATTTTATTTGTCCACATTAAACTCCCTTAGCTATTAATCCACCTAGAACATAACCACATAACCTACCATCTTGTAGCAATTTGGGGTGGCATGGTAGCTCAGTGGTTAGCACTGCTGCCTCACAATGTGAGGGATCCAGGTTCAATTCGCAGCCTCGGGTGACTGTCTGTGTGGAGTTTGCACATTCTCCCTGTGTCTGCGTGGGTTTGCTTTGGTTTCCTCCCACAGTCCAAACATATTCAGGTTAGATGAACTGGCTGTGCTAAATTGCTTGCAGTGTTCAGAGATATGTAGGTTAGGTGCATTAGTTAGGGGAATTGGTTTAGGTGAGTTACTCTTCAGAGGGTTGGTGTGGACTTGGGCTGAATGGCCTGTTTCCACACTGTAGGGATTCTTAAAAAATGTCTTATAGCCACTAATAAGCTTTCTTAATTTAATATTTGAATCATATCCCTCACAACTGAAAGCAAATGATCACATTGTACTGACTAGCAATATAATGTCCGGCATTTGTGTGAATTGAACAGGAGCTCCGGATTTCAGTTATACCTGAGCGAGCTGAAGATTCTTGAATGTGATTTTGACTGGATCCGCCAAGTCACTGATGCTGATATTTGCATTAACACTGGATGCAATGATGTGACTATTCAACATAGATGTGTTGGTAATGTTGGAATCCTGAAATGAAAAAAAAACGTATTTGTTAAAAACCAGAAGAACAGTAAACCTAATCAGAAAAAAAAAGATGCATTGCTCCCTGATCAATTACAAGAAAATAGGTCAAGGAATCTTAGGCAATCTGCCACTAACAATCAATTTTGTACAGTTTCAGAAAGGGCATTGGATTGGCAGGGCAAATGTGACAAGAAGTAAGGTAATATGAGCAATGGCTTGACTTGTACTTTTGGAATATTGTGCACAATTTTGGTCTCCCTGCTATTGGAAGGATGTTGTGAAACTTGAAAGGGTTCAGAAAAGATTTACAAGGATGTTGCCGGGGTTGGAGAGTTTGAGATAGAAGGGGAGGCTGAATAGACTTTGGCTGTTTTCCCTGGAACATTGGAGGCTGAGGCGTGACCTTATAGAGGTTTATAAAATCATATGGGGCATGGATAGGATAAATAGACAAAGTCTTTTCCCTGGGGTGGGGGAGTCCAGATCTAAGGGACAGAAGATTTAGGGTGAGAGGGGAAATATTTAAAGGGACCTATGGCGCAACTGTTTTACGCAAAGAGTGGTGTGTGTATGAAATGAGGTGGTGGAGGCTGGTACATTTGCAACATTTAAAAGGCACCTGAATGGGTAACATGAATAGGAAGGGTTTAAAGGAATATGGACCATGTGTTGGCAAATGGGACTAAATTTATTTAGGATATTTGGTCAGCATGGACAAGTTGAACCCAAGGGTCTGTTTTCTCTATGACTATAATAATTCCTTAGGTCTTATGCAATGCCATGTAGTGCCATTCCAATGGTGAAAGACTCCAGGAAATTCAAGGATTTTGAAATGTCTGAGCCCAATTCTTTCTCATTCTTAATCTTAATGTGAAGCTCTTGAGGATGCATTATGGTCTAGTGTAAACAAAAATGTTTAACAAAATCAACAAATGGAAAGATACCTGGAACAATGTTGGTTTCTCATGGAAAGAGAATTGAATTCTTGAAACGCTATCCAGCTCCTCTAAAGAGAGATTCTTGAATAGGGAGGATGGAAGTTCAATCATTGCAAAACCTGCCTGAGGTGATCCTTCATCTAGAGAGTCCTGAAGGAAAAGAGAGTGTGGATACACAGAATGTCGAGAGACAAATTGTTTGTTTCCTTTTAACAAAATGCTGAAGGAGGGAAACAGGACATCATCCTCAGTTTATTTTGGGGCTATTGGATTGTCTTAATGTAGTAAATACAGGAAGATCAGGTAGGGAGGAGCACATGGAGGCTGTACCATGTTCAACCTGCCTCATCTCCAAAATCCTCATCCCCAAATCCATTTGAATTCTCTCACACTGTTTCCTTCTATGTTGTAATATTATGGGAAGCTGGGTTGAACTGAGTCCCTAATGTTGTCCCACCAGTTGAGAGTTTTACCAAAGACAGGACTGGCTAGTGACAAGTATCCTGCCATAGAAAAGCAGGAAGTGGGTTTACACTTGTACTACTCTGAAAAAGAGTCATGCCGGACACTGAGGACTGCAGATGCTGGAGATCAGAGTCGAAGAGTGTGGTGCTGGAAAAGCACAGCCAGTCAGGCAGCATCCAACAAATAGGAGAATCAACGTTTCGGGCATACGCCTTCCATCAGGATTCCTAATAAGTGGCTTGTGCCTGAAACATCGATTTTCCTGCTCCTTGGAAGCTGCCTGACCAGCTGAGCTTTTCCAATGCCACACCCTTTGACTCATGCTGGACACGAAAAGTTAACTCTCTTTCTCTCTCTACAAACACTGCCACGGTTTTCCCAGCATTCTCTGTGATGATTACAAATGGCAGAATTTGGAATTGTGTAACTAGCAGAATGACAGCCCTCCTCCTGTCAGCTGAGTGCAAGTGGCACCTCAGCGTGAGTCGGGGAAGAAGAGGCTGGTGCTATTTTTATGCAAAGGTTGGCAGGGAGCAGGAAGACAGCTCCTTCAGTGATTTGCTTGAAGGGTTTCTCCTATCAGGGCAATATGACAACTTTTATTTTTAAACAGAAGTTTCGTCAGCCTCTGTCCAGTACCTTTGCATGCCTCAGTAGCCGAGAGTACACCTAATGGAATTCCTGAGTTGGCTGAACTCCAAGCTATAATACAAACCAGCTCCAGATAAAGGACAACATCAAAATATGTTATTGCTAAAATAGATGTTAATGCTATTATAGTGACCTCATCAATTTGCAGTGCAACTCTGACAGGGGGTAGGTAAAGTGACACTGTTGTCTTAATGACCTTACAATTAGCCCACTAGTAGCTCCTCTTTATCACATCTTTATTACGCCCATCTTTATCACATGACTGAAATCCCTGCTTGTTGAATTGTTTGCTACTCCCATTCTCTGATTCTCGGTCACTTCCAGAGGGACAGCAGGATTCCAGGCCAAGTTAGGCTTACGCCTGAAACGTCGATTCTCCTGCTCCTCGGATGCTGCCTGGCCTGTTGTGCTTTTCCAGCAGCACACTCTCGACTCTGCATTAGAATGTGCCTCAAAACCTCCTTCTCTATCTCCAAGCTGTTAGCTGGAAAGAGACCTGCTCTTTGCCTGCAGGAAGGAAATAGTATTGGCTCCAACTCACAGAGAAAACTGTTATTGGACACGAACATCCAGGAAGTTGTAACTCACATGAACTGATTCCTTTCATACTAAATCTTGTAATTTATTAATTTATCACCACTCTTGTCATGCTTTCCTTGTTTTTAGTCAGAAGACACATGACACCACATTACAGTCCAATAGGTTTACTTAATATCAGAAGCTCTCAGGTTAGAGCACACTATTCTTAATTTTATCTTAAAATAATGTTATGTGGGTTCATTTCAAAAATTTGAATCCACAAATCAGGGTACGGGGAACATCTTTTGGCCTACCTCTGTAAAGAATGGGAGTAACTACTTCACTGGCTAGGGGGTTAAGAGAGGAAAAGTAACCATATTATAAATTCAACCCATTTCCCCTCTTTGTCCCCTACTGGGAGTCTAGAACCTACATGAATAGCACAAGCAACTGTGCAGCCTCTTAACTGAGTATAGAGGAACCTCGATTATCCAGCATCCCATTATCCGAGTTTCGGATTATCTGGAGAAGATCGCAAGGTTCCAATGCTTGACTAAACTGTGTTATCCGGCATTTGATTATCCAAAGGTTCGACTATCTGAACAAACTACTCCCCGCCCGTGCCATTCAGATAGTCAAGGTTCCTCAGTAGAATAGTTTAGGAATGAGAAGAGTGTGAACCTAGATATTAGAAGATTTAATGCAATTTTAAGTCCCCCACAGAAATTGAAAGATAAATAGAAGATTGAATTAAAAGAATAAGTTTAAAGGCTCAGCAAGAGAAAGTAAAATAGCACTTTTAATTATTTAAAATCTCTAACGATAATTACCCCGTAAATACTAGTGTAAAAGTTGAATTTTTTAGACTATTTGTTAAGGCTAAATTTATGGGGTTGACTATTACATGGATACTATTTTTGAGGGACTGAAATTCATGCTACAGTCCAAAATACCATATCATTAGCAGAAGCCCAACTGACTTCAAAACAAATTAAAAAAACACAACGAAATATGGTGATTCCACAAGTGCTACAGGGGAACTGACATCCGCTGAGCTGCTCACAAAGGGAGGTTGTCACCTGACTCTGATCTGATGCATCTTTAACTTTCACAGCAAATTCTTTCATTTCCCTCCATTTCCTCTTATCTACTGCTGTTTTACTTTTTCAAAATAACATTTTAAGCTTTTATTTCTGATTAAAAGAAAGTTATCAGATGTTTGACTCTCAAAGTCTCACTGTAGCCATGAGAAATAGTCAACAGCTGCACGGTATTTATAGTGAAGGAAATGCATATGGGCCTAACTTATATAGAAAATGATGGTGTGATAAACTTTGTATCTCACTAGTTATACTAATTATAGTGTTCATCCGATAATGAACTTAAGAAATCCGTAGCCTAATACTGGTGTTAATTGTACATCAGAACACATAATAGCATGAGAAAAAGAATTCATTCCCTCAGTGTCACACTTATGTATACCTTGACTCATATATGTTGATCTGTTATCTGTGAAGAACATAGGGCTGACTTTTACATGAGACATATGGAAAATTCCTGATATTTTGGCCAAAACTAGGGGGTCGATGTTTACATGACATCGATTTTTACTTGAGTATATACAGTAAAATCTGAAAGGTTTTTCCACACCTCAAAGTTAATTTTCAGTCCCGGAGAGGGCTGTTTTGTAATAAATACATGATATTACATTGTTGAAAGGAGATTTACAATGATACATACACGCTCTAACATTTGTGAGCAAGTTTAGCATGCAATTGAGATAAGTATAAGAACCTCTCCACCCTTCAGGCTCTCTGTCTTTATTTCTGATGAAGGGCTTTTGCCCGAAATGTCGATTTTACTGCTCCTCGGATGCTGCCTGAACTGCTGTGCTCTTCCAGCACCACTAATCCAGAATTTGGTTTCCAGCATCTGCAGTAATTGTTTTTACATAAGTATAAGAACGTCATGCCATTCAATGTGTTTGGTGATCAGAAGGTGACATGGCAATTTTGGGAAGCTATCTGAGGAACATGGAATCCTGGACAGCAAATGGCAGATTTACGTTTGTACCTGCATGTGTTCAGTCCCCAGGCGTGGCTGCCCTTGTGTCATGTTAATGATAACAAACATTGTTAACCTCACTGTCATTACTGCAGAACCCAGCCAGATAGGTTTGGAACAACCGCATTGATAAACAGAGTGGAAAGATTGGGTCTGTTGTACCTGCAGGTTGGTAATGTTGCTGATGCTGAAGTCTGCCCCGCCGAAGGCAGTAGCATTGATTTTGTTCACAGCCAGAGCCAAGAAAGGGGAGGTGATGTTTATTGACTCAGTTGAAAATTGCAGCTTCTCGCCGATTCTGTCCACAATATTCAATATCCTAATTTAAAAAAAACGCAATCAATAGCTAGAAGGACGGTTTATCGTGTAAGAATAACATAGGGAGAAAGGTATGCAGGTAGATGTTCATGCCTTATTATGAGTACAGAAACCCACACAAGAAAGGTCCTTTTGTTCTTCTATTTAAGTACTGTTTCTGGGCAAGTTACTGGATTTCATTGTACTTTGTTAACATCTAGAAAAAGGCAGAGAACTGTTCACTAGTAAGACTAATTTAGGTTCTGTTCTAATGTACCAATCCAAGGAAGCTTGGCTCTGTGCATCCTCTCTCTCAATATGTTTGGTCAATAACATCAAAAAAAAGAGAAGTAATAGGCCATACATTGCTCCTCCATCACTCAGTAAGATCACAGCTTTGACATCAATCCACTTTCCTCCCCTTTTGCAAACACCCCTTTTAGGGTCCAAACTCTATCAAACTCCATTTTGAAGTTACTCTTTGACTAAACATGCCCAATCCTCTCCGTTTAAAGAAAAAACAGGAGGCAGTGAGTCTTTTGGAGATGATTCAGTCATTGAGTTGGTTCAAGACTGAGACAGACCAATTTCTATGCATTTGAAAATGTTGAAGGATATGACAGCGCAGGAAAAAAAAGTAGATTGGTCATGATCCCATTAAATGATCAGCTCAAAGGGCTGAATTGTCCATTTCTGTTCCAGTGTTTTATGTTTTTATGTAATACTCCACTGTCAAACACATCCTACATTAGAAAGTCAAACAGGTCACAAAGATGAGACAGTTACTCTGGTACGTATGATGATGGATAAGGATTCATTAAGCAAACAAGTGACTGCATCAGAAACAAAAACAAGTTGCTGGAAAAGCTCAGCAGGTCTGGCAGCATCTGTGTAGAGAAATCAGAGTTAACATTTTGGGTCCAGTGACCCTTCCTTAGAATCCCAGTTCTGCGATCACCAAACCCAAAACATTAACTCTGATTCCTCTCCATAGATGCTGCCAGACGTGCTGAGCTTTTCCAGCAACTTCTGTTTTTGTTTTTCATTGACAGCATTTTTCGGTTTTAATTTAGTAGGTAACTGCATCAAATCTTATTCACGCAGTTCAGTCAATACAAAGGAAGAATGTTGACCTTCCACAATGATAAGGTTGGGATTAGTGGGGATTTCCATTTGTTATAAACTGTGAAACCCAACTGCAAGCAGGCATCAGAGCCGCCCCGCATTTGCCACGGGACTATGCCTACATCGGTAAAACTATAGGAATTCATTTTGTGTTTTAAACGGCAGCCGCAGCTTAAACCCACAGAACTCAGCAGCTGCCGGTCCGCCCACATGACCGGGAGATGGGAGCCAGAGGACAGATCAAATCCACACTAGGCCAGACACTAACCATGACTCATAGACCAAAACTCCGGAGCTAATTAATATGGAAACCCATCTCCTAATCAAATCAAGAGACTGACTGAAACACACCCATATTCATCAATACAGAACCATCCTGACACAAAGGACAGGCATCCACCAGACAGGAACGAACAGACTAATACACACCAGCACCCCAAGGGAACAAAGGGGGGTGCTAGCCCCCAGCCCTCACAGAGAGAGACAAGCAGATAGTACCCGGACCCGTTTACATAATCCAATACTGTATCAATAAACGTTACCGATTGTTGAGCCGCACTCTGGGCTCGGACTGATATCATTTCATCTGCGCTAACACAACCAACCATGAAAATGCTGATGTCTGGTCTAAATGTTACACATTTGGGTGCCTGAGCAACCAACTCTACAAAGCAGATCACAAATTATGCTAATGAGGTTCAATTTCTCATATTTTAACAACCACTTGAATTTAACATCTGCAGGCTGAGTTTCCCAGAGTTAAAGGGAGGCAAATACTCCAGTACTCTGTGCAAGTGCTTTTCCAGCACTGCTTATGGGGCGAGAGAAGCAAAGGGTTTTCTTTGCCCCCCAATCAAACATGCTGCAATTCTGCCAACTTCTACCATTTAATAATCCTTTGTCCCTATGTTCAACTCCCTCAATTTCTATTGATTCTTGATCTTTTCAAGAGCTGGTGTTTTCTCCGTGTGCTTTCCTGATCAATAGCCAGATGGGAAACAGAGTTAAGAAATTTTAATTTAAAAATCACCAGGATTTTGCCTTCCCAGAGTTTCCCGATTTCCAGGCCATAGACACACTCCTAGGTCCCTCCCTACCTCCCCATAATTATTATGGTCATAGACTGTGAAGAAAATAAATACTCACTTACAGATCTCTCTTCAATTCCATGACCTTCTTCAAATTCAAATACTCTCTTGAAGGATATTCTGGTCTCTTTTTTCAATTTGACATCATTTGCTCTACCGCTGATGCTTATGTCTTGAGTTGTCTAAGACCTATGCTCTGTATTTTATTCCATAAGTCTCCCCATTCTGTATTCCTTTCACTACGTTAAATGCTCCTTAAAACCTACCTCTTTGATGAGCTTTTGCTCACCTGTCCGAACAACCCCTTAAATAAGTGCAAATTGTATAGATACGGTCCCGGAAAATATATTAGCAATTGAAAAATAAACAAAATGGCTGCATTACCTAATGTGTTCTGTCAAATTAACTTACTGTCTGGAAGATGAGGCAACAGCATCAAGTGAAGCATTGATGAGGTTGCTTATCGTGTTAATAAGTGTTACTGCCAGCCCCTCATTTATGCTTTCCCGTTGCAATATTTTCTCCAGTTGGCTCACAATTAAAGCAACAGCACTTGCATCTGTAGGACTAATCATGAGTGGATTTTCTGAAATGACAAAGACAATGGAATGATGATGGAATATTATAGCTTCTTTCATCGCATTTCTCTTGGCTAATCTAAAAGTCTTCCTTCTCAGACATCAAATGATTAAGATTTACAATGTTTTCAAGAGAACAAAGTAGAACAGAAAGACTCCCTCAAAATCTAATCACTTCATAAGTAAGTGTTATTGCTTCAAAATATGACAATGATAAAGATTTCTGAATTTAAAATTCTGAACCTCCAGTGGGTTTCTAAAAGCCTGATGACATATAATTTCTACATCTCATTATTTTTTGGGATAAGGCTGATGCTTGCAAGAGGTGATGATTGGGATGTTAATCAAGTGGGCTGCTTCGTCATGGATGATACTGAGTCTTTTGAGTGTTGGTACTGCAGTCACTTGGGCACATGAAGGGTATATCATCATACTACTGAGCTGTGTCGTGTAGGTAGTGGACAGGAGGTAACTCACTCACTCAAATTCCCAGCCTTTGACTTGCTCTTGTCATCACAGTACTTATAGGGTTTGCCCAGTTATAGGGTTAGATATAACTTTCCAGGATTTTAGTTGATGGTAATGCTCTGGCGTATCATGGAAGCATGATTTAGATTAGATTACTTACAGTGTGGAAACAGGCCCTTCGGCCCACCAAGTCCACACCGACCTGCCGAAGCGCAACCCACCTATATCCCTACATTTACCCCTTCACCGAACACTACGGGCAATTTAGCCTGGCCAATTCACCTAACCTGCACATCTTTGGACTGTGGGAGGAAACCAGAGCACCCGGAGGAAACCCACAGAGAGATGGGGAGAATGTGCAAACTCCACACAGTCAGTCGCCTGAGGTGGGAATTGAACCCGGGTCTCTAGCGCTGCGAGGCAGCAGTGCTAACCACTGTGCCGCCCACTAATTAGAACCTTTCTTGTTCGAGATGTTCATTGCCTGGGACTTTCAACACCAAATGATATCTACTACTAAGTGAAGAAAAAGCCTGTGAGTTGTTTTGTGTATTGCACTGAAAGGAACTCGACTTATGGATTCACAGTAAGCAGCTGATATTGAGTAAACTTTATTTACACCTTCCAACACAGAGGGCTAATGTGTGGCATGGATCTGTGCTGGTGTCTCAGGTTTTCACAATTTAATTCAATGACTGAGACGAGAGGAGTGGGAGTGGGTCCATGTGGTGCAGCAGTGGTGTCCCTACATCTAAGCCACGAGTTCCAAATTCAAGTCTCACCTTCTCCAGAGGGTGAAACAGATTGATTAGAAAATATTTAGATGAGAGCCAGGAGGGTTCTTGTGGCACAGTGGTAGTGTCCTTACCTCTAGGATAGATGGTCTGGGTTCAAATCCCAACTGCTCTAGACATGTGGAATAACATCTCTGAGCAGGTTGATTAGAAAATATGTAGATGAGAGGATTGAAGGCATGCTGATTAAACTTGCAGATGACCCAAAGATAAATAGGAGAGAATGCTACAAGGAACACCTAAGGAGATTGCAGATAGAGCATACATTGGTTAAGTGGATGGGCAAAGATCTGCCAGTAGAATCCCACACGACAAAACGTGAAGTTTTTCACTTCAAGAGGAAATATAAAACAGAAAGGTCTCAGCAAAATGGAAAACAATTGCAGAATTTTGAAGCACATTGGGATCATGATGTTCTAGTGCACCTGTCACAACAGGTTAGTATGTAAATACAGCAAGTAATTAAGAAAGCTAATGGAATGCCTTTCTTTATACTGAGAAGAATTGGACATAAAGTTATACTTCAGTTATACAAGGTACTGATGAGACCACACCTTGAACATCGAATACGGTGGTTCATTTAAGGACGGATAAAAATGTACTGGAGGCAGCTCATAGAAAAAAACAATGAGTGGATTAACTTATTTTGATAGGTTGGACAGACGGTGCTTCTTTCCACTGGAGTTTAGAATGAGAGGGTTATTTGATTGAAATGTAAAGGTTGCTGAATGATCTTGCAAGATAGACATTGAAAGGATCCCTCCTGTTGGGGAGTCTGAAATTTGATATCTCCCTTTAAGGACAGACTTGGGATTTTATTTTTCTCTCACAAGGTTGAGTGACATTGGAACTCTCTGCCTCAGAAGGCAGTATAGGTCAGAAGGTCATGAAAAATATTTAAGGTGGGGCTACATTGGGGTGGCATGGTGGCTCAGTGGTTAGCACTGCTGCCTTACAGCACCAGGGTCCCAGGTTCAATTCCAGCCTCAGGCAATTGTCTGTGTTGAGCTTGCACATTCTCCTCATGTCTGCGTGGGTTTCCTCTGGGTGCTCTGGTTTCCTCCCACAGTTCAAAGATGTGCAGGTCAGGTGAATTGGTCACACTAAATTATCCATAGTGTTAGGTACATTAGTCAGAGGGAAATGGGTTTGGGTGAGTTATTCTTTGGAGGGTCGGTGTGGACTTGTTGGGCTGAAGGGCCTGTTTCCACACTGTAGGGAATCTAATCTAGATTGATTCCCTTGCCTAAGCAGCAGCTAAGATGTGTCTGTGTGTGTGTGTGTGTGTGTTGGGGTTGGTGGAAATGTGGACTTGGAAACAAAAAGAGATAAGCTGTGATCTCATTGAATGGTGGGGTGACCTGAGGGGCTGAATGGCCTACTCCTATTACTAATTCATGTGTTTCTACAATAGAATGCTCTGGTCTTGTGATAAGCTAAACTAACCCCACATTTAACAAAAAGCAACCTGTCTATGTAAATTGCTCATGTAAATTTCCAAAAATATAATGGAACAAACAATACCTTAAATTTCAACATTTGCGAATACTTACCTATTGCTGTTATAACATAACCAAAACATATACCACTGTATATAACCAAGGCTGAGAAGAATTGG
>NC_057721.1:14517164-14520378 GCF_004010195.1 Chiloscyllium plagiosum
GTGTATGGATTCAAGGTAATTGCATACATACCAGTGACATTGAGAAGAAATTACTCAGTGGATTTTATGTGGATTATAATACAATGTGGATTTTAATGGTTGAAAATAATGGTGGAAACTGATTCTACTTTAATGACATACTTATAAAAGGAGAAATTTGCAGCTGTATATGGATAAAGCTGGTCAATGAGACATATTGAATGTCAGGAGCGAACACAGGCATAATGAGGGAATTAGCCTGATCCCAGATATTTTCTGATCAAACTATTCAAACAGAGGTTGAGATATATCTCTGCAGCAGGTGGGACTTGAACCTGGGTCTTGGTTCAGAGGTAGGGACATTACCACTGCATTACAAGAGCCCAATAGCCCGTTTCTATCCTCTATGATTCTCAGATCAATCTTATTCGTATGTGCCCATTTTATTGTAAATATTTCCAAAAGGACGCATTTTCAGTACCTGTTGTGTTCTGTAGAGGCAGTGTCATCGTAATAATTGTGCTGTTCACTGTAAACAAAGTATATGATTTCAGATCACATGATCAACATGCTAACCCTGATTGTGACATTACTTTTTAATTTGCGTGACAATTCAAGCATATCTAAATGACTTTCACAAAAAGAAGGCTCTGCAGTTGGTTTGCTACTGAAGCTGCTGGCATTTGCTGCAGTTCTGATATTGATGTACCATGAGGCCACTGTTCGACTTGTCCAACCCTCCCCCCTCTATCTGATACATTTACTCTTACATTACAAATTGCCTGTCTCTCTCATGCACTAAAACACAAGTCAACCCAAAGAAACTGGCCACCTGCAACCCTGCATTCTCCATTGTGAAGCTCGATATAGTGCTTTGCTGCATGAGAGTATAAACCATCCTGAATAGATACTTGAAGACCTTAGCAGAAGCTGCAAGTCTTCGGTGTCCCTCAGCTCCAAAGTAGGTGGTTAAAGCCATTTACTGGTGGTGAAGTTGGGTCAACAATAAGCACAATGACATGCTGAAGCTCTGCTTGCTGATGCTGAGTTGCATGAACGTAGAATCCCAAAAGAGTGTAGCCATTGACCATGGAGGCACCAATTCCACATAAAGAGAGGCTAGTTAATCGATGCAAAGACAGGCTAGCCATTCTGCAAGTTGCAATGGATGCTGATAAGACAACCTGCCAGGAGACTGCTCAGTATGACCTGTTATTTCTTTCCACTGTCTTAGAATCTCAGAAATTACATTTCCCGCACCTTTGATAATTGGGAATGTGATAGGAACTAGAAAGCACTCCAAGGAGACAGACAGGCAGGGAGATAGATAGATAGTCTGAGATTTGTTATTATGCATTGCACTGAAAGAAACTCAACGTATGGAATCTCCGTAAGCAGTTAATATTGAGCCAGTTTGGTACAACAATAAGCTCAGGTCTTGTGATACACTAAACTCCCTCCACATATAACAAGAAACACCTTGTATATAAAATTTAAATTACACATGTAAATTTCCAGAAACAGAACTGAACAAGCAACACCTTAAATTTGATTAGTTGGGAATTCTAAGCTATTGCTATTATAATATATAACCCTGCATATACCCCCTGCTGCCAGAGTCATTTACACGTGGATTTTTCTCTAACAATAGTATATTTTTAATTAACGCGTCAGTATAAAGAAATAAAAAAGAACAGTTTATTTCTTCTTCTTTCCTACATGGCTTTCAAACAGCTGACAATCACAATGAAAGTCTCATTCTCTCCTCAATGATTCCTGTCCCAATCACATCAACAATTTCTGGTGGTTGTTAACTTCCCAATATCAGCATCTGGTGTTTGATAATCCTAATAATTTGGAAGAGCACATTTCCAGTACCTGTTGTGTTCTGTGGAGGTGATGTCACTGTACCGTTCACTGAAACGGAAGGGCACAATTTTAGATTAAATAATCAATCAATAGTCTCACCCTTTCTGTGCCATCACTTTGCACATGGTCCACAGGTAAATTACTTTCATAAAAATAAATCGCTATAATAATGCAGCACATTTGCAATTATTCACAATTGTAATGTTAAGTATTCCACCCTGCTTCTTCAAACAAGTTCGTGCTAATTTTTATTCCAAGTTAAATTTGTATTTCTATTACTAATTATCTATTTTGAAGGGTAACCTGCCAAAATAGAAATAAACTAGTAATATTATTATTAATTCTAAGTCCCTAAATTTACCACTTAAAGTTGAGTGACTGGCAAAGTTCAGAGAAATGTCTATTCTCCAAGTAACTACCACATGTGAACAGACTATAAACTCACCCCTCTCCCCTGTGTCAGTCACAACCATGTTGCTTCTGTGCTATTAAGAATATCAATCATTTCCTGATGCCCGAGCAGCAACTAAGGGTATTGGGGTTGAGGGGTGTCAAGACAATATGATTGGATTGTCACTCTCACGATTAACCACTTTCAAACTTTAAGGATATGAGAAAATGGAAATAGAGAAAAGGGAAGGATTTGTCAAAAATTGCATGGTGAGACAGTGAGCGGTAAGGATTCTTATAACCACGAAGTATATACCAAGGTTTGCTCTTTAGTATATAGCTGTCATCATCAAATTCAGAATTATGAAGTAGTTTGAGGATGAATTGGAGATCAATTGGTAACATTGCTAAAGGAGTTCCCTGCAAAGAGACTACTAGCAGATTGATTTGATTTGTTTTCATACACATTGACAAGAAATGAGCAGGAGTGGCTATGTCAGTATTTATTGCCAATCCCTGAGTGTCCTTGAGGAAGCGGAGATGGCTATCATCCTGAACTGCAGTAGTCCATGTGAGGGAAGCACGACCAGAGAGTTGTGGAAATGCGGTTTCAGGATTTTGACTGACTGACTGTGAAGGAATGCCAAAACGGATCAGAGTCTGGATGGTGTGGCTTCAATGGGAACTTACATGTTACAGTCTTGCCACAAAAGTGAATTAATCACTGACATGATTCTGGGCAGCTAGGGTGTATAGATTCAAGGTAATTGCATACATACCAGTGAAATTGAGAAGAAATTACTCAGTGGATTTTATGTGGATTATAAAACTATGTGGATTTTAATGGTTGAAAATAATGGTGGAAACTGATTCTACTTTAATGACATACTTATAAAAGGAGAAATTTGCAGCTGTATAGGGATAGAGTTGGTCAATGAGACAGATTGAATGTCAGGAGCGAACACAGGCATAATGA
>NC_057721.1:14520878-14588669 GCF_004010195.1 Chiloscyllium plagiosum
TGCATTCTCCATTGTGAAGCCCAATATAGTGCTCTGCTGCATGAGAGTATAAACCATCCTGAATAGATACTTGAGGACCTTAGCAGAAGCTGCAAGTCTTTGGTGTCCTTCAGCTCCAAAGGTGGTTAAAGCCATTTACTGGTGGTGAAGTTGGGTCAACAATAAGCACAATGACATGCTGAAGCTCTGCTTGCTGATGCTGAGTTGCATGAACGTAGAATCCCAAAAGAGTGTAGCCATTGACCATGGAGGCACCAATTCCACGTAAAGAGAGGCTAGTTAATCGATGTAAAGAGAGGCTAGCCATTCTGCAAGTTGCAATGGATGCTGATAAGACAACCTGCCAGGAAACTGCTCAGTATGACCTGTTATTTCTTTCCACTGTCTTAGAATCGCAGAAATTACATTTCCCGCACCTTTGATAATTGGGAATGTGATAGTAACTAGAAAGCACTCCAAGGAGACAGACAGGCAGGTAGATAGATAGATAGTCTGAGAGTTGTCATTATGTATTGCACTGAAAGAAACTCAATGTATGGAATCCCCGTAAGCAGTTAATATTGAGCTAGTTTGGTACAACAATCAGCTCAGGTCTTGTGATACACTAAACCCCCTCCACATATAACAAGAAACACCTTGTATATAAAATTTAAATTACACATGTAAATTTCCAGAAAGAGAACTGAACAAGCAACACCTTAAATTTGATTAGTTGGGAATTCTAAACTATTGATATTATAATATATATCTCTGCATATACCCCCTGCTGCCAGTCATTTACATGTGGATTTTTCTCTCACAACAGTATATTTTTAATTAATTCGTCAGTATAAAGAAATATAAAAGAACAGTTTATTTCTTCTTCTTTACCACAAGGCTTTCAAATAGCTGACAATCACAATGAAAGTCTCATTCTCTCCTCAATGATTCCTGTCCCAATCACAACAACAATTTCTGGTGGTTGTTAACTTCCCAATATCAGAATCTGGTGTTTGATTATCCTAATAATTTGGTAGAGCACATTTCCAGTACCTGTTGTGTTCTGTGGAGGTGATGTCACTGTACCGTTCACTGAAACGGAAGGGCATAATTTTAGATCAAATAATCAATCAATAGTCTCACCCTTTCTGTGCCATCACTTTGCACATGGTCCACAGGTAAATTACTTTCATAAAAAGAAGTCGCTATAATGATGCAGCACGTTTGCAATTATTCACAATTGTAATGTTAAGTATTCCACCTTGCTTCTTCAAACAAGTTCGTGCTAATTTTTATTCCAAATTAAATTTGTATTTCTATTACTAATTATCTATTTTGAAGGGTAACCTGCCAAAATAGAAATAAACTAGTAATATTATTATTAATTCTAAGTCCCTAAATTTACCACCTAAAGTTGAGTGACTGGCAAAGTTCAGAGAAATGTCTATTCTCCAAGTAACTACCACATGTCAACAGACTATAAACTCACCCCTCTCCCCTGTGTCAGTCACAAACATGTTGCTTCTATGCTATTAAGAATATCAATCATTTCCTGATGCCCTAGCAGCAACTAAGGGTATTGGGGTTGAGGGGTGTCAAGGCATTATGATTTGATTGTCACTCTCACGATTGACCACTTTTCAAACTTTAAGGACTTGAGGACATAGGAACAGAGAAAAGGGAAGGATTTGTCAAAAGTTACACATGGTGAGTCAGTGAATGGAAAGGATTCTTATAATCACTAAGTATATACCAAGGTTTGTTCATTAGTATATAGCCATCATCATTAAATTCAAAATTATGAAATAGTTCTGAGATGGATTGTAGATCTGATGGTAACATTGCCAGGGGAATTATCTATGAAAAGATTACAAGCAGATTGATTTGATTTGTTTCATATTCATTGACAAGAAATGAGCAGGAGTGGCTGGGTCACTATTTATTGCCAATCCGTGATTGTCCTTGGGAAGATGGTCATGGGCTATCATCTTGAACTCCTACAGTTCATGTGAGGGACATATGACCAGAGAGTTGTGGAAATGGGATTTTAGGATTTTAACTGTGTGACAGTGAAGAAATGCTAATATAGTTCCAAGTCAGGATGGTGTGGCTTCGACAGGAACTTGCACGTTACAATATTACCACAAAAGGTGAATTGATGTCTGCAGAATTCCTAATAGCTGACATGATTCTGGGCAACTAGGGTGTATAGATTCAAGGTAATTGGCATATTTACCAGGGTGGCAACGATAAGAAATTGCTCAACGAGTTAATACTATTTGCATTTTGGTGGTTGAAAAAAATATGGTGAGAATGAATACACCAGGGCTGTTTTCCCTGGACCATTGGAGGCTGGAGAGTGACTTTATAGAAGTTTATAAAATCATGAGGGGCATGGATACAGTCAATAGACAAGGTCTTTTCCCTAGGGTGGGGGAGTCCAGAACTAGAGGGCATAGGTTTAGGATGAGAGAGGAAAGGGGTAAAGGAGACCTAAGGAGCAACTTTTTCACACAGAGGGTGGTACGCGAATGGAATGAGCTGCCAGAGGAAGAGGTGGATGCTGGTACAATTGCAACATTTAAAAGGCATCTGAATGTATAAATGAATAGGAAGGGTTTGGAGGGATATGGGCCGGGTGCTGGCCAGTGGGACTAGATTGGGTTGGGATATCTGGTCGGCATGAACAAGTGAGACCAAAGGCTCTGTTTCCATGCTGTAAATCTCTATGACTCTATGACTCTACTTTACTGATATACTTAAAAAAGGAGGAATAGAGCTGGTCAATGAGACAGATTGAATATCAGGAGCCAACACAGGCATAATAAGGGAATTAGCCTGATTCTAGATATTTTCTGATCAAACTATTCAAAGAGAAGTTGAGATATATCTCTGCAGCAGGTGGGACTTGAACCAGGGTCCTCTAGTTAGAAGGTAGGGACATTACCACTGCATTACAAGAGTCCAGTAGCCTGCTCTATCCCCTATGATTCTCTGATCAATCTTATTCCTGGGTGCTCAATTTATTTCCAAAGGGCACATTTTCAGTACCTGTTGTGTTCTGTAGAGGCGGTGTCATCATAATAATTGTGCTGTTCACTGTAAAGAAAGTATATGATTTCAGATCACATGATCAACATGCTTACCCTGATTGTGACATTACTTTTTAATTTTTCTGACAATTCAATCACAGGTAAATAACTTGCATGAAAAGAAGTGTTGGTGACAAGTAAGTTTTTGTCATTGACCAAGACAAGTCATTTCTTGTTTCGATTTTGTTTTCTGCCTGGATAATTGAGTAATCAAGGTGAGTGCAGCATTTGATGGATCTCACAACAATTGTGATGGGCATTCTCACCACTTTCATGGCCTTCTAGCTTTTTAAAGAAAAAGTTCAAAAGTAATGGACTAAAGAAAATCTACTGCATGGCAATCTGACAGCACAAATTGTCCAGCTCTGCTGAAGTTGCAAATTATGCCAAGACTAAGGGCTTGGATAACTGAGATGGAAGAGACTGTAAACACAACAAGATCTCGGATATCCAGACTGTATAGATTAAAGTTAATTACCATATGTGCTCTTGGGAGGTTGAGGAGAAATTACTCAGCAAATTGTTATTGTTTAGATTACAATGGCTGAGTGGACACTGAGGTAATTGAATCTGTCAATTTCTCTCTCTCTATTGTACTTTCTTCTATATCATTGTGCACCTTAAAGGAGATACTGACAGAATTATAGTGGGCAGAATTTATTCATCAATGTGTATTAGTGAAAAGGAGTTTAAATACATTTGTACGGCTACAGAAACAGAAGTCACTAGTGTCCAAATCAATTTTCAAAATATAATTCTTTGAATAATGATTTGCAAATCCCTGTCCCAAGTGAGATGATCATAGTGTTCCCTGTAAAAGAAGTCAAATAGTTCAGTTGTATATGGTAGACTTCCATCTCAACATAGACAGCAGCAAATCTACTGAAGTAAGTGCCAAAAGGAAAATGTAGAAGAAGTGGGCCATTCAGCCCATCGAATCTGCCCACCATTCAATGAGGTTGTGACTGATCTGATAATTCTCTACTCCATTTTTCTGCCTTTTCCTTGTAACCTTTGATTCCCTTACTGAGTCTAGGTATTTCTAATAAATGATAACTCTTGTTCAGTACAGAAACCTAGTCCATGCTTTCTGTCAACTTGGGTCCGAAGGTCAAGTAAATTGGAGAGCTTTGGTGTACTTTATAAAATCTTTAACTTTTGTGACAACTCTCGGAATAGCAAGGTTCGGTTTCCAGCATACTACCCAATGAGTCACAGCACGTTCAAAGACAGTGGAGCAGCGTTTGAACAAATGGATTAAGAAAAGTTTTACTGCTGCATATAATAACAGAATCAACCCTGCAATGCAAATTCTCCACCTCTGTTGAAGGTACAAATTATTCTCAGTATAACTAACGACTAATGGCTCAGGCAAATGGTTAATCATATCAGCAACATTGAAGAGTGTAGTTCTTAATGATTCTTAGCTTGCCTCTAGGGACTTAAACATTATATGAAATTACAGACATTAAGTGCTTGAAATATAGGTCTAGAGGAGATTGTAACTACTGACAGGATGATAGTGTTCAGAGAATATAGATTAAAAGGTAATAAGCAAAAGTACTAGAGAGTTGATGTGGAGATAGTATTTTTTTCTCTCAGTGAATTGTTATTTAGAATGCAGTTCCTGAAAAGTAGGAAGCTGATTCTATTGAACGACGTATTTTAAACAAGAAATTTATAGGTTAATGGGGAAACACCTGAGATTAATTGAAGACCAAATGCACAAGTGTAATGTGCAAAACAGTCTCCTTCTATCCTGTATAATCCTCTGATCAATCACATCAGTAATTTCGTGCTGTTTTTAATCATTCAATTTCACAGTCAGGTTTCTTACATTCTTCCAAAGAATAATAATTCTGGATTCAAAATGTTTCTGTATCCACAAGTGCTGCCAGCCCTGCTGAGTTTCTCCAGCACTTTCTGTTTTTATTTCAGATCTCCAACATGTGCCATATTTTGCTTTTAGTCTCATATTCTTTCTATATTCAAAAAATGCATTTGTAGAGACATATGTCACATGAACAAAAGTGATATTTGTGACGAGTAAAGTATGTGATTTTAGATCAGACAATCCACATGTCATCCTGTTCACAACACTGAATACATTAAGTGTTGAAATAGGATTTGTAAATTGTGGACAGAATACAATGCCAGTGCATCAATTTCTTGTGTAAGATGACAAATGGTTAAAGGAATGTGTCAAGATCAAGATCTACCAATCAAGGGGACTAATCTAATGAAGTGACCTTTTATAAGCTTGCCCAAACTCGATGGGTTAAAAAAAAGTATGATTACTTTTTTGGGGTGGCACGGTGGCTCAGTGGTTAGCACTGCTGCCTCACAGCACCAGGGACCTGGGTTCGATTCCCACCTCAGGTGACTGTCTGTGTGGAGTTTGCACATTCTCCCCGTGTCTGCGTAGGTTTCCTGTGGGTGCTCTGGTTTATTCCCACAGTACAAAGAGGTGAATTGCCCATAGCATTAGGTGTATTAGTAAGTGGTAAATAGAGGGCAGGGTGGGTTACTCTTTGGAGGGTTCGTGTGGACTTGTTGGGCCAAATGGCCTGTTTCCATACTATAGGGAATCTAATTAATGGTTCCTGCCATGGTACCTATCAGTGTTATAAAGTGTGGTTAATGAATGACATCTCAATTGACTGTAAGAGTGTGATTACAATAGGATTCCATAGAAAAGGAAATTTATTTGTAGAATTAAAAAGGTTCAGGTCATCAGAATTGTGAAAACTTCATGCCAGCAAACCCTGAAAGGAATTGTCCCACAGTTTCTGCAGGATAAGGAAAGAAAGCTGGGAGGAGTGGATTCAGGAAGAAATTGAAATGTTGAAATAGGAGTGAAATTTGTTTAGAATTGAATATCTGTAAAAGGGGATAGTTTGGGGAATAGGTTGCTGTTTGTGTTCAGATCATTCCAAATGTCTTACATGGCTTTGATTTGATTTTG
Source organism: Chiloscyllium plagiosum (assembly GCF_004010195.1). Classification (NCBI taxonomy): domain Eukaryota; kingdom Metazoa; phylum Chordata; class Chondrichthyes; order Orectolobiformes; family Hemiscylliidae; genus Chiloscyllium; species Chiloscyllium plagiosum. Next base: position 14,526,915 of record NC_057721.1, read on the forward strand.
ACTTTTAAATGCCATTGTTTAAAAACAAGTGCAGACCCTTGTGATGATATTTCAGTGACTAACCAACTGCAAAATAAAATACTTGATATATCAAGCCAGATCTCCTTTTAGGATCGCACTTGTTCAGTATTACTGTCAGTTCAGACAGGAACAGTAAAGTGGCACTTTCCCAGTACATGCCACTGAGATTGGCTTCACGGCACCATCAATCCAGGAGTACTCGCTGGTTTGAAATAGTTGAAGTGAACTACTGTAAACCCTGAAATCACATGTCTAGTAGCTGGCCTGTTTGATGGTAAAACATAAAAAGTTCTACAATAAATATATGATGTTTTTGTGGAAACAATTTTGACAGTAACTTGTCAAAAGAAAATTGGATAAGTACTGGGAAAGAAAAAATGTCCAGGTTTATGTGAAAAAAACAGGACTGTGGAACTAATCAAGCAAATCTTTCAAACACAAACTTGTATCATAGAATTCTTACAGTGTGGAAGCAGGCTGTTCGGCCCATCGAGTCCACTTGGACCCTCCAAAGATCATCCCACCCAAGAACCTTGCATTCTCCACGGCTGACCCACACATTCCTGGACACTATGGGCAATGTAACAAGGCCAATCCACCTAACCTGTACATCTTCAGACTGTGGGAGGAAACCCACGCAGTCACAGAGAGAATGTGCAAACTCTGCACAGTCGCCCAAGGCTGGAATCAAACCCGGGTCCCTGGTGCTGTGAGCCACCGTGCTGCCCAAATGTTTTTGAAGAACTATAAGCTCAATGCACTGAACAGTCTCCTACTGTCCTGTCTGATCCAATAATAAAATGCAACAGGAGCTTCCTGTGAGTCTGAATGGCTCAATTTCAATAACAGCCGAAATTTTCAAACATCACATTTTCGTTACCTGGTATGATTTGTGAAGGTGATGTCCTATTTGTAGTAGTGGTCATCCCTGTAAGAGAAGGATATGATTTCAGATGAGACAATAAACATCTTGATTATGTTGTGAATTGTAAATAGGTTAGGGCACAGGCAAATTACTTTCACAAAGAAGTTCCTAAGGATTATCCTGTAAAAATGTCAATTTCATGAGTGTAATCCAGGTGTTCCCTCCAATTTCTTCAAACATGTTTGTCTGTGCTGTTTGGAGCTATGTTAATTTCCAACTAACCTTTTTTTTGTGATTAAACATCCATTTTGACCTGTAGTCAGCCAAAATAGGGAGAAACATGTATTATTAACATTAACTCTAAAAGTCATTAATCTTACCAATTAAAATTGTGTGATTGACAATGTTCAGAGAAACAGACTTCTACCTGGAAATCTCCCTACATCTAGAAACTGTGAACTCACATTGATGGAGTCTTTTCCTCGCTACTGTAGTACAAGCCAGTCATGAGAGGTGACAACTTGCTTCTGTGTTATTAAGTATACCGATCTTCTTATTATGCAGTAGTACCAGAGATAAGGGGATGTGACAAGACAACATGATCTGACTATTACTCTCACCATTCAACACTGCCAAACTTAAAGGGAATGAGGAAATGGAAGTACAGTCAAGTGAAGTACTTGTCAATAATTGCAAATGGTGAGACAGTGACATTTGTATCTTGCTTAAATGTGAATGAAGCTTTGTCCATTAACATATAACTATCATTTTCAAATTGGGTGATAGCATTGGCAAGGCAATTCAGTGTAAATAGACTCTAAATAGATAGGTTTGATTTGATTTTACATTAATGTGTGACATAGGAATGTCAGTGACTAAATCAGCATTTATTGCCCCTCCATAACTGCCCTTGAGGAGGTGACAGTGAGCTGCCTTCTTGAACTGCTTACAGTCCATGTGAGGTAAGTGCAGGAAACTATAATCTCCAACAGGATGCAGGGTAGCCAAAATATATAGATTTAACCTAACTAACATTCGGTGGAGTGGGTGTTAATCACTAGACTGTTGATCCAGAAACCCTGGCAATGTTCTGGGAGATCCAGGTTTGATTTCTGCCATGAAGACTGTGGAATTTGAATTCAATAAAATATATGGAATTAAGAATGTAATGACAACCATTGTCAATTATTGACTCACTAATGTCTCTTAAGGAAGAATATCCTTACCCAGTCTAACCTATGTGAGGCTTCAGACCCACAGACCATCTGGGAAAATTGAAATAGGGAATAAATGTTAGGCTGGCCAGTGACACCCACATGCCATGAATGAATTACAAAAAACACAGTATAGGTAAGTTAAGGAGAAATTACTCAGTAAATATTTCTCATCTTTTAGGTTGTAGTGATTGTAAATTTGGTGAAAGTTGATTCTACTCTAACTATACACTTGAAAAGGAGAAATTTGCAGGTCAGTGGGGACAGAGCGGGGCGGTGGAATTAATTGAATAGCAAGAGTGAGCAAAAGTATCTCAGAGAAAAATTTCAAATAAATGTTTATGGACGCTGGAAATCTGAAACAGAAATTGCTGAAGAGAGAGCTAACGTTTCAAGTCTGCTGACTCTTTTAATCAGTCACCAGGCTTGAAATATTAACTCTGATTTCTTCCCACAGGTTCTGCTAGACCTGCTGAGTTTCTCTCGCAATTTCTTTTTTTGCTTTAAGTTCACATATAACCAGTTAGGACAGGGATGAGGAGGACTTTCCTCTCTTGGAAGGTAGTGAATCTGTGGAGTAGATTACCACAAGGATCATGAAGTATATTCACGGCAAAGATATATTTTTAATCAGTAAGGGATCAAGGATTAAGGGGAAAAGATATGAAAGTGAAATTGGGAATTATTTGGTCAGCCAAGATCTCTTTGAATTCTATGGAGCAAATGGCCTACTTTTGCTCCCGTGTCTTCTACACTTATGGTCTATGTGCCACATTAGATTAGATTAGATTAGATTAGATTAGATTAGATTAGATTAGATTAGATTAGATTAGATTAGATTAGATTAGATTAGATTAGATTAGATTAGATTAGATTAGATTAGATTAGATTTGTGGGAGGAAACCGGAGCACCCGGAGGAAACCCACGCAGACACGGGGAGAATGTGCACACTCCACACAGTCAGTCGCCTGAGGCGGGAATTGAACCCAGGTCTCTGGCGCTGTGAGACAGCAGTGCTAACCACTGTGCCACCGTGCCACCCACTTTTATCCTTTATGATTCTCTGATCAAGCACATCAGCAATTTCCTGAAGTTATCAAATACTCAGTTTCAGCATCAGGTTTCTAATATCCTTACCATTTTTAAACAGCAAATTTTCAGTATCTGTTGTGTTCTGTGCAATGGATGTATTATTCATAGTAATGATGTACACTGTAAGGAAAGTGGGCTTCAGGTCAGATATAACTTCAGCACAGTCAATCAATCAACAGCCTCACTATATCCATAACATTTCTTTGTACATTCTACAAAGCCGGTGAGCCGCTTAAGGATTTGATTACAAAGTATTGCATTTTCTCATGAGATGAATAAATCTAGACCATTGCTTCTGAGTCCATGTTTAAAATGGAATCAGCTTGAAGAGAAATAATCTCAGAAATGTCCATATTCATTCTAAGAGTTGCTGATCTCCCCATTAAAACTGTGTTCATATAATATTCAGAGAAATGATCATTCACCCAGAGTATTGTCTGCAAATCTGCCAAAGTAAGACTCACTTTGATATTCAGCCTCCCCCACAAGATTTAAGCATATATTAAAGACATTCAACTGATCATTTTGTTACGATAAATTGTCTTGGTGTTCTTCTGCATTTGGGACCAACAAAGTGGGTGTGTGAAAATTAGGCAATTAGATCTGACAATTAGTCTCTCTATGTCGTGTTTCCCTCTGTATTATTGTGCAACTTAAAAGGAGATACTGATGGGAAATTAACAGATTGGGCTGAGTTTGCCAACTAGCGAGCATTGTGAGCTTTCAAAACCATTGTATACTCAGGAAAAGAAAAATCAAATTTATCCAATTATGTACAGCTGTACAGCTTTCAGAATTGAAACACCTCAAGCACCTATTTGCAAGTTACCTGTCCTAGGTTGGATTCTGATGTTGGTAACGGAATTCCCTGTAAAAGATGATAAGTGGTTAGAATGCATATGGTAGATTTCCAGCTTGAAAATCAATGGAGCTAACATGGCAAAGTGGTGTGTGTACAAACCAGCCCAATGTCAGGAGGTAAGAACACCAAATGGATAGGACAAGTTCTCTACCTCAGTGGTTGACAAATTTCCTCACAAGCCCGTCCCACCCCCACTAACCCTTTCATTGAGGTTCACTTCACTGCACTATCATTCTGACACTAATCTCGAGTTTTAACAACTAAAACCACCATCTCAGAACTGACATTTCCAACATCTGTCCTCTTTGATGGGAATATCAGATATAACCAGGAGTGCATTACATAATGATTTGACAGAAGCATACCTGGCAGTAAAGTTGTGATAAGCATGTATAACATTATCATTATTGTTGGGATTTTAGTTTTTTTAAAATGAAAATAAATGGATTTTGATTTGTCTCATGAAAGTCAAAAGGTCATTTGGAAAGTGATCTAAATAGGCCTAAGAAGGCAAGTGACTTGAGTTAAATGCATAGCTGACAACTATACTGTTAATGAATGAAATGTTTATACTGCTGGGTCTATGACAGGCAGAGTAAACAGATCAGTGTGCATTTCATTTTGACTTTAGAGCAGGAAGAAAAACAGGCTGGTTCAGGGAAACCAGTCACCCCAGCTAACATAGCCTTTAGATGGTGAAGATTCCAAACTGGAACAGCTTCGATAAAAAGGCATCACACTACTAGAACTAGGAGATTATAGGTATCAGTTTTGTGAAATATTTCTGTCAGCAGATGCAAAAAGAATAATTTAAAATGGTCTCAGCAATCCAAAGGGAAAAAAAAGTAGGGAAAAGTGAATTAAATAAGGATTTTAAAAACTGAGATAGAAGTGGTAATACTCTGGGATTGAGTTTCTGTAGGGGACAGTATTGGAAACAGCTTAATACTTAGTTTTATATATAATATACACAGTTAGACAAATCCAAACAATGTTTGTTTTCTTCTTTTGTGTAATATAAGTATGTTTTGCTGTTAAAAACATCTGGAGCCTTGTGTGACTATATTTCAGTGACTAACCACCATGTTAAACACTGCTAATATCCAACTTCAGTTCTATCAAGCCTCTTTTTTATTTTTGATCTGACTTGTCCAGTACAATCAAAACACTGTTAAACAGAAATAAATACTGGAGAAGGAGGTTTATGTAGGAATAGCAGGAAAGTTAGAATAATTGAATAGCACTTTCAGAAAAATCTGTCGCGGCTCAATGAACTGATCATTCATCTTTACTCCTGTCTGATTTGATAATAAAGCACACCGAGTGTTTTCTGTGGTTCTGAGCAGTATAACTTCAGCAGGTTACTTCAATTCTTAATGGGCCAGATTTCTCTGGGTAGCAGGTAACAATCAGAGTCAGATTGCCACTCCCCTCCGAAGTTCTTACCACAAGAAAGAGCTCTGTATTTACAGGCATATTGATCAAGGCTCCTCCAGAAATGCGAGTGTACTTTGGATTGGACAGATCCCTTGTAGTGCAGGTGAGCTGGGGGTAAAGTCAAACCATGCCCCTTTTCTCAAAGTATTCTGAGATTTAAATGTCCAGCACCACAGACAACACCTTTGACAGCTCTTGCAAAAGGTTAAGTACATAAGGTAACTGTGGGGTTAGGGTGCCAGGTAAGTAAAATGCCAATTGTGTGGGGTGGGGGGGGAGGGGGGCACAGGGTGCCAGGTTGGTAGGACATCAGATGCGTAGGGTGCCTAAAGCAAAGGAAGGAGAAAATGGGGGTTTAGCATGATGAAGTGTTTACTGTAGGTCAGGAACAGCAGGTGATATTTGGTCCAGCGAGGGAGGGGTTTCAGTCCAAGGAGGTGAAGGGTGTACATTAGGTTCCAAGGTGCAGGTGGATTTCTGGCATGGTGGCTGGGGTTGTAGTGGTGCTGGATCCCGAGTTGAGTGGGGAGGTTATGAGGAAAGTGAGGGATCGATGGAGGGGTATTGGGGTTGTGTGGTAAGTTGGTGGGGTCAGTTTTATTGTTACCCAGGTGTTAGACTGTTTAGTTAATAGCATTTTTTTTTTTCCAAAATAACTATTCACCTAACTGCAGAGCAGCCCTCCAGATTCTCTGGCTTAAATGGATATTTTTGGAGGGCTTCAGGTGCAGGTGACTGACCCTTTAGGATCTTCACTCTCCCAGGCCATTCCCTCAGAGTGCCCTAAATGGGGAATTCCACAGTAACCCAATGTACTCTTCCTAAACATTCTGCAGGGAGGACTATCTGGCCTGTGGAAGACCCAAGCAACCACTTTTTCCAAACAGCATATTGACAGCACTGTACCTGTTATCTTCTGTGTAGATAATGTCTCATTAGTAGTCATGGTGCTTGCTGTAAGGGAAGAACATGATTCTGAAATCCGATGATGAACAGCAAAACCCTCTCTGTGGCATTACTTTATAAATTACTCACAGTTAGGTACAGGGAGATTGCTTTCATAAGAAGTGTAAGGATCAGAATGTTAAACATTAAATTGTTTGTGAGTTATAAACTATTTCCTTCATTAGGGAGGCTCTTCAAATCAAGTTTGCCTTTGCTGATTGGAATTAAAGTCTATTCTGAGTTCAAATTAGGCTTATTGGTTGGAATTTGCTATTAAAATGTGATGATGAGCAGGTTCCATGATACAACGACTTCCATGGGTTGGGTTGAGTGATTCTGCACTTTTTTCACCTCATTGTTAAAGCAAGTGCAGCCGCTGAATCTCTTGCCGAGAAATTCTCACCACTTCCACAGCCCTCCAGCTTCCAGGTCTGAGACTCTCTTCAAGGACCAGCTTGACACCACTTTCAATGCTGCAGGCCAGACATGGCCCCTCAGGCTGTGGTGTTGCCCCTACATTGTGAACAGATGATCCTGAGAAAAGCTCAGCTGGGTCCACATTTCCTGGGATGGATCTTGATGTGCTGGTCGATGGCGTGAAGGAGTGAGGGTCAGACCTCCTCTTAGCTGATGTTGAAAGAGACCATCCTTACCAAAGATAATGGACTACAACCCTCATCATCACATGCATTATGTCCACTCAAGGGCTCTCACCCACCTCATTCTTAACAAATACTAACCCTTCCTATCTTCTACACGTACCACTCACTCATTGAGGAGATCTTACCACCTCTCTCATTATGCATGATAACTAAGTGCTATTGCAGATACTTCTAATGTACTGAATTTATCTCTTTGTTTCATTGAAGGACAGACTGGACCACAACTGGGCTGAGAGGTCCACATTTCTATTCTGCTCTTATGCAGGCAAGCTAGCGGCATCCAAGGAACTTTGAGAGGGTATCAGCCTCAGACCCTCAGTTCTAGTTTGCAGGGAGAATCCTGTCGACCGTGACAGGATGCACTGGTAATGTGCTCACTTATACTCTCCAACCTGCCATACAGACTGTTCACATGTATCACCACACCTGAACAGTCTGCACATTCTCTGAAGCATTGAAGGGTTGCCAATGGTCGAAGCATCTTCCTCAGACTTCGCAAAAACCTGTGGCTGTCATGACAGGCTGCACCACACACATTCAGATGTCATATCCTCCCTGATGGTTTCATAGCTATGCAATTTGAAGGTCATTGCAGAGTGACCTGCACAATCTACTCGAACCCCATGGCTTTTCCATAATTTTTCATATTCCTTGTTGTGCTGCTGTTCCAATGCCCTGAAGAGCCTTTCACCTCCCCTTGGCTGAGTACCTTTACAACACTATTCATGTGTCCACTTAACCCCCCAAATTTCAAAAAGTTGCATTGTCCATAGGATGCCTTTGTTAGTCCCCATGTAGAGGCCAGAGAAACAGTGATTTGCTTAAACCTCCATATTGAGAGCTTCTAGTTTCTCCCATTTAACTAGTGGACTCACCTTATTACTTCAAATGTCCCTATCACGGTGACAATTCCCTCAGTGACCCAAATCAATGAAATTCATCCTTAGGCTTGAGCTGCCTGCTTTTCTCAGGCCACCATGGATTGTACCCTGAAAAGGCCCCTGACAATTAGTGACTGATCTCTCAATGTCATCCTACATGCCCTGTTCTGTTTGCACTTGAATTTGAGAACCAACTGTGTCCCGATCCATGGATTGCAAGGGGATGGATCTCTGGAATTACCTGGGACCAAGCACCTCACTAACCACGGCCAACCCCTATGGACTGACTGCGATGGCAACCCCTGACTGACTGTATATCACTCCAACCCCACTAAGCACTGCTCCCCTATGATTATCTGCCAACTACTTCAAGCTCATGCAATGTGATTGCCACCTAAATCTGATGGCATATGTTGCAGCTCTAATGATGACATGATACCATATTGTGACATATCCACCCTCTGCCCCCTAATAAATGTAGTCTTTAGTGTTCCCATCGCTAACAGCAGTCTGCCTCTCCTTCTGCACTAAAAAAGCAAGTGAACCCTCAGAGGCTGGTTACTTCTGAGTAAGCACTAAAGGCACTGTATGTTAAAAAGAAAACTAAGACCCAGAACATGTCAGTGTGAAAAATTCTGCCTCAATAGTGAGATGCCAGGCTGTCCCTGAATGCAAAGTGACCTGGCAAAAGCCGCAAGTCCTTTAGTTCCAAAGTCAATGGTTGAAGCCATTGATTACTGTAACACCTTGTGCACAAGGAGTAGTCCTATATATTGAGACATGAGACGGCCAGCAAAACCAATCTGTGAGCTGCAGTAGATGCAGATGAGAGAAGTTGTCAGGCACCCACATTGTATTACATAAACAGAGAATCACAGAAAAAGTATAATTCAGAAGGAAGCTATTTGGCCATTTTACACCAGTTCTTCAAATGACCATCATTACCTCCTGCCAATGTCCTGCTTTTTACCTCTATCCTTGTACATTATTCTAATCCAAATAATTATTCAATACCCTTTTCAATAACTCATTTGAATCTGCTCCTGTCAAACCTCCAGACAGTGCATTCCATGCCCCAAATACTCACTGAGTTAAGTATCTTCCCACATCACGTTTACTGTTGGAGCTTTTGCACACTTTTGTTTCTTGATCAAGGAGAGGAAGCTTAGAAGTATCAAGAACAGAAATTACTGGAAAGGCTCAGTGGATCTGGCAGCATTTGTGGAGAGGAAGCAGAGTTAACGTTTCGGGTCGAGTTAGCATTCCTCAGAACCTACCATCAGTTCTGAAGAAGGGTCACTCAACCTAAACGTTAACTCTGGTCTCTCTCCACAGATGCTGCCAGACCTGCTGAGCTTTTCCAGCAATTTCTGCTTTGTTTCTGATTTACAGTATCCGCAATTCTTTCAGATTTAGATTAGAATTATGATGGTGATACAGTGGGCTAAGGCACTACTGAGATGCAAAATGCATGGAAATTAGTTTGCCTTCACTCGTGAGTTAGATTTTGACATCACCATCTAAGGCTTGAGGACTGATTTGGGCAAATTTCTCATTATTGAGAGGATGTTTTTTTTTTCACTTTTGCCCCATGTGGTCATTTCAAACTCCATTATTCTCAATACATCACATAGGGAAAATTCTGTCCATCATCTGGAATGCACTACATAATGAGTTGGTGGAAGCAGGTCTGAAAGTAACTCTCAAAAGGGAATTGGATGAATATGGTTAAAGGAGAAATTTCTAGATCTTACGTGGAAAGAGCAGAAAGAGTGGAAATAATGGAGTAGCACTTTCAAACATGCTGTAGGAACACAATTGACTGAACAGCTTCTTTCTGTCCTGTCTGTATAATAAATACATCAGGAACTCCCTGTGGTTCTGAATAGATCAATTTCAATATCCAGTTTATCTCATTCTTAATACTTTCAAAGACCATCTTTTCAGTATCTGTTGGAATCTGTGAAAATAATGCCACATCAGCAAAACTGGTCTTTGCTGTAAGTACATAATTTCAGATCAGGTAATCTATAGCTTAAACCTATTCATGACAGTAAATTGTGTACAGAGGCAGCATTAGTGAACTTTTTAATTATTACAGAAGAATCAGGCTGTTCTTTCCAACCCCACAGGAATTAAAATCAACCCAAAGAGATATACTTTCAGAAACCTCAGAACTAATTCTAAGTGTCGCTGACCTTCTCATTAAAGATTGTGCCAATGAGAATGTTCAGAGGGATTCCTCTTTATCGTAAGTATCATTTACAAATCCACAAACAATGCCTGCAATTTTTCTCTATCTGGTGGTTAAAAAAAACATTTTTTAACAAATAATTTATTCATCCTTTTCCTTTTGGAGAAATTGAATTTGTGCTCTTCTGTATTTTCAGTGCCAGCAACAAAGGATGTGTGTCAATTAAGGCAATTAGATCTGACAATCACTTTCTCTATCAAGTCCTTCCCTCTATATCATTGTCTGTCATAAAGGGGATAATGATGGCAAAGTCAAAGAGTGGGGAAAAGATTATCACTATGCATTGGTGAGAAGAGCTCAAATACATTTCTTCTGTCATGGAAATAAAAACAAATGTTTTCCTTTAATGTACAACTTTTCAGTCCAAACTTTCAATACTTTTTTGCAAGTATTTGTCAAGGTGATGGGTAGCATTGAGAAGCCAATTCCCGGTAAAGGGTGACAAATAGTTACAGCTGGTAGGCTTTCATTTTGATATGAAAGTGAAGCTAGTGGAGTGGCCTTTTGTAAAACAGCCCATACTCAGTAGAATTTTAAAAACCTGTGGTGTTTAAAATTTTTCATTTGACAAAGCAAGCTCTCTAATGTTGTCAAAGTGGCAAATTAATCCCAAGCTGCAAAATGTGATTCAGGGCCCACACCATGATGCCTTATCAACATTATAAATTGCAGTTTTCAGGTGACACTGACTGTAAGAGCTTATGGAAATGAAGGCTGCAATCAATGTCTATTTATGAGGCATCCAATCTGAACAGTAGGTCAGAAGAATGACATTTTAAGCAGTGCGTCAATGTGGGCTTAAATGCTGAGTTACTAAAGTGAGCTGTAACATTAGGATAGGGGATAGGTCAAAAGAAAAGTTATGGCAGGGAGATTTTTCAAAATAGCCAGAATAAGTGTATTCCTACTTTGAAAAAATATTCTAACCAACTGTGGTTAGCCAAAGAATTTAAGGAAAGTATCAAGCTTAAGGAAAAAAGCATACAATTGCGCAAACATTAGAAGCAGAGGATCATAGAATCATAGAGCTGCATGGAAAAATACTCTTCAGTCCAACTTGTCCATGCCGACCAGTATCCTAAATTAATCTAGTCTCATTTGCCAGCACTTGGCCCATATCCCTCCCTATTCATATATCCATCCAGAATCCTTTTAAATGTTGTAATTGTACCAGCCTCCACATTTCCTCATTCCATACACACACCACCCTTTGCGTGAAAAAGTTGCCCTTTAGGTCCCTTTTAAACCTTTCCCCTCTCACCCTAAACCTATGCCAAGTTAACTCAATCGGCAGGATGGTCAGTTTGCAATGCAGAATGATGCCAATAGTTTGGATTCAATTCCCACACTGGCTGAGGTTACCATGAAGGACCCTCCTCCTCAACCTCTCTCTTCACCTGAAGTGTGGTGACCCTCAGATTAAATCACCACCAATCATCTTGCTCTTTAGTGAGATGGTGGTGACTTTATCTTTACTTTTCATAGCAGGCCAGATGATTGCAAAGAATGACTAAAAGTTTAATCATGAGAAGGAAATTAGACCATGAGAAGAAGTTAGCTAGAAATGTAAATGTGGATAGCAAGAGTTGTCAAAGATATTAGAAATGAAAAGAGGAAGTAATGTAAGTGTTAGCCCTCTGGATTGTGAGAGTTAATAGTAGATAAGAAGGAAATGGCAGATGAAGAAGATATAGAATGTAGGGAAATTTAAAAATGTCCATATTACAGGGGAGGAAGTGGTGGATGTCTTGAAAAGCATAAAAATGGATAAATCCCCAGGAACTTGACAGGTGTAGCCTAGAACTCTGTGGGAAGCTAGGGAAGTGATTGTTGGGTCTTTTACTGAAATATTTGTATCATCGATAGTCACAGGTGAGGTGCCGGAAGACTGGAGGTTGGCTATTGTTGTGCCACTGTTTAAGAAGGGTGGTAAGGAGAAGCCAAGGAACTATAGATCAGTGAGCCAGACGTCGGTGGTGGGCAGGTTGTTGGAGAGAACCTGAGGGACAGGATATACATGTATTTGGAAAGGCAAGGACTGATTAGGGATAGTCAACATGGCTTTGTGCGTGGGAAATCATTCTCACAAACTTGATTGAGGTTTTTGAAGAAGTAACAAAGAGGATTGATGAGGGCAGAGTGGTAGATGTGATCAAAATGGACTTGAGTAAGGCATTCGACAAGGTTCCCCATGGGAGACTGATTAGCAAGGTTAGATCTCATGGAATACAGGGAGAATTCGCCATTTGGATACAGAACTGGCTCAAAGGTAGAAGACAGAGGGTGGTGGTGGTGGAGGGTTGTTTTTCAAACTGGAGGCCTGTGACCAGTGGAGTGTCACTAGCATCGCTGCTGGGTTGACTACTTTTCATCATTTAAATAAATGATTTGGATGTGAGCATAAGTGATACAGTTAGTAAGTTTGCTGATGACAACAAAATTGGAGGTGTAGTGGACAGCGAAGAAGGTTACCTCAGATTACAACGGGCTGAGAAAAGGCAGATGGAGTTTAATTTAGATAAATGCGAGGTGCTGCATTTTGGGAAATCAGATCTTAGCAGGATTTATACACTTAATGGTAAGGTCCTCGGGAGTGTTGCTGAACAAAGAGACCTTAGAGTGCAGGTTCATAGCTCCTTGAAAGTGGAGGCACAGGTAGGTAGGATAGTGAAGGAGGCTTTTGGTATGCTTTCCTTTATTGGTCAGAGTATTGAGTACAGGAGTTGGGAGGTCATGCAGCAGCTGTACAGGACATTGCTTAGGCCACTGTTGGAATATTGTGTGCAATTCTGGTCTCCTTCCTATTGTGAAACTTGAAAGGGTTCAAAAAAGATTTACAAGGATGTTGCCAGGGTTGGAGGACTTGAGCTATAGGGAGAGATTGAATAGGCTAGGGCTGTTTTCCCTGGAACTTCAGAGGCTGAGGGGTGACCTTATAGAGGTTTATAAAATCATGAGGGGCATGGATAGGATAAATAGACAAGGTCTTTTCTCTGGGTTAGGAGAGTCCAGAACTAGAGGGCATAGGTTTAAGGTGAGAGGGGAAAGATATAAAAGGGACCTAAGCGGCAACCTTTTCATACAGAGGGTGGTGCGTGTGTGGAATGAGCTGCCAGAGGAAGTGGTGGAGACCAGTACAATTGCAACATTTAAAATGCATCTGAATGGTATATGCATAGGAAGGATTTGGAGGGATATGGGCTGGGTGCTGCCAGGTGGGATTAAATTGGGTTGGGAAATCAGTCAGTATGGATGAGTTAGGCCGAAGGGTCTGTTTCCATGCTGTACATCTCTATGACTCTTTGACTCTAAAATTTTGCTACTGACTTTGCTATAACAAACACAAAAACATTTCAGTAATAGCTAAAAATGAGGAGGTGGAAGGGAGTGGGGAACCTGATGACATTATACTAGGGAAGTGGTACTGAGCAAATCAATGGAGTTGCAATGTGGAAGTTGAAAGACCCTGATGGATTTTGTCCTCGGATCTTGAAAGAGATGGCTAGTCAGGTATAGATGTGTTGCTGTTAATTTTCCAAAGTTCTCTAGGTTGAGAAAAGTGCCCATCAGGCCATAAAGTAGCAAATATAACCCTACTATTCAAGAAGGGAGGGAGTCAGAAAACAGGAAGCTCTCGGCCAGTTGGTTTGAGGTCTGTTGTGGAGAAGGTATTAGAATTGATCATTAAGGAGGCTATTACTTGACCTCCAAAAAGGTTCAGGCATTTGGGAAAAGTCACCATGGTTCTGTGATGAGGAAATCATATTGGAATCCCTGCGATGTGAATAAGGGGCAATGTAAAAATGTACTATCTTTGGATTTCCATAAGGCATTTGACAAGGTGACACAAAAAAAAGGCTATTGTGTAAAGCAGTAGAGAATAACATATTGGCATGGATGGAAAACTGGCTGGCTGGCAGAAAGCAGGAAATAGGCATAAATGGGTCTTTTCCTGCTTGGCAGTAATGCGATGTATGCAGTTCTGTTTGGGTCTGTGCTGGGGACTCAGATTTCTTACAAATTACATCAGTAACCAAGATGAAGAGAGCGAAGGCATGGTAGAGGCAGAAAGATAATCTGGAATGTATGTTGCGAAGAGGACATGTGGAGATTGCAGACAGATATGGTTAGGTTGAGTGGGGCAAAGATTCGGCATTTGGAATATATGCAAATGTGCTAAAATGTGAAATTGTTCACTTGGACAGCAAGAATTTTTTAAAAAGTATATTAAAAGCAAATGGAGAACATCTGCATTGTAAATTGCAGAGGGATCTAGATGTTCTAGTGTCTGAATCACAAAATGTTAGTATGCAGGAACAGCAAGCAATTAAAGGTTTAATGCTATGCAATCCTTATTTTCAAGTCGAATTGATTGTGTAAAATAAGTAAGGATGTTATGCTGCATTTACACATTAGTGAGACCATATCTTGAATATTGTGTGCAATTATAATCTCCTTACTTAAGGAGGGTTGTAAATGTTTTGGAGGTGGCTTTACTGGAGTTTCACTTACTCGACTGATACCTCAAATGAGTGGGCTGACTTATCTGGAAAGGTTGGATAGACGTGATTTGTATTCAGTGGAGTTGAACTGAGTGGCTCGCCATCGGGTGTAAGTAGCACAGTGTGGCTTTGTTAGAATAAGGATAGTTTTGAGGTGAGAAGCACACGTAGATAATAGTCTCTTAACAATGTAAAGGTAAGGTTAGAATTTAGCATCTCACAGATTACCATGTTTAGTAATCTATGTTGTTAATATGCAATAAACAGTTCTACAGAACAGTAAGCCTGAAGAAAAAGGTATTAACTTTGCCTTCTCAACCAGTCTGTCTTGAACCCAAACTCTTGGGTATGGCCCTAAAACCACATGACAAAAGAAAGGCATTCGTTACATTCCACCTCATCTTTGTGATTATCAACATGTTTTGCTTTTGGATCAATGTGGAAACAGTAGAGAATAATTGAGCAGCTCTTTCAAAAACTGAGGGGTCATAATGGACTGGACAGTCTCCTCTTATCGATCTGATTAGAAAACAACACAAATCAGGAGTTCCTGTGGTTCTGAATTGCTCAGTTTCATCAACAGGTTTCTTACACTCTTAATAAATCCAAAGAGCATATTTTCAGTACCTGTTGTATTCTGTGGTGATGGTGTAGTGTACACTGTAAGAGAAGGACATGATTTCAGATCAGAAAATCAATAGCCTCACACTGTCTGCAACATTACTTTATAAATCATCCACACATGAGGGCACTGGTAAACTGTTTTCACAAAAAGAAGTTCCAAAAGATTAGATAGTAAAATTTTCAATTTTTCATGAATATAATTGTGTATTCTGTCCCATTTCCTCAAACAAGTTTGTTTGTGCTGTTTGGAAGGCACATTTATTCCCAGTCATCAAATATCAATTTTCAATTGTAATCAGCCTAAACAGAAAATTGTCTAGTAATATTAACATTAATTCTAAAAGTCATTAATCTTACCATTTAAAACTGTGTGAATAACAATGCTCAGAGAAACAAATATCTACCTAGAAACCTCCAAACATCAAGAAAGTATGAACTCACACTGATGGACCATTTCCTTTGTTGGTGTCAGTACAAGCCAGTCATGAGCAGGTGACAGCTTGCTTCTGTAGTTTACATTCATTAATGTTTTCCCAATGCATTGGCACCAGTGATAAGGGGTGTGACAATACAATATGATCTGACTATTACTCTCACTATTCATCATTGTGAACCTTACCGGAGATGAGGAAATGCAAAATTAAGGGGAAGGATTTGCCACTTATTTTTCCTGGTGAGAGAATGAACTCAAAGGCATTCATAGAAATAGTAAAATAAATCAAGCTTTGTCCATTGATATATAGCTTTCTTCATATTTAAATGTATAAATCAATTATCGAACAGGTGGTAACATTGGTAAAGGAATTCCCTGTGAAATGATTACAGACAGGTAAGTTTGATTTATTTTTATAATTGTGCATGGTGTATGCCCTTTGTTGAGTAATTATTGACCATCCTTAATTGTCCTTGATGTTGGTGATGGTGAGCAGTCTTCTTAAACCACTACAGTCTACATGAAGTAGGCATACTGTAACTGTTTTCTAATCTTCCACCAAACCCAGGTAAACTATATGGACACCCGTCATTTGTGGCAAGGCTTTCACAATGTAATGGGCTGCAAAATAAAGCTAAATGGAATCACGGGCAACAATACACCCTAACCCAATGCTTTCTCAGCTTGCTTTGAACAGAAGCTGAGTGAACTAATGTCACCTGTCCCAATAGCATCTGGTGAGCCTTGATCCTTTGCCATTTACCTACTGACGCAACAGATCCATGGCAAACGCCATCCCCCGACCCTATCCTCACCCCTGGAACATCTGGATACCCTTTGTCAGGCTCCTACTTTTTGACTACAGCTCTGTCTTCAACACCATAATTCCAAACAAACCCATCTCTGAGACCTAGGTCTTTACTCCTTACCTCTGCAACTGGATCCTCAACCTCCAACCCTATAGACTGCAATCAGTAAGAATAGACGACAACATCTAGGTGGCACAGTGGCACTATGGTTAGCACTGCCACCTCACAGTGCAGGGATCCGGGTTCGATTCCTGCCTCAGGTGATGTCTGTGTGGAGTTTTCACGTTCTCCCTGTGTCTGCATGGGTTTCCTCTGGGTGCTCTGGTTTCCTCCCACAGTCCAAAGATGTGCGGGTCAGGTGAATTGGCCATGCTAAATTGCCCATAGTGTTAGGTGCATTAGTTAGGGGTAAATGAAGGGGAATGGGTCTAGGTGGGTTACTCTTTGGAGGGTAAGTGTAGACTTGTTGAGCCAAAGTGCCAGTTTTCATACTAATCTCCTTCACCATAATCCACAACACTGCATGCTCAGCCCCCTATATACTTGTTATAAATTCACAACTGTGTGGCCAAATTCCACACCAACTCCGTTTACAGGTTTGGTGATGACACCACCACGTTAGGTCAGATTTCAAACAATGGTGAAACAGAATACAGGAGAGAGATTTGCTTTGCGGCACTTTACACTTAGTGTAAAGCCAACAATCTCTCTATCAATGACAGCAAAACAAAGGAGCTGGTCATTGACTTCAGGAAGTGGAGTGGAGGGCACATCCCTGTGTGTATCACTGGTGCTGAAGTGGAGATGGTCGACAGTGTCAAGTTCCTGGGAGTGATAATCACCAACAATCTGTCCTGGTCCACCCACGGTCAATATGATGGTCAAGAAAGCACAACAATGCCAATATTTCCTCAGGAGGGTAAGGAAATTTGGCATGTCCACACAGACTCTTAACAATTTTTATAGGTGCACCACAGAAAGCATCCTATCTGGATGCATAACAACATGGTATGGCATTTTCTCTTCCCCAGACCAATAAACTACCGAGAGTCATGAACACGGCCCAGCCCATCATGCAAGCCAGCTTTGATCCATTGGCTCCATCTATACTTCCTGCTGCATCAGGAAAGCAACCAACATAATCAAAGACACCTCCAGCCTTGGTTATACTTTCTTCTGTCCTCTTGCATCATGGCAGAAGATATAAAAGTTTGAATACACATATGAACAGATTTAAGAACAGCTTCTTCCCCACTGTTATCAGATTTTTGAAAAGACCTCTCAAATGCTAATTCTGATCTCTCTCTCTCTGCTCCTTTTCTGCAGCTGTAATACTCTGTTCTGCATTCTCCTCTAATACCCTAATGCACTTTGTGTGGTACAATCTGCCTGTAAATCATGCGAAATACCATTTTTCACTTTATCTTTATACATGTGACAACAATAAATCAAACTCAAGCCAGGGCAGTGCATTTTTAACAAAGAATCTCTGAATATTAAAGTCACATATTCGATCTTACTTTGAATCATTTGAAGCACAACACTTTACTGGAAGCATGCACCTCTGTTTTAACCTAATACCTTAATATTATCCCAGACCCCTTCAGAGCTAAAGGGTGAATCTACAGGAAAACAGGATGCTGGGTATTTTTTCAATGTCTTTTTTGATTGGCCAAATGGTTTAAATTAGAATACATTATTGCTGCAGAAGAGTACAATTTAAAGACATTTTTAAAATATTTAACATCCAAATGAATTAACTAAATAGGATAGAAATAACTCTGCGGGTAATGCATTGCAGCTGTAGTATGTGGGAGCTGATGGATGCTGGTGCAAACCAGTGGCCACAGCTGCAGCAACTGTTGGCTGCTGTAGCAACATCAGCTCAAAGATGACAATCAGGAGGCTATACCGGAGACATTGTGACAGGTCAGGGAGGGGGAGTGAGGTACCAATACAGTGTATTTCAGGAGAGAGATTTTTAATTGCATCAAATTTGGTTAAGGTCAGGAACAGGAGGATATGTCTGGGAGTCAGGCAGGTATGAGGATCCAAAATTTAGCTTTGGAGAAGCCTCGGCCACTTTTCTAAAAGGTATGTGTTTCTTGCTCTCAGTGTGGACAGGGAGACTGCAGGGAGGATGAGTGAACTGACCACAGCACCGTATTCCAAAGTCCTATTCAAGTGAGGCAGGACATGAGAAATGTGGTATTAGTGGGGGGATACCATGTTAGGACATGAATATTGTCCTCTGCAGCAAAGGCAAAGAACCCTGAAGGCTGTTTGCCTACCTGATGCCAAGGACATATCTTCTCAGCTGAGTAGGAACTTGGAATTGGGGCGTGGGGTGGGGGGTTAAGGTTGTCATAGTCCATTTAGATGCCAACAACTTAGCTAGGATTAGGAAAAGAGGTTCTGCTGACCAATTTGGAGATGTAATATCTTAATATGCACACCAGGTAATGAAGTAAGTATTGTGTGTAAACACCTTGCCAGAGGCAAAATCACATCAGTGATGCCTGACAGATACTAGGTATCTGGGCCATGTAGATTTAAAATAATCAGCAAAAGTCCAAACGGCGGGAGGTTGACCAGAAAATGCTCAATCAGTTGTTATTGTTTATACCGAAGTGAATGAAAAATTGGAGCAGGTTGAATCGTACTGTAATGATATACTTCAAATAGAGAAATGCGCATGCTTATTGGGAAAGAGCTGGGCAGTAGGACCAATTGAATAGCACAAGACATAAAGAGCTAAATAGCCACCCTCTACCTTATGATTGTCTGCTGAAACATGAACAATTTTCTGTGGCGCTCAATTACAACATCAGATTTCTTATATCCTTACTATTTTCAAAAAGCTCATTTCAGTACCTGTTGTGTTCTGTGTAGTGGATGTTCCATCTGCAGGACTGTTGTTCACTGCAAGGAAAGTATCCTGTTTCAGATTAGTCGATTAGCCTAGTCTTGTCCATAACATTGCATTGTATTTGTACAAAGAATTGGAACCATGTTAGGATTTAATTGCTAACCATTATATATTTGAGTTGAATAAACCCAGATCATTTCTTCTGAATCCTTTCTTAATTAAATCAGCTCAAAGTGACAATGACAGAAATGCTGGAGAAAAAAATGTTAACATTTCGAGTCCAGTATGACTCCTCTTCAGAACTGAAAGGTATTGGAAAGTATATTTTGTGACAGAGGCAGAGAATGGATGGTAGAGGCACAGTGCAAAAGACAAAGGGATTATTCATGATAATGGAGGTGAAAAACAGCCAAAAAATGGGTGCAAATTAAGGTGTGAAGGGAGAGAACTCTACTGAGAACAAAAGTGATCAGGACACAGACAAGCCAAGACTTTAACCGGGTGGAGAATGTAAGGAAAATGTAGTCTAAACATCATGCATCAGGTTCTGAAGTTGTGGGATTCAATATTGAGACATAACTCAAAGAGAAATAAGCTCAGAAATTTTAATCATTAATTCAAAGAGTTGCTTATCTCCCCAGTAATAATGTTATCACTGATAACGAGAGGAGAATTGACTGTTTAACCGCCATTTACCAATTATAAAGTGACAGTTACCACAACAGGTTGTTAACTAATTTTTTTTGATGAAATTACAGTAGTGTTTTTCTGAGTGGCCGGTTTGAGATTGCCATAATTAAGGCAATTAGATCGAACAATTATTCTTTATTCAGTCCTCCTTTTGTATCATCATGTATCTTAAAGGAGACATGAATGGCAGAGTGAGCATAATTTTGTCAGTTGATGCACCTTAGTGAGAAGGAGCTCAATTACATTTGTACAGACATTGAAACAAACATTTGTTCATTAATGTACAAAATTAACTTTCAAAATCTCTCAATCACCTATTTGTAATTACCGGCCCCAGGTGAAATAGTCATCTTGGTAAAGGCATTTCTTGTGAAAGATAACAAGCAGTCAGATCAAATAGGCTTGATTTTCATCTTGACATTCAAAGTGGAAAATCTGGTGAAGTGGTGTTTTTTTTAACCACCCAATGTTAGTGATTAAGAAAACCAACTGAGGAATTTAAATGTTTCAATCTGATAGTGCAAGCTCTAAATCTGTTGAAGTGGTAAATTAACACCAGTTTTGCAATGTTGTGACGGTCCTCAGCTCAAATCACATTTCCAGTACCTGTCCTATTTGATGAAAAAATATGATCTGATTTGAAATGCACAACATGATGAGTTGATGGGAGTAGTGCCGATAGTAATTATTCAGAAGGGCATTGTATAAATAATGGAGAAAGAGTAATTTCCAGGTTTATATGGGAGGAGCAGCAGAATGGGATTAATCCAGCAGGTCTTTGATAAAATACATTAGGTGTTTCTTGCAGTTCTGAATGGTTCAGAATTTCAACACGTTTCTTACACTCAAAATATCTCCAAACAGCACATTTTCAGTACCTGTTGTTATCTGTGGAAGTGATGTCTCAGTGTCTGTCGTAATGTTCACTGCAAGAGAAGGACATGATTTCAGATCAGACAATCACCAGCTTCACTGTGTCCTAGACATTACTTAGTAAATTGTCCACGCATTATTGAACAGGCATTTATTTTCACAGAACGATCTACTTATCATTTTATTGTAAAATGTCTTTTTTTTTCTGTTTGACCTATCATAGGAGATTAATGTCCTTCAAGTTAATTCTCCTGGATTTGAGGTCCAACCCTCTTTACTTTCAGCACAGTACTTTCTGTTCCTTTTCTGTTTATTGGCTTGAAACTTACGGGTTCTCTTGTCTGCTCTGTGCTGTTCTTGCATGCAGCTTGTAATGTCTTTGCTATTTTAAGTTAGGCACAATTTCTAGTGGTTCAGCATGAGGCTGACTGCTGTCAGTCATTCAAATTTGAAATGGGCTTTTAGATAGGGCTGATATGACTTAGTTCCGAAATGCAGTTTACAAGGAAATCCTGGTTTTGTCGGGTTCTGCACTGCGGGAAGTTCTGCATTGCTGTTATCCTTTATATGCAGCAATTCTCCTTAATCTTCAAGCTTGGTAATGCTGGTTTCTCCCTTGTTCTGCTTTTAGTTTAAAGGAGAAATCCACTGCACATCGTGCAATAAAAGTCATGCGTTACTGAAACGTAACACAAATGAGGCACATAGATTCTGTTTACTTGAAGACCTCTGGTAGGTTTATTTAGATTAGACCAACAGAAGGCTGGAAGAAGGCATCAATCCATGGCAGCATTGGGAGGTGGAGAAGCTGACGTTCCTGAAGGAGGGTTACACCTGAAACATTGACTTCTCCACCTCCTGATGCTGCTTGGCTTGCTGTGTTCTTCCAGCCTCCTACTTTGAAATTCAGCATCTGCAGGTATTTTTTTTGTCTCTAATTAGGTTTATTTAGGTGGCAGGGCTTGTATGCTTGTGGCAGGCCAAGCATTTGTACATCTGTACAGGGGCTTTTATTGTTGAAATAGGGGTATATATTTAGCTTGCCTTACTGGGCAAAACTCTTTAGCATTGTGATACAGCCAAGCAGCTTCTGTGGTTTAAATAATCCAGCACAAAGCCCCTGGAGAAACTCTGACAAAGAGTCACCTATCCTCGACACATTAGCTTATTCTCTCTCCACGGATGTTTACTGACGCATTGAGATCTCCGGCATTTGTTGTGTTCAGTCCTGGAGAAACTCAGCAGGCCCTGGCAACATCTCATTTCAGACTAGAAACATTAACTACATTTCTCCCTCTGTAAATGCTGCCAGGTCTGCTATGATTTTTCAGCATTTTCTGTTTTTAGTTTAGATATTCCAGCATCTACAGAACTTTTATTGACTCCTGTTGGTGCATTTGCTTTTTAGTGCAGAAGAAGATGCAGCAGCTTATGGTGATGGAAAGCAAATAAAATTAAATTTATCGATCAGCAATGAGGTGGGCACATCATTGTATATCATGTCACTGAGCCAAGTCAATACCAGCAATGTGTCAGAAGTGTACACAGCGTATACACTGCAGCTGCTTGAAGCAAATGACCATGTGTGGAAGTGAAAAGGGGAGCATCACTCAGTGTCTTTTAAGGGAACCTAATGTCAGTCAGGAAGTACCACAGCAGTCAGGGACATGGTCAGATACCAGTCGGAGAGCTAGCCACCATCAGTCAGGGAGTTAGTTTTACGAGTCCAAAGGTAAATGATCTTGCAACCCAGGATTGAGCATCAGAGAGTCCAAGATCAAATAGAAGCAGACCAGGGAATATCGGTAGGCTCCATGGGGTGGCTCACAGTAACTTGGGCCTGTTGTGTTAAGTCATTCCAGAGGGTGGGAAGTTGAACTCAAGCCTTTAATGATCAGGGAGCTCATCAGGCACTATGGGGGAAACTGGTAGATCATGGCTGGAAATGGGATTCATTGTACAGGCATATGAACTGACTGAGTCAATAATAAAATATATCAAGAACTTTCTGGTGGGGGGGGGGGGTTCTATTTCAACAACAAGTTTCTTATATTCTTAATATTTACAATCAGCACATTTGTAGTATTTAAAATCATAGAATCATACAGTACAGGAGAAGTTTTTCAGAGCATCAAGTCTGTACCGCCTTATCTGTATGTGATGCCACTTACCTGCGCTAGGCCCACAGCCTTGAATGTTGCCCCACTCCTCCATGTACCTTTCAAAGGTTGAGAGTTTTCCCACCTCAACTGCCCTCCCAGATAGTGCATCCAGACTTCTACCACCCTCTGGGTGAAAATGATTTTCCTCAAATTCTTTGTAAACCTCCTGCCTTTCACTTTAAAATTATGCCCACTTGTTACTCGATTGAGGGGAGCAGCTGCTATCTATTCACCCTATCTGTGCCTCCACATAATCTCTATCATGTCAACTCCTCAGCTTTCTCTGTTCCAAAGAAAGCAAACCAAGCTTAGCCAGTCTCTCTTCATAGCTGAAATGATCTACTCCAGGCAACATCTTGGTGAATCTCCTCCAGTGCCTTCCGATAGCGTGGTGACAAGAACTGCACACAGTCCTCTTCCTGTTGCCTAACCAGAATTCGGTACTACTCCAACATAAATCTCCCTGCTCTTATAATCTCTGCCATGGCTGATAAAGGCAAGTGTCCCATATCCTTTCTTAACTACCCTATTAACCTGTTCTGCCACCTTTGGGGATCTGCGGCAGACACCCCTAGATCCCTCTGTCCCTCTGAGCTTCCTAGTGTCTGGCCATTGATTGAGTACCCCCTTGTCTTATTCCTTCTTCCAAAGTGCATTACCTGTTGTGATCTGTGGAGATGATGTCCCATTGGTAAACATGGAGTCCCCTGTAATGGAAGAACATAATTTTAGAGCAGAAACTCAACAGCCTCAGGCTGACTATGGCATTACTTTGTAAATTATACATAGAATTTTGTAAGCTACTTGAGGGTTTGATTGCAAAGTATGACTTGTTTTATGAATTGATAATTTATGCACCTTTCCTTCCAAGTCCTTATTTGAAATGGACTCAACACAAAGAGAAATAATGTTAGAAATTTTCATTTGAGTACTAAGAGTCATGAACCTCCTCATTAAAGTTGTTGATCTTCTGAGAAATGATTACTTTCTCTGGGTATCGGAGGCAGTGCAAGAGGAAGTTCACTAGGTTGGTTCCAGACTTGGAGGGATTTTCTTTTGAGGAGAGGTTGAGTACCCATTGAGGTTGAAAAGCAATAGAGGTGACTAATTTGGAACATAGAAGGTTCTTAAGGGAATTAATGGGGAAGGGGAGGAAAGGTTGTTTCCCCTTATGAGAAAATCTAGGACCAGGTACCTAAATTTCAGAATAAGGGGTTGTCAAGTTAGAATGGAGATGAGGGATTTATCCGCTAAGAGGATAGTCATTCTGTGGAACTCTTGACCAGAGGGGATTGTGGAGGCTAGGTTGGTAAATATACTCAAAGCTGAGGGATAAAGAATTTTAATCTTTAAGGGAAATCAAGGATGAAGGGGATAAAAGAGAATGTTGAATTAAGGATTATCAGATCAGCCATGAACTCACTGGTGGAACAGACTCAAATGGCTGAATGGCCTACATCTTAGGGTGCTCAGTGCACTGCCAGTGATAAACTCACAATTTGATCATGAATCCCTAAGAGGTGTGTTTTAAACACAATTCACTGATGGTTTATTATTATAAAAGCTATATTTTTGTTTTTCTGGTGTCCAACTAGTTACTATGGTCGTGTGATAATTAAGGGATGTAAATCTTACAATTACTTCTCTATCGTAGAACACACTTTTATAACATCATGCATCTTAAAGGAGATACTCATGGTTAATTTAGAGAGTAGGCAGAAATTGTGAATTGATGTCCATTAGGGAGAAGGAGATCAAATATTCTTACACAGAAACAAAAATCAAATTTGTTCACTAATGTATAGAAACAACTTTCAAAACTTACTACTTCAAATACCTATTTGTTATTACCTGTCCCAGAAGAGCTAGTCTTATTGATAACAGGATTTCCTGTAAAAGATGACAAACAGTTAGATCAAATGTGCTTGATTTCCACCTCGATAGCCCGATGGGCTAACCTGGTGGAATGGGGTTTTATAAACTAGCACAATGCCATAGCTAACTGAGGAGCTTAAAAATTCCAATCTGATAGTGGAAGCTCTGTAAATCCACCATAATGGCAAAGGATCCCCAACTAATATCATTAATATTATAATCTACATGAAGAGTCCAATTTTGCTATCGCATTTTCACAATTCATGCAGCTGACACTATCTTCATTACACCATCAGTTCAGCAGTAGGTGTTCTGCTTTGACACAAATAAAGTGAACTAACGTAATCTCAGAAATCACATTGCTCAAACGTGCCCAGTTTGATGAGAAAATCTGATAGATTGTGGAACACACTACATGATGAGTTGGTGGAAGCAGTTCTGACAGCAAATGTGAAAAGGAAACCACATAAATACTGGGATTAGAGGGATTTTCTTATGAAGAGCGGTTGAGTAGCTTGGGTTTGTAGTCATTGGAATTTAGAAGCATGAGAGGTAACCATTGAAACATAGGAGATTCCTCGGGGTCTTAACAAAGAAGATGCTGAAAAGACTGCTTGCCTCTAGGAGAATCTAGGATGCGATGGCATATCTCAGAGTAAGGGGTCACCAAGTTATGACAGAGATGGGGAAGAAATTATTCTCCAGAGAGTTGTCCTTCTGTGGAGCTCGTTATCACTGAAGGGTTCAAGAGTATGAGTCATTGAATATATTCAAGGCTGAGATGAACAGATTATTAATCAAAGGTTCAAGACTAAGGCAGGAAAATGGTGTTGAAGGTTATCAACCATGATCACAATGGATTGGATGAAAAGGCCTTTTGCTGCTCCTACATCTTAAGGTCTCTGCACACCTACCATTTACACACTCACATTAACACTTAATTACTCCCACAGCTTTTCTGGATGTCTAACACAATTGATTATGCTTGTGTGATCGTCAAGGGACTTCAATCTGACAATTACTTTCTCTCTATCTAGTCTTCCCTTTTCTATCATTGTGCATTTTTAAGGAGATACCAGTGGCATACGTAGAGAGTGGGCAGAGTTTGTCAATTGATGTGCATTAGTGAGAAGGAGTTCATAAGCATTTGTGCAGTCATAGAAACAAAATCACATTTGTACATTAACGTATAGAATCAACTTACAAAACTTAATCCCTCAAACATCAATTTATAATTACCTGTCCCAAATGAGATGGTCATATTGGTAAATGAATACCCTGTAAAAATGACAAATGGTTAGATTGAATATGCTTATTTCCATCTTGGTAGCTGAAAGGACTAACTTTGTTGAGTTGAGTTTTATATATTAGCACATTGTCATAGACAAGAAAACCAACTGAGGAGCTTAAATATTCAGTTTGAATGTGCTAGCAATATGAAACAACTATTGTGGTAAATGAATCCCCAAAAACCTAACATCATTAAATTATCCCATGACATGACACTGTTGACTAATCAATATAAAAAATCCAAACTCAAAATTACATTTTCACAATTCATGCCATGGGAGTTTGGCTTCTCTGTATCATCAGAGCATCTGTACTCTCTGTTTTGAAACAAATAAAGTGAACAGACACAATCTCAGAAATCACATTTCTAAGGTGTGTTCTGTTTAAAAGGAAAATGTGATATGATCTGAAATGCACACATGATATAAAAGCAAACATTGGTGGAAAATCTGAACTCAACTTGCATTCTGAAGAAGTGTCACTAAACCTGAAACATTAACCCTGATTTCTCACCACAGATGCTGCCAAACCTACTGAGATTTTCCTCTGTGGAGGGAAGTTGAGTTCAGATTTTCCAGCAATTCCTGCTTATGTTCTGACTGCCAGCAGTTCTTTCCGTTTTTTATTTAGTACACTACATGATGAGTTGGCGGAAGCAGTTCTGATGCTAAAGGTGAAAAGGAAATTGGATAGATGCTGGAAAAGGAAAAATCTCCAGGTTTGTGTGGAAAGAGCAGGAGGGTGCAAATAATTGAGCAGCTATTTCAAACATCCTATATTGGCTTAATAAATCCCACAAACTCCTTCTGTCCTGTTTGATTTGATAAACAAAATGCACCAGTGATTCTAAATTGTTTAATTTTAACAACTGGTTTTTGTTTGCATTCTTGACATTTCCAAAGAGCATATCTGCAGTACCTGTTGTGTTCTGTGGAGATGATGTCCCAGTAATAGTCATGTTCACTGTAAGAAAAGGATATGATTTCAGATCAGACAATCAACACCCTTACCCTAATGACCTCACAGGACATTAGCACTTTACCTTTATATTACTATTCATTATTGTGAACCTTTAAGGGATTGAGGAAACCAAAATGGATGGAAGGGGAAGATTAATGATGAGACAGTAAACAATAATGTGTTTGTACAATTATTAAATAAAAATTATACTGCATCCATCAGTATATACCTGTCATTTTCAACTTTAAAATGATCAAAATGGATACAAGGAGGTAGAAGTGGAAGAGGAATTTCCTCTTTAAAAAAAGGTTACAGGAGGATAGTTTTGATCTGGTGATTTTCATTTTCATCACTTAGAAAACAACTTGGTGGAACTGCCTTCCAGAAAAAACAGATCGAAATTAATGGATAATGTTTGAGCCCATATGATGGTTTAATGCTCTTCTTACAAAGACTAGGCTGACACTTCCTTCCCGGAGAAAGTGAGGACTGCAGATGCTGGAGATCAGAGTCGAGAGTGTGGTGCTGGAAAAGTACAGCAGCATCCAAGGAGCAAGAGAGTCGATGTTTCGGGCATAAGCCCTTCATCAGGAATAACATTTCCTTCTGCAAATACTGGTAGTTCCAGAGCTTACTGCACTGGTGATGGGACAACATTAAGTGAACATAACTGACTGCGTGTCTTTTCTTTCTTGGAGCACGGTGCAACTTAAATGAGATGCTGGAGCCAAATAAACAGGGGGATAGAATGTGTCAACCAATGAGGAGAAAAATTAGCGTGCAGTTGTCAATCTGAATATTTAAATTTCTCAATTTGCAATTTTCTGTGTAGGTGTGTGGTACTTTTAGGAAAGGAATTTGTGATAAAAGATTACAAGCAGTCAGTTTGGTTGTGGTAATCTCCGTCTTTGACAAACTGTGAGGTGGTCATTTATGGAAGCCACTAACGCTCAGTAGCAGTAGTGTGTGCTACCTCCAAGATGCACTGCAGAAATTCACCAAAAATCCTGAAACAGAACCTTCCAAATCCATAATCACTTCCATCTAGAAGGACAAAGTCTAAAGGACTAAAAATGGGCAAAAAATTCTGGCCAGCTAGTGACCCTGATGTTTTGTTAGGTGGAATGATTAAAAATGAATGGCTGTGATATATAATAGGAGTCAGCCTGATACTGCAAACACTCCACATGCTCTGAAATTTCAAAATTACTACCAACTCTGTTAAATTGCTTACCCCCTGGGCCATGATTGTTGACCCAGTAATGTTGTAAATTGTAGTTCTTAGGTGAGACCAAGGTTTACAGTGCCAGCTGGATTATTGTTGAAAATTATAGACAATAAGTCTGTAACCCCAGGCTTTACAGCTGTAAGTGCCATCTAAACTCAACCTGGTACCTTCACTACTCGATGCTGCAGATATTGGCTTCACTGCACCATTTTCCCAGGAGTTCTCTCCGATTGGAAACAACTAAAGTGAACTATTGCAATCACAGAAATCCCATTTCCTGTACTGGAGTTATTTGATGGAAAAATGTGATATGATCTGGAATGCACTACATGATGCAGTTCTGGGAGGAACTGTTAAAAGGAAATTGGATAAATACTGGGACATGAGAAATTTCCAGGATTACGCAGTAAGTGCAGAAGTTTGGGAATAAAAGAGCTTTCTAATTACCTCTACAGGCACAATGGACTGAAGAGTCATGTTTTTTTAATGTCTAATTCTAATATAAAACAACAGTAAATTCCTGCATATCTTGAATGGGTCTGTTTTAACAACAGGTTGCTTACATTCGTAATATTTCCAAACAGCACATTTACAGTACCTGTTGTGTTCTGTGGAGCTAATGCCTAATAGGCATGGAATCCCCTCCAAAGGAAGTACATGATTTCAGATCAGAAATCAACAGCCTCATGCAGACAGTTGTGTTACTTTGCAAACTATGCTCAAAATATAAACTACTTGGGGATTTGATTGCAAAATGGTATAATTTTTCATGAATTGATGAGTTCTGAACCATTCCTTCCAAGGCCATATTTGAAATGGAATCTATCCCAAAGAGAAATAGTGTTGGATATAAATTCTAAGAGACTGATTAGATTCCCTATAGTGTGGAAACAGGCCCTTCAGCCCAACAAGCCAACACCGACCCTCCAAAAGAGTAACCCATCCAGACCCATTTCCCTCTGACTAATCCACCTAACACTATGGGCCAATTTAGCATGGTCAATTCACCTGACCTGCACACCTTTGGATCATAGGAGGAAGCCCACATAGACACAGGGAGAATGTGCAAACTCCACACAGACAGTCCCCCGAGGCTGGAATTGAACCCAAGTCCCTGGTGCCGTGAGGCAGCAGTGCTAACCACTGAGTCACTGTGCCACCCATTGAGCCTCTATGCAGCATGATCTCTCCTTCAAAAATGTTGATCTGCAGAAAAATAACTGCTTTTTCTGAGTATTGGACACAGTCCAGAGATGGTTCACTAGATTGATCCCAGGCTTGGAAGGATTTTGTTATGGGAGGTCGAGTAGTTTAGACTCTTATTCATTGGGCTTTAGAAGCAAGAGACGTGCCTTTATTGAAACATAGAAAAGACTTAGGAGACTGGCAGCAAATAAACAGCAGGACAGAATGTGTTAACTAATGTGCATCAGTGAGAAAGAAAACAAGAGCATTCAATCATATAAAAAACTGCCCATTTATATCTGCTTGTCAATTTGAATATTTAAATCTTTCAGCTGATTTGCAATTTTCCTTTGCAGGTGTAGCAAAAGCTAATATGCAATACAGAATGGGCACCTGGCAAATTCGACTCACCACTTTCTCTGAGTGGCCTCCTTGTTGGTCATCAGGGACCAGCATCTAAAGGGGTACACCCCCCAGATACCAGCCACATGCACTCTGCATTGATGGACATTGACACATACTGGATGCTAATCCCTACAAACCCACATGACACATCACCAATTCATTTTCAATTGATGTGCATTAGTGAGAAGGAGCGCATGTACATTTCTACAAGTTGCGTAAACAAGAATCAAATTTGACCATAGATGTGCAGATGTAACCATCAAAATGTAAATGCCTCAAAGGTCTAGTTGTGATTACCTGTCTCGGGTGAGGTGGTCATATCGCTGATGAAATTCCCTGTAAAAGATGACTAGTGGTTAGATTAAATGTGTTGTTCCACCTTGACAATCAAAGAGGTGAGCTGAAAATGTCTTGCTGGAAAAGCGCAGCGGATCAGGCAGCATCCAAGGAGCAGGAGAATCGACGTTTTGGGCGTGAGCCCTTCTTCAGGAATGTCCGATCAAAGAGGTGAACCTGGTAGAGTGGTGTTTTGACAAACAGCTGAAGGTCAAAGAATAAGAAAACTGAGGAGCTTAAACTGTTCCAATCTGATAGTAGTGTAGTGGCAAAATGTCCAATTGAATAATCCCATCACCATCCATGGTGTGATACAGTCAACATGTTACTGGGTGTCACCAAGTTCAACTATAAGAGCTTGATTATTGTAAGAGAGAAAAATTAAAACTTAACATGGCACTTTTCCAGTATGATGGGAATATGATCTGGAATGCATGACATGTTGCACTGGTGGAAGCAATACTGGCACTGACTGTCAAAAGTGAATTAGATAAATACTGGGAAAGGAGAAACATCTAGATTTATTAGAAAGAGCTGGAGAGCAGGAGTGGGAATAATTGAACGACTATTTCAAAATCTTTAGACTCAATGGACTGAACAGTGCCTTCTGTATTAATCAATAATTAAAGAGGTCAGGAGCTTCCTGTGGTTCTGAACAGCTCAACTTCAACAATTGTTTTTACATCCTTAATATTTCCAGAGAGTACATTTGCAGTGCCTGTTGTGTTCTGTGGAGATGGTGTCTCAGTAGCAGTCATGGTGTTCACTATAAGAGGAGATAATTTCAGATCAAACAGATCAACGGCCTCACCCTGTTGACAACCACACTTTATAAATCATCCACACATTAGGACACAGGTAAATTACTTTCACAAAATGACAAAATTAAGGATTATAATGAAAATGTTCAACTTTTCATGAATTCGAGAGTTACCGATTATTCCTTCCAACAGTGTGTTTCACCGAGTTTGTCTGTGTTGATTGGAAACGGCACCTTTTCCTGATCATAAATAGATTGTTTGTTGTCAAAAATCCACTTTTAAATTGAAACCAGGCCAACAAAACCAAATCTTGAAAGGTTAATGGCAAGGAGTTAACCCCATCAACTAAAGCTACAAGAGTGACAGTTTTCAGGGGATAAAACATATGCATTAGGTTATATGCATGCTTCCATAAACAATACAAATCATATTAATGAACCCACTCCCCCCTGGTGTCATTACATGAGCTGGTGATATTTGCATGTTCTAACAAGAAAATATGACCTGACTATTAATCTCATGGCTCATCATTAGGAACCTTTAATGAAATGCAAATGGAAAAAAGGATTGGGGTTGTCAATACTTGCACACAATGAACACAAAGACATTTGTATCTTCATTAAATAGAAATCAATGTTTGTCCATTTATATATAACTACCATTTTCAATTTTGAATTAGTCATGGAGTTAGTTCTGAAATGGATATAAGGTTGTAGAATTGAAAAAGATATTCCATGTTAAAAGTTTACAGGAGGATAGTTTTGGTGTGGTAGATTGTTATCATCATCACTTGGAAAATGGCCTTTCAGAGGACCAAATCGAAGCTAGTGGATTACGTCAGTACATGTGATGGCAAGATGTGCTTTGTACAACTACTTCACTGATGTTTTTCCTGAAATTGTTGGCATTTTCAGAACATGCTGTTCCATTGATGTTGAGGTGCTAAGTGAACATTCCTGTCTCTGTGCCTATTCCTTGTGGGAGCTCTTTCATCTGTATCACAGTACAATTAGATACTGGTGGCCAATAAACAGGGAGACAGAATGCATCAACCAATGTACATCAGCAAGAAGGAGAATAAGGGCATTCATTCAATTGTTTATAAAAAAAGACTTTGTCCATTGACGTGCAGTTGTCAATTTGAACATGTATAATTCTTAAAAAAAATTCACAGTTATCCATCACAGATGGTGTGGCAGTGTTAGGAAAAGAATTTGTGGTGATGCAGTTAGCTTGAATGAGTTCATTTCCATCTTGATAACTTGTAAAGTGGCCATTTATGGAACAAGTTTTAAGTTGGAAACTTGACCACGATATGTAACAGGAACTAGTCAGATACTGCTAACTCTTCACCTTATCTGATGTTAAAAAGATTATGAGCAATTCATTGGGAATATCAATGATGTCGCTGACTCCCTCGGCCCATGACTTGTGGCCCCATCAATGTTATAAATTAGAACATAAAATCATAAGATCTATGAGCAGAAATAAGCCATTTGGCCAATTGAGTCTGCTCTATCATACAATCGTGGCTGATATGTTTCTCAGCCCTGTTCTCCCTATAACCCTTGAACCCCTTGCTAATCAACAACCTATCTATCTCTGTCTTAAATATATTCAATGACTTGGCCTCCACAGCCCTCTGTGGTAATGAGTTCCACAGATTAACTACCCTCTGATTGAAAACATTTCTCCTCACCTCAAGTCTAAAGATCATCACTTTATCTGATGCTGTGCCCTCAAGTCTTAGTCTCTTTTACTGGTGGAAACATCTTCTCCACATCTACTCTATCCAGGCCTGTCAATATTTTGTAAGTTTCAATCAGATCCCCCTCATCCTTCTAAACACCATTGAGTACAGACTTACAGTCCACAACTGCTCCTCGTATGACAAGCACTTCACCCCCAAGATCATCGTTGTAAACCTCCTCTGGATCCCTCCAATGCCAGCACATTCTTCCTTAGATGTGGAGCACAAAACTGCTCACAATATTCCAAATGGAGTCTAACCAGAGCCTTATACAGCCTCAGCAGTGTTGTATTCTAGTCCTCTTGAAATGAATGCTAACAGTGAATTTGCCTTCCTAACTGACAATGGTACCTGCAAATTTACTTTAAGAGAATCTTGAACTAGGACTCCAAAGTCCCTTTGTGCTTCAGATTTCTGAAGATTTTTCCTGTGTACAAAATAGCCTAGAAATAGAAATGCCTTGATCCTCCTACCAAAGTGCATACCTTGTGCTTTCCCGCATTGTATTCCATCTGCCACTTCTTTGCCCACTCTCCTAGTTTGTCCAAGCCCTTCTCCAGCCTCCCAGCTTCCTCAATATGACCTGCCCCTCCAACTATCCTTGTGTCATCTGCAAACTTACCCACAATGCTCTCAGTTCATTCGACTAAATTGTTAATGTATAACGTGAATAATGGTGGTCCCAACACTGATCCCTGTGGAAGTCTACTAGTCACCAGCTGCCAGCTTGAAAACGAGCCATTTATTCCCACACTCTGCCTTCTGCCAGCCAGCCAGTGTTTTATCCATGCCAGTACGTTGCCCCTAATACAATGGGATCCTATCTTCCTGTGCAAAACCTTGTCTAAGGCCTTTTGGAAATCCAAATAGATCATGACTCCACTCTTTGCCTAACTTGCTTAACATATGACTATACATTTTGTCATTAGACTTCTACTCTATAAGAAATGTCAATGAACAACATGACACTTTCGAAATTCTTGGAATCAAAATTGGCTTCGTTGGATCTTTATCCCAGTAGTCTCGGTGGTTTTGAAAATTGCGCTTAAATATTATGATAATGTTTGGGAACTATATGTTTTTAATGAAAGAGCTGGAAACAATGCTGCATTAATCTAAAGAAAAACTTTAATGGCTGTTTACAATATTTACAAATTAAACTGCTGCATTGACTTTATCAGAACATTTCCCTCTCAGGTTCCACCTACATATGATTTGACATTACTTGACATCATTGATGATGCAGACTAACAATGAGCATGATAGTTATTATACCCTTTCATTTTACCAAACAACTATTCACGTTTTAACCTTTTCAGAAGGCAAGTATTATGATAATGTTTGTTACTGCAACCTCACTTGGACATGATCACCTATAAGCTCATCAGTTAATTTCCCTTTTTTATGTTCACCCATGAGCTGGTACAGGTCATAGAGTCATAGAGATGTACAGCACAGAAACAGACCCTTCGGTCCAACTTGTCCAAGCCGACCAGATATCCCAACTCAATCTAGTCCCATTTGCCAGCATCTGGCCCATATCCCTCCAATTCCTTCCTATTCATATACCCATCCAGATGCCTTTTAAACGTTGCAATTGTACCAGCCTCCACCACTTCCTCTGGCAGCTCATTCCATACACGTACCATCCTCTGAGTGAAAACGTTGCCTCTTAGGTCTCTTTTCTATCTTTCTCCTCTCATCCTAAACCTATGCCCTCTAGTCTGAACTACCCCACCCCAGTGAAAAGACTTTGTCTATTTATCCTATCTGTGCCCCTCATAATTTTGTAAACCTCTATAAGGTCACCACTCAGCCTCCGACGCTCCAGGGAAATCAGCCCTAGCGCCTATTCAGCCTCTCCTTATAGCTCAAATCTCCCAACCCTGGCAACATCCTTGTAAATCTTTTCTGAACCCTTTCAAGTTTCACAACATCTTTCCAATAGGAAGGAGACCAGAATTGCACACGATGTTCCAACAGTGACCTAACCAATGTCCTGCAACATGACCTCCCAACTCCTGTACTCTGACCAGCAAAGGAAAGCATACCAAACACCTTCTTCACTATCCTATCTACCTGCGATTCCACTTTCAAAGAGCTATGAACCTGCACTCCAAGGTCTCTTTGCTCAGCAACACTCCTGAGGACTTTACCATTAAGTATATAAGTCCTGCTAACATTTGTTTTCTCAAAATGCAGCACCTCACATTTATCTAAACTAAACTCCATCTGCCACTCCTCAGCCCATTGGCCCATCTGATCAAGATCCTGTTGTAATCTGAGGTAACCTTCTTCGCTGTGCACTACATCTCCAATTTTGGTGTCATCAGCAAATGTACTAACTATACCTCTTATGTTCACATCCAAATCATCTACATAAAAGATGAAAAGTAGTGGACCCAGCACCGATCCTTGTTGCACTCCACTGGTCACAGGCCTCCAGTTTGAAAAACATCCCTCCACCACCACCCTCTGTCTTCTACCTTTGAGCCTGTTCTGTATCCAAATAGTGAGTTCTCCCTGTACTCCATGAGATCTAACCTTGCTAACCAGTCTCCCAGGGAGAAACTTGTTGAACGCCTTACTGAAGTCCATATAGATTATATCTACCACTCTGCCCTCATCAATCCTCTTTGTTACTTTTTCAAAAAACTCAATCAAGTTTGTGAGACATGATTTCCCTCGTTTATAAAGCAATCAGTATTCACTTTGTTAATAAAGATAAAATACTGTAGAAATTTCAAATAAAACAGAGAGTGCTGGAGAAAGTCAGAAGACTTGGCTATAATTATTGCATCATTAAATATATTCAAGGCTGAAATAGACTTTTTTTTAATCTGTAAGGGAATCATCGGTTGGGGAAATGGTAGAAAAGTGAAGTTTAGGACTATCGGGTGTGATCAGACTTGAAGGATCAAATGACCCACTTCTGTTCCTATGTCTGATGGTCATCTGGAAACCTTCCAACCTAAACATTAAATTTACTGCTTTGTCTCCTCCCCTAGCTGTAAGATGCATTGTTTAAAGTCAATTAGCTGATAGTTTCATTATTTAAATGATATAGTTTTGTTTTTCTGGGTATCCAGTATAATTGACGAGCTCTTTTAGAAAATGTGAACAGCCTCCTTATGTCCTGTCTGATTTAATAATAAATCATACCATGAGCTTCAGACAGTTCTCAATATCTCAAACTTCAGCAAATGGTTTCTTACATTCTTAATAGTTACAAAGAGTCTATTTTCAGTACCTGTTCGGTCCCATGGAGGTGATAAGCTAGTAACTGTCGAGCTGTTAACTGTAGGAGAAATACATGACTTCAGATCAAACAATTAACAGCCAAACCTTGCTGTAGTTTTCATCTGTAACTTGTCTTTAGGTTAGGACACGGCCTAATTATTTTGATAAAATAAGGTCCTTAAGGACCATGTTGTAGAATGTTGAATTTTTCCTGAGTTTAATTGATACAATTATTCTCTTCAATAATGCAAAATGTGTCTGTGTTAATCGGAAGCAACATCTATTCCCAATAGAAGTGATAGACAGTTTATGTGATTATGGTTGTACCGTAACTGTAGATCCAGAGGAGTCTGTAACCACTGGAGGGCAGCCTTAAAGCCAAGTATTTTAAGTACTACAAAGGTGATGAAGATAAATTATTTTTACTTGAAAAGTTGTCATGACCTAGATTGCAAAATGTCATGTATTTCAATACATATAGCTGTCATTTTCAAAATAAAAATCTCTCAAATACCTATTTGCATTACCTGTCATAAGTGAAATGGTTGCATTGGTAAAGGAATTCCCTGTAAAAAAAAGATTACAAGTAGATAGGAAGGATGTAGGAGATTTTCTTTTGTACTGACTGAGGTGTATCAAGATGTGCTTTCTAATAGCACTTGATAAATATTTCTTCTGCTATTATAGATGTTTTCTGAATATGCCATGCCAGTTGCACGCTGTTTTATGAGGTAATTTTATGTGACAAATACTCTCTTTGTACAGAACTTTTACATGCAACTTAAAGGCAATGCTAATGGCAGATAAATAGAAGGCAGAATCTGTAGAATTGATGCCCCAGTCATACATGTGGCGTTCAATATAAGGATTTCATACCCAACATTCAACAGTTTCAAATTTTCTACTTATCTGTAACATTAGTTTTTAAATTGTCCACAGATTAGGGTACATATGAATTTAGCTGAAAATGTGTTGCTGGAAAAGCGCAGCAGGTCAGGCAGCATCCAGGGAACAGGAGAATCGACGTTTCGGGCATAAGCCCTTCTTCAGGTCATTCCTGAAGAAGGGCTTATGCCTGAAATGTCGATTCTCCTGTTCCCTGGATGCTGCCTGACCTGCTGCGCTTTTCCAGCAACACATTTTCAGCTCTGATCTCCAGCATCTGCAGACCTCACTTTCTCCTCCTACATATGAATTTATATTTACAGAAACAAGCTCCTTATGTATCCTATTACTCTATTTCAACAAGTTATCGAATGTTCTGAACAGTTACAAAGAGCCCACTTTCTGTACCTGTTGTGTTTTGTGGAGATAATGTCCCAGTAAGTGTCGTGCTGTTCTCTGTAAAACAAATATGTGATTTCAGTGAGAACAATCAACAGCCGAACCCTGCCTGCAATATCAACCTGTAAGTTATCCTCAGGTTAGTGCATGGCTAAAATTATTTTAATAAAGCAAGTTACTTAAGGACCATTGTGTGGAATGTTCAATTTTTCTCGAGTTTAATTGATTCAAATATTACCTTCAAAAATGCATGTTCGAAAGTTCACCTATGCTGATTTGAAGCAACATCTATTCTCAGTTCAAATTTACAGACAATTTAGGTGATTATTGTTGTGTTCAATAGACAATAGGTGCAGGAGTAGGCAAATCTGCCCTTCGAGCCTGCACCACCATTCATTATGATCATGGCTGATCATCCTCAATCAGTATCCTGTTCCTGCCTTATCTCATAATCCTTGATTCCACTATCCTTAAGAGCTCTATCCAACTCTTTCTTGAAAGTATCCAGAGACTTAGCCTCCACAGCCTTCTGGGGCAGAGCATTCCACACACCCACCACTCTCTGGGTGAAGAAGTTTCTCCTCAACTCTGTTCTAAGTGACCTACCCCTTATTTTTAAACTGTGTCCCCTGGTTCGGGACTCACCCATCAGTGGAAACATGCTTCCTGCCTCCAGAGTGTCCAATCCTTTAATAATCTTATACGTCTCAATCAGATCCCCTCACAGCCTTCTATACAAGCCCAGTCGCTCCAATCTTTCAGCGTAAGATAATCCCGCCATTCCAGGAATTGGCCTCGTGAACCTGCGCTGCACTCCCTCAATTGCCAGAATGTCTTTCCTCAAATTTGGAGACCAAAACTGCGCACAATATTCCAGGTGAGGACTCACCAGGGCCCTGTACAGCTGCAGAAGGACCTCTTTGCTTCTATACTCAATTCCTCTTATTATGAAGGCCAGCATGCTATTAACTTTCTTCACTGCCTGCTGTACCTGCATGCTTGCTTTCATTGACTGGTGTGCAAGAACACCTAGATCTTGTTGTACTGTCCCTTTACCTAACTTGACTCCATTTAGGTAGTAATCTGCCTTCCTGTTCTTGCCACCAAAGTGGATAACCACACATTTATCCACATTAAACTGCATCTGCCATGCATCCGTCCACTCACCTAGCCTGTCCAGGTCACCCTGTATTCTCCTAACATCCTCCCCATATTTCACCCTGCCACCCAGCTTTGTGTCATCAGCAAATTTGCTAATATTACTTTTAATATCTTCATCTATATCATTAATGTACATTGTAAAAAGCTGAAGTCCCAGCACTACCCCTGTGGCACACCACTGGTCACCACCTGCCATTCCGAAAGGGAGCCGTTTATCACTACTCTTTGTTTCCTGTCAGCCAACCAATTTTTAAGCCATGTCAGTATTTTGCCCCTAATACCATGTGCCCTAATTTTGCTCACTAACCTCCTATGTGGGACTTTATCAAAGGCTTTCTGAAAGTCCAGGTATACTACATCCACTGGATCTCCCTTGTCCATCTTCAGAGTTACATCATCAAAAAATTCCAGAAGATTAGTCAAGCATGATTTACCCTTCATAAATCCATGCTGATTCCGACCTATCCAGTTACTGCTACCCAGATTTGTCGTAATTTCATCCTTTATAATTGACTCCAGCATTTTTCCCACCACTGAGGTCAGACTAACTGGTCTATAATTCTCTGTTTTCTCTCTCCCTCTTTTCTTAAAAAGTGGGACAACATTAGCCACCCTCCAATCCACAGGAACTGATCCTGAATCTATAGAACATTGGAAAATGATCACCAATGCATCCATGATTTCTCGAGCCACCTCCTTCAGTACCCTGGGATGCAGACCATCAGGCCCCGGGGATTTATCAACCTAACAGTCTCTCCAACACCAATTCCTGGCAAATATAAATTCCCTTAAGTTCAGGTCCTTCAGCCACTGTTACATTGCTTGTGTCTTCCCCAGTGAACACAGATCTAAAGTACCAACTCAACTCTTCTGCCATTTCTTTGTTCCCTGTAATAAATTCACCTGTTTCTGTCTTCAAGGGCCCAATTTTAGTCTTAACCATTTTTTTTCTTTTCACATACCTAAAAAAGCCTTTACTATCCTCCTTTATATTTTTGGCCAGTTTACCTTCGTACCTTATTTTTTCTTTGCATATTTAGTTTTAGTTATCCTTTTTAGTTCTTTTATCCTTTTTAGTTATCCTCTGTTGTTCTTTAAAAGCTTATACCCAGAAATACCTGCCATTGTTGTTCCACTGTCATCCCTGCTAGGCTATTGCGCCATTGAATTTTGGCCAGCTCCTCCCTCATAGCTCCATAGTTCCCCTTATTCAACTGAAATATTGTCACTTCCAATTCTACCCTCTCCCTTTCAAACTGCAGATTAAAGCTTATTGTATTTTGGTCACTACCTCCTAATGGCTCCTTTACTTCGGGGTCCCTGATCAAATCCGATTTGTTGCACAACACCTGGTAGGCTCCAGCACAAGCTGTTCTAAGAATCCATCTTGGAGGCACTCCACAAACTCCCTTTCTTGGGGTCCAGTACCATCCTGATTCTCCCAGTCTACCTGCATATTGAAATCCCCCATAACAACAGGCCAATTTCAACTTACACATTACATCCAATCTACTGTTTGGGGGCCTGTGATAACTCTCATTAGGGTCTTTTTACCCTTAGTATTTCTCAGCTCTGTCCATACTGACTCTACATCCCCTGATCCTAGGTTCCCCCCGCAAAAGGACTGAATATCATTTCTTATCAACAGGGCCACCCCACCCCCTCTGCCAGTCAGCCTGTCCTTACGATAGCACGTATAGCCTTGAATATTCATTTCCCAGGCCCTGTCCACTTGAAGCCACGTCTCAGTTATCCCCACAACATCGTAACTGCCAATTTCCAAATGAGCCTCAAAGATCATCCACCTTATTTCTAATGCTTCATGCATTCATATATAATATTTTTAATTTGTTATTCCCCTCACCCTTCCTATCCATCCCTATTTCACTTGACCTTATGGCATGATCCTTTTTTGAGTTTTCTGCTCCATTGATTCCGTTGTCTTTCTTGACTTCCCTTGTTCTAACTTTCCCTTTAACTTCCTTCTTAAACTTCCAGTTTGTAACCCCTCCTCCCCGCTGTTTAGTTTAAACGCAGCTGTGTTGCAGTGGCAAACCTACCTGCCAGAATGCTGGTCCCCCACCTATTAAGGTGCAACCCGTCCCCCAAATATAATTTATCCTTATCGCTAAACATATCCCAGTGATCCAAGAATTCAAATCTTTGCTTCCTGCACCAGTTCCCCAGCCACACATTCAAGTCTGATTTTCTCCCTGTTCCTGTCCTCTCCAGCCCGAGGAACTGGAAGCAAACCGGAGATAACCACTTTGGATGTCCTGCTTTTCAGCCTTCTTCCGAGTTCTCCGAAGTCCCGCTGTACAATGTCCCTCCTCTTCTTCCCGACGTCATTTGTGCCGACTTGCACCACCATGTCTGGCTCTTCACCTTCGTCCTTGAGGATTTCCTGCAGTCTGCCTGCGATGTCCTTAATCCTGGCACCAGGAAGGCAACACACCATCCTCAAATCCCGCCTGTTGCCCACAGAAACCCCTTTCAGTCCCTCTCACTATGGAGTCCCCTATTACCATGGCTCTGTGTGATATCTGACTCCTTGGCTCTGCCTTCACGCCAATTTCTGATTGGCAGACCTGACCGCCTTTCGGACTGGCAGTGACGTCTGTCTCTACGGTTTCCAAGAGATTCAACCTGTTCCTGACAGGTACTTCCCCCGGGGTCTCTTGCACTTGTCTCATCTCTGCCTTCCTCATCGTCTTCTCCCTTCTACTCTCTTCTGGTATGCTCGGTATAATAACCTCGCTGAAGGTCCTGTCCAGAAAGATCTCGTTCTCTCAGATGAGCCTGAGGTCATGGAACACGATTTAGATTGATAGACATGAGAAAATACACAAGTTCCACAGATTGTCCAGATGAAATCTTCAATGTTTGGCCCGACTGCATAATCGTTTGATTTGCAGGGAACACTTTTTGCGATATTACCACATCATCTGTGACAGATAACTGTAATTGGTGTTCAAGAGATTTAAAATTTGAAAATGACAACTGGACCAGTTTGAAAATGATAACTTGATGTCCAGTTGTCATTTTCAAATTTTAAATCTCCTTAACACCAATTTACAGTTATCTGTCGCAGATGATGTGGTAATATTGCAGAAAGCATTTCCTGCAAATAAGACGATTATAAACAGTTAGACTGAATATGGAAGATTTCATCTGGACAATCTATGGAACTCATCTGGTGCAGTGGCATTTTATCAAAGTGACATGAAGGCAGAAATCACGTAGAATATACAATCTGTTCCAATTTGGTTCTGAGAACCGTCCACTTTCACTGATGTTGCATAACTAACATCTGTTGGTAACAGCCTGGGCTCATAATTTATACCACCAACAATGTTGTAGAATTTAGTTACTGTGTTACACCATGTTTCACTGTAAGAGTTTGATTGGTCTAAGAAATTGTAGACAATATGTTCTGTCATTACACTTCTACTCTGTAAGAAATATCAACACACAGCATAACACTTCCGCATGACATGGAACCAAGATTGGCTTCACTGGACTTTTATTCTAGTAGGTTTTGAAAATTGTGTTTATGCATTATGATGTTGTTTGGGGACTATATGTGTCTAATGAAAGAGCTGGAAACCATGCTGCTTTAATCTAAAGAAAAGAAGTTATTTGCTGTTGACATTATTTACAACTTAAACTGTTGCATTGAGTTAATCAAAACATTTCCCTCTCAGGTTCCACCTACACGTGATCTGACATTACTTGACATAGAGTCATAGAGTCATACAGATGTACAGCATGGAAACAGATCCTTTGGTTCAACCCATCCATGCCGACCAGATATCCAAACCCAATCTAGTCCCACCTACCAGCACCCGGCCCATATCCCTCCAAACCCTTCCTATTCATATACCCATCCAAATGCCTCTTAAATGTTGCAATTGTATCAGCCTCCACCATTTCCTCTGGCAGCTCATTCCATACACGCACCACCCTCTGCGTGAAAAAGTTGCCCCTTAGGTCTCTTTTATATCTTTCCTCTCTCACACTAAACCTATG
The DNA here is from genome assembly GCF_004010195.1 of Chiloscyllium plagiosum. Lineage (NCBI taxonomy): Eukaryota > Metazoa > Chordata > Chondrichthyes > Orectolobiformes > Hemiscylliidae > Chiloscyllium > Chiloscyllium plagiosum. Next base: position 14,569,615 of record NC_057721.1, read on the forward strand.
CCCTCTAGTTCTGGACTCCCTGACCCCAGGGAAAAGACTTTGTCTATTTATCCTATCCATGCCCCTCATAATTTTGTAAACATCTATAAGGTCACCCCTCAGCCTCCAATGCTCCAGGTAAAACAGTCCCAGTCTGTTCAGCCTCTCCCTGTAGCTCAGATCCTCCAACCCTGGCAACATTCTTGTAAATCTTTTCTGAACCCTTTCAAGTTTCACAACATCTTTCCAATATGAAGGAGACCAGAATGGCACACAATATTCCAACAGTGGCCTAACCAATGTCCTGTACAGCTGCAACATGACCTCCAAACTCCTGTACTCAATACTCTGACCAATAAAGGAAAGCATACCAAATGCCTTCTTCACTATCCTATCCACCTGCGACTCCACTTTCAAGGAGCTATGAACCTGCACTTCAAGGTCTCTTTCATTGACTAATAATGAGTATAATAGCTATTATGATCTTTGATTACATATCCTTAAGTCAATTGTTTTCCCAAACAACTATTCACATTTTAACCTAACTCTATTTTTGCCCTTCACAGTCTCTTAAAGTCATTGAGAAAAACAACTTAGAAACAGACACCTCGGTTCAACCAATCTGCATTGACCATGTCCCCAAAATAAAACTGTCCCATCTCCTTGCACCTTGTCCATATGCCTTCAACCCTTTCCTATTGATGAATATATCCAAATATCTTTTAAATGTTCTAACTGTACCTGCATCTACCACTTACTCTGGCATTTCATTCCAGACACGAACCACTCTTAATGTAAAAAAGTTGCCACTCAACTCATTTTAAAATCTGTCTCCCTCACCTTAAAAATATCTCCCTGAGTTTGGAACATGACATGGTCTTTGAAAGAAAAGACGCTCCTCCTCATTTGTTAAATTTAAGATTGGAGTTCCTGCAATGTGCCAGAGGATCTGCATATCAAAAGTCTTCTGGGGGGTTAACGACTTCTCCTAAGAAGGATAGGTCTCACTACTTATAAACATTGATCTCTTAGACATTTGCAGATTGCAAAGGTTCAGGTTTCACATACGTGCCCCATGGACAGTAGTCTCCTCCTGCTTTCGCAAAACATTCTCAAGTGGCCCGTCTTATGGCACGCATGGCACTCAGCATTCACACTGTGGCAAATGTCATGCCTGTAATGCTACTTTTTCACCTCAGCTTGAGCATGGAGTTAAGGCAATGGCTGCACCATTTACTCACTCCTTCTGATTTATTGCCAACATTGGACCATGTGAAATTTGCTGGTCTGGTGAATTATTCTGTTTGATTTGCAAAGTTCAATCTGCCTGCTATTGTCACAGCTTTGGCCAATGAATGATTCACTGCAGATGGCAAGTATTGTGAAACTGTTTGATCCTGCAAACCAACATGGACAATGGTCCCCTATGAGCTTATCACTTCATTTCCCCTAGTTACAGTTAGCTCTGGGCTGGTACAGCTCGTTTATAAAGCAATCAATATTATTTTTATTAATAAAGATAAAATACTGTAGATAATGATAATCTGAAATAAAACAGTGTCAGAGAAAATCAGCAGATCTGGGCCATTAAATATATTCAAGGCTGAAGTGGCCTTTTTTAAATCTGTAATGGAGTCAAATGTTGAGGAAATGGCAGAAAAGTGGAGTTGAGGATTATCGGATGGGTTGTGATCAGACTTGAAGAACCAAATGATCTACTTCTGTTCCTCTGTCTGATGGTCTTCTAGAACCTACCAACTATACACTCAATTTACTGCTCAGTCTCCTCCAATGGCTGCAAGATGCATCGTTTAAAATCAGCTAGCTGATTGTTTCATGACTTAGAAGATACAGCTTTTGTTTTTCTGGGAGTCCAGTATAATTGAAGAGTTCTTTGAAAAAAACCTGTGCAGGGGACTAAAAGTCTGCTTTTCTCCTGTCTGATTTGATAATAAATCACACCTTGAGCTTCTGGCTCAAATTTGATCAAAAGGCTTCTTACATTCTTAGTTACAAACAGCCCATTTTCAGTGCCTGTTCTATCCTGAGAAGTTGATGAGCCAGTAACTGTTGAGCTGTTAACTGTAAGAGAAATACATTACTTCAGATCAAACAATTAACAGCCGAACCCTGCCTGCAGCATTCATCTGTAATTGTCCTCTGGTGAGGTCATGGCCAAATTAGAGTCATAGAGGTGTACAGCACCGAAACAGACCCTTCAGTCCAGCCTGTCCATGCTGACCAGATATCCTAAATTAATCTAAATTATTTTAATAAAAGAGTGTTCAATGTTTCTTGAGATTAATTGATACAACTACTCCCTTTAACGAAGCATTTAACAAATTTTGTCTGTGCTGATTGGAAACATTCCCAGTACAGGTGATAGACAGTTTCTGTGATTGTAGTTGTAATTATATATCTAGAGGGCATTGTAACCACTGGAGGGCAGCCTTGAAGTCAAGTATTTTAAGTAGTAGAAAGATGTGAAAGATAAATTAATTTTATTCAGAAAGTTGTCATAACCTAGGTTGCAAAGAGAACCAATTTCATGCATTTCAATTAACATACAGCTGTCACTTTCAAAATCAAAATTCCTTAAACACCTATTTGCATTACCTGTCATGGGTGAAATGGCTGCATTGGTAAAGTAATTCCCTGTAAAAAGATTACAAGTGGTTAGATGGGATGTAGGAAATTTTCATTAATACTGACTGTCATGTGGCAAGTCATGCTTTAGAAAGAGCTCATTTTCTGTACCTGTTGTGTTTGGTGGAGATGATGTCCCAGTAAGTGTTGTGGTATTCTCTGTAAGAGAAGTGTAAGATTTCAGTTCATACAATCAACAGCCAAAACCTGCCTGCAGCATTCATGTGTATATTGTCCTCAAGTTAGGATACAACTAAAATAATTTTAATATACAAGTTACTGAAGGACCACTGTGTGGAATGTTCAATTTTTCTTGAGTTTAATTGATAGAATTAATTCCTTCAACAATGCATTTTACAAAGTGTGTCGGTGCTGATTTGAAGCAACATCTATCCCTATTTAGGTGATTATGGTGGTATTTATGGGTCTGGAGGAAACTGTAGCTATTGGAAAGCAATTTGCATTGATCAGAAGGAGAAAATATGCATTCAACAATGTGGAAAATGTTATCCATTCATGTCCGGTTGTCATTTTCAAATTTTAAATGTCCTGAACAACAGTTTACAATTATGTGTCATACATGATGTGGTAGTATTACAAAATGTCTTCCCTGCAAATAAGAAGATAATAAGCAGTTAGGCCAAACATGGGAGATTTCACCTTGACAATCTGTGGAATTCATCTGGTGCAGTGGCCTTTTGTCGAATCGACATGAAGGCAGAAACCAGGTGGAATGTATAACCAGTTCCAATTTGATTTTGAAAACCATCTGCCTTTACTGATTTTACAAAAATAACATCTGTTGGTAACAGCCTGGGCCCAGAATTTATGCCACTATCCATCTATTAGAATTTAGTTATTAAGTTACACCAAGCTTTTATTGTAAGGATTTGGTTGTTTTAAGAAATTATAGACAACATGTTTTGCTACTGTATAAGAAATGTCAATACACAACATGACACTTTCACAACTCATGGAACCAAGATTGGCTTCACTGGAGCTTTATCCCAGTAGCTTTGGTGGTTTTGAAAACAATGCTTATGCATTACGATGTTGTTTAGGGAATATATGTTTCCAATGAAAGAGCTGGAAACTATGCTGCTTTAATCTAAAGAAAACCATTTATTGGCTGTTTACATTATTTACAAGTTAAACTGTTGCATTGAATTTATCAGAACATTTCCCTCTCAGGTTCCACAGACACATGATCTGACATTACTTGACATCATTAATGATGCAGACTAACAATGAGCATAAGAGCTATTACAATCTTTTCTATTAACATACTCTTAAATCCTTCATTACACCAAATAACTAATTTCCCTTTAACTTGACCCTAGCTGACCCGATTTCTACCCCACAGAGTCTCTTGTGCCCTGAAACTGAATGGAAGTCTGTTGGAGAAATTTAAGCTCCAGCCATGATATGACACCTCTCTTCCTTTGTCAAATGTAAAATCTGAGTTCCTGCTGTGAATCAGAGTGTCCCATACATGTGTCATTTTCTGTACCTGTTGTGTTTGGTGGAGATGATGTCCCAGTAAGTGTTGTGGTATTCTCTGTAAGAGAAGTGTGAGACTTCAGTTCATATAATCAACAGCCGAAACCTGCCTGCAGCATTCATGTGTATATTGTCCTCAAGTTAGGGTACAACTAAAATAATTTTAATATACAAGTTACTGAAGGACCCTTCTGTTTGTTTTTTTTTGGAAAGGGGAGGGGGTTAACCTTTTCTCCCTTTAGTTTCATTGACCTCTCAGATACTTGCAGATTGGGATGGTCAGATTATAGGGGAAAATGGTATTTCAGTGAAGCTGTTTTTCCACCTCAACTTAAACATAGAGAAATGGCGATGGCAACACCAGCTTCTCACTGCTTCAGCTCTATTGCCAATTCTACAAATTGGACCATGAGAAACTTGCTGGTCTGGTGAATTGCTCTGTTTGACTTGCAAACTTCAATCTGCCTGCTATCGTCACAGCATTGGCCAATGAATTATCCACTGGAGATGGCAACTATTGTGAAAATGTTTGATCCTGCAAACCCACTTGGACATGATCTCTAAAGGGCTTATCACTTCATTTCCCCTATCTATGGTTATCTATGAGCTGGTGCAGATAATTTATAAAGCAATTAATATTCTCTTTATTTGTAATACAAAATACAGCAGATAATGGAAATCAGAAATAAAAACAGACAGTGCTGGAGAAAGTCAGCAGACCTGGCTGTAAAGATTGGGTCATTAAATATATTTAAGACTGAAATAGACAGATTTTTATTTAATCAGTAAGGGAATCAAGGGTTGGGGAAATGGTAGGGAATTGGAATTGAGGACTATTACGTGGGTCACGATCAGACTTGAAGGACCAAACGACCCACTTCTGTTCCAATGTCTGGTGGTCATCTAGACATCTATCAACTATACACACAGTTTACTGTTTAGTTTCCTCCACAGGCTGTAGGGTGCATCATTAGCTGAATGTTTTGTTATTGAAAAGATTTTTTTTTGGCTTGTCTGGGTTTTGGGTATAACTGAACATTCCTACAAAAAACCTGTACAAGCTCAAAGGACTGAACAGCCTCCTCCTGTCCTGTTGGAGTCGATAATAAACCACACCTTCAACTTCCGGCAGTTCTGAACAGCTCAAATTTCAACAAAAGGGTTTTTAATCCTTATTAATTACAAAGAGCCCATTTTCAGTACCTGTTCTGTCCCATGGAGGTGATGAGCCAGTAACTGTCGAGCTGTTAACTGTAAGGCAAATTCATGACTTCAGATCAAACAATGTTTTGACAGCTGAACCCTGCCAGCAGCATTTATCTGTAAATAGTTCTTAGGTTAGGCCATGGCCAAATAAGTTTAGTAAAATAAGCTTGTTAAGGACCATGTTGGAGAATGTACACTTTTTCTCGCTTTCATTGATACAACTACTCTCTTCAACAAAGCACTTAATAAGGTTTGTCTGTGCTGATTTAAATCAACATCTATTCCCAAGACAAGTGATACACAGTTTATGTGATTCTGGTTGTAATTGTAGATCTGGAGGGTACTACGTCCACTGGAGGGCAGCCCTAAGGACAAGTATTTGAAATACCAGAGGTATGAGGAAGTTAAATTATTTTTACTTCATGCATTTCAATCAATGTATCACTGTCATCTTCAAAATAAAAATCTCTCAACTACCTATTTGTCTTACCTGTCACAGGTGAAATGGTTGCATTGGTGAAGGAATCGCCTGTAAAAGGATTACAAGTTGTTAGGCAGGATGTAGATTTTCATTCATATGGACTGTGATGTGGCAAGATATGCTTTTTAAAAACACTTGATTAATATTTCATCTGCTATTATTGCTGTTTCGGAATATGCCACATCAATTGCATGCTGTTTTACAAGACAATTTTATGTGACAAATACTCCCTCTCTGTCCAGAACTTTGCATGCAGCTTAAAGGAGGTGCTAATGGCAAATGGATAGAGGGCAGAATCTGTAGAATTGGTGCACCAATGGTACATGTGGTGTTCAAAAAACACAAGTACATGGTTTCAGATCCAACATTCAACACCTTCACATTTTCTACAGGTTTGTAACATTAGGTTTTAAACTGTCCACAGATTAGGGCACATATAAATTTATTTCTACAGAAACAAGCTCTTTATATGTTATATTACTCCACATCCACAACAGTTATATAATGTTCTGAACAGTTACAAAGAGCCCATTTTCTGTACCTGTAGTGTTTAGTGGAGATGATGTCCCATTAAGCGTCATTCTGTTCTCTGTAAGAGAAGGACATGACTTCAGTTCAGACAATCAAGAGCCAAACCCTGCCCTGATCATTCATCTCTAAATCATCCTCATGTTAGGATACAGTTAAAGTTATTTTAATGATACAAGGTACTTAAGGACCATTTTGTAGAATGTTCAATTTTTCTTCAGTTTATTAGATACAACTATTCCCTTTAACAAAACATTTAACAAAGTTTATGTGTGCTGATTTGAAGCAACATCTATTCCTATTACAAATGTATAGACATTTTCGGTGATTGTGGTTGCACTCATGGTCTAGAGGCAACTGGAGCAACTGAAAAGCAATTTACATTGATTGGAAGGAGAAAATATACATTCAACAATTTTATCCACTGATGTCCATTTGCCATTTTCAAAATTTAAATCTTCTGAACAACAATTTACAGTTATCTGTCACAGGTGATGTGGTAATTTTGCAAAATTGTTACTTGCAATTAAAAAGATGATAAGCAGATAGACTAAATATGGAAGATTTCATCTTGACAATCTGTGGTACTCATCTGGTGCAGTGGCCTTTTATTGAATCAACATGAAGGCAGAAATAAGGTAAAATATACGATCTGTTCCAATTTTGTTCTAAAAACTGTTCACCTTTACTGATGTTGCAAAACTAGCATCTGTTTGTTAACAGTCTGGGCCCATAATTTGTGCCCACTATCAAGAAATCATAGACAATACATTCTGCCATTAGATTTCTACTGTATACAAGTGTCAATACAAAACAGGACATTTTCCCAATTCAGGGAACAAAATTGGTTTCACTGGGCCTTTATTCCAGGAGTCTTAGTGGTTTTGAAAATAGTGCTTTTGCATTGTGATGATGTTTGGGGAATACATGTTACCAATGAAAAATCTGGAAACTATGCCGCTTTAATCTAAAGAAAACCATTTATTGGCTCTTGACGTTATTTACAGTTAAACTGTTGCATTGAATTAATCAGAACATTTCCCTCTTAGTTTCCACCTATGTGTGGTCTGTCATGACTTGACATCATTGACAAGACTGACTAACAACGTGCATTATAGCTATTATAATAGTTTATTGTATATTTTTGAATCTTTCTTCTTACTGAAAAAACACTTCACCTTTTCACCCATACCTGTTTAAATCCCTCAGATTCTCTTGCACCTTGAATTTGAATAGGAGTCTGTTAAAGAAGTTTATGGTCTTCGAAAGAAAGATCACTCCTCCTCCTTTGACAAATGTAAAATTTAAGTTCCTACCCTGAACCAGAGCATCTGCGTACCAGAAATCTTCTGGGAGGTTTAACGATTTCTCTGAAGAAAGATACATCTTATTCTTTAATTCATTGACCTCTCAGACCCTTGCAGATTGGGATGGCCAGGTTTCACATACATGCCCCATGGATGGTAGTTGGAGTTAATGGCATGCCTGTGATGCTTCTTTTCCAACTCAACTTAAGCAGAGAGAAATAGAGATGGCTTCACCATCTTCTCACTCCTTCTGATTTATTGCCAACAGCCTTTAATTCTACAAATTGGACCATGTGAAATTTGTGGGTCTGGTGAATTGCTGTGTTTGGCTTGCAAAGTTCAATCTGCCTTCTATCGTCACAGCTTTGACCAATGAATGATCCGCTGCAGATGGCAAGTATTGGGAATATGTTGATCCTGCAACCTCACTTGGACATGGTCTCTTAAGTTCCTTGCTTATTCTCCCCGACGTATGGTTATCTATGAGCTGGTACAGGTCGCTCATAAAGCAGTCAATATTTTCTTTGTTTGATGAAGGCGTTTCATATGCTTTCCTTTATTGGTCAGAGTATTGTGTACAGGAGTTGGGAGGTCATGTTGCGGCTGTACAGAACATTGGTTAGGCGACTTTTGGAATATTTTGTACAATTCTGGTCTCCTTCCTACCGGAAGGATGTTGTGAAACTTGAAAGGGTTCAGAAAAGATTTGCTAGGATGTTACGAGGGTTAGAGAATTTGAGAATTTGAGCCCTAGGAGAGGTTGAATAGGCTGTGGCTGTTTTCCCTGAAGCATCGGAGGCTGAGGGTTGACCTTATAGTGGTTTATAAATCATGAGGGGCATAGATAGGATAAATAGACAAAGTCTCTTCCCTGGGGTGGGGGAGCCCAAAACTAGAGGGCATAGGCTTAGGGTGAGAGGGGAAAGATATAAAAGAAACCCAAGGGGCAACTTTTTCACACCCAGGGTGGTACATATATGGAATGAGCTGCCAGAGGAAGTGGTAGAGGCTAGTACAATTGCAACATTTAAAATGCATCTGGATGGGTATATGAATAGGAAGGGTTTGGAAGAGTATGGGCCGGGTGCTGGCGTGGGGATGAGATTGGGTTGGGATATCTGGTTGGCATGGACAAGTTGGACTGAAGGGTCTGTTTCCGTGCTGTACATCTCTATGACTCTAATAAGAAAAAATACAGCAGATAATGAAACTCTGAAATAAAAACAGACAGTACTGGAGAAAGTCAACAGACCTGGCTGCATGGGTCGAGTCATTAAATATATTCAAAGCTGAAATAGACTTTTTTTTAATTTGTAAGGGAATCTAGGGTTGGGGAAATCGTAGGAAATTGGAGTTGAGGACTATCAGGTGGGTCATGATCAGACTTGAAGGACCAAACGACCCACTTCAGTTCCAATATTTGATGGTCGTCAAGACATCTACCAACTATACACTCAGCTTGCTGCTTAGTCTGTTCCACTAGCTGTAAAATACATCAATAGTTGTTCATTTCATTACTGAAAAGATATATATTTTTTGCTTGTCTGGGTTTCAAGTATAACTGAACACTTTTTCAAAAAACCTGTACAAGCTCAAAGGACTGAACAGCTTCCTTCTGTCCTACTGGAGTCGATAATAAATCACACCTTCAACTTCCAGCAGTTCTGAACAGCTCAAATTTCAATAAAAGGTTTCTTAGTCCTTATTCGGTACAAAGAGCGCGTTTACAGTACCTGTTCTGTCCCATGGAGGTCTTGAGCCAGCAACTGTTGAGCTTTTAACTGTAAGGAAATACAAGATGTCAGATCAAACAGTTTTTTGACAGCTGAATCCTGCCTGCAGCATTTATCTGTAAATTGTCCAAAGGTTAGGACATGGCCAAATAATATTAATAAAATAAACTCGTAAAGGACCATGTTGCAGAATGTTCACTTTTTCTTGGTTTAATTGAAACAACTACTCCCTTCAACAAAGCACTTAACAAAGTTTGTCTGTGCTGATTTAAAGCAACGTCTATTCCCAATACAATTGAATTACAGTTTATGTGATTCTGGTTGTAATTGTAGATCTAGAGGGCACTATGTCCACTAGAGGGTAGCCCTAAAGACATGTATTTGAACTACCAGAGGGGTGAGGAAGATGAATTACTTTTACTTCATGTATTTCAATCAATGTACTTCTGCCATCTTCAAAGTAAGGATCTCTCAACTACCTATTTGTCTTACCTGTCACAGGTGAAATGGTTGCATTGGTGAAGGAATTGCCTGTAAAAGGATTACAAGTTGTTAGGCAGGATGTAGATTTTCATTCATATGGATTGTGATGTGGCAAGATATGCTTTTTAAAAACACTTGATTAATATTTCATCTGCTTCATTGATGTTTTTGGAGTATGCATCATCAAATGCATGCTGTTTTACACTATAATTTTATGTGACAAATACTCTCTCTGTCCAGAACTTTGCATGCAGTTTAAAGGAGATGCTAATAGCAAATGGATAGAGGGCAGAATCTGTAGAATTGGTGCACCAATGGTACATGTGGTGTTCAAGAAACACAAGTACATGGTTTCAGATCCAACATTCAACACCTTCACATTTTCTACAGGTTTGTAACATTAGGTTTTAAACTGTCCAAAGATTGTGGCACATATACATTTATTTCTACAGAAACAAGCTTTTTATAAGTTTCTTACTCCACATCCACAACAGTTATATAATGTTCTGAACAGTTACAAAGAGCCCATTTTCTGTACCTGTAGTGTTTACACCTTCACATTTTCTACAGGTTTGTAACATTAGGTTTTAAACTGTCCACAGATTGTGGCACATATACATTTATTTCTACAGAAACAAGCTTTTTATATGTTATATTACTCCACATCCACAACAGTTATATAATGTTCTGAACAGTTACAAAGAGCCCATTTTCTGTACCTGTAGTGTTTAGTGGAGATGATGTCCCATTAAGTGTCATTCTGTTCTCTGTAAGAGAAGGACATGACTTCAGTTCAGACAATCAACAGCCAAACCCTGCCCTGATCATTCATCTCTAAATCATCCTCATGTTAGGATACAGTTAAAGTTATTTTAATGATACAAGGTACTTAAGGACCATTTTGTAGAATGTTCAATTTTTCTTCAGTTTATTAGATACAACTATTCCCTTTAACAAAACATTTAACAAAGTTTATGTGTGCTGATTTGAAACAACCTCTATTCCTATTACAAATGTATAGACATTTTCGGTGATTGTGGTTGCACTCATGGGTCTAGAGGCAACTAGAGCCACTGAAAAGCAATTTACATTGATAGGAAGGAGAAAATATACATTCAACAATTTTATCCATTGATGTACATTTGTCATTTTCAACTTTTAAATCTTCCGAACAACGATTTACAGTTATCTGTCACAGGTGATGTGGTAATTTTGCAAAATTGTTACCTGCAAATAAAAAGATGATGAGCAGATAGACTAAATATGGAAATTTTCATCTTGACAATCTGTGGTACTCATCTGGTGCAGTGGCCTTTTATCGAATCAACATGGAGGTAGAAATCAGGTAAAATATGCAGTCTGTTCCAATTTGGTTCTAAAAACTGTCCACCTTTACTGATGTTGCAAAACTAACATCTGTTTGTAACAGCCTGGGCCCATAATTTGTGTCCACCATCAAGAAATTATAGACAATGCATTCTGCCATTGGATTTCTACTATATTAGATTAGATTACTTTACAGTGTGGAAACAGGCCCTTCGGCCCAACAAGTCCACACCGACCCGCCGAAGCGCAACCCACCCATACCCCTACATTTACCCCTTACCTAACACTACGGACAATTTAGCATGGCCAATTCACCTGACCTGCACATCTTTGGACTGTGGGACCCGGGTCTCCGGCGCTGTGAGGCAGCAGTGCTAACCACTGTGCCACCGTGCCGCCCACAAAGTTGTCAATAAAAAAAAGGACATTTTCCCAATTCAGGGAACCAAATTGGTTTCACTAGGCCTTTATTTCAGTAGTCTACATTAGAGTGGTACCAGAAAAGCACAGCCGGTCAGGCAACATCCGAGGAGCAGGTGGTTTTGAAAATTGTGCTTATGCACTATGATGATGTTTGGCTATTACATGTTTCCAATGAAAAATCTAGAAGCTACACTGCTTTAATCTAAAGAAGCACATTTATTAGCTCTTGACATTATTTATAGTTAACCTGTTGCTTTGAATTAATCAGATTGCATCCCTCTCAGTTTCCACCTATGTGTGATCTGTCATGACTTGACATCACTGATGAGACAGACTAACAATGTACATAATAGCTATTATAATCTTTTATTACACATTCTTGAGTCTTTCACCTTACTGAAAAAACAATTCATATTTTCACCCAAACCTGTATAGATCCCTCCGATTCTGTTGTGCCTTGAATTTGAATGGAAGTCTGTTGCAGAAGTTTATACTCCAGCCAGGATATGGTCATTGAAAGAAAAGTCACTCCTCCTCCTTTGACAAATGTAAAATGTAATTTTACATTCATGCTGGAGTAAATGGCATGCCTGTGATGCTTCTTTTCCAACTCAGCTTAAACACAGAGAAATGAAAATGGCTGCACCATCTTCTCACTGATGGTGATGTATTGCCAACAGCCTTTAATTCTACAAATTGGACCATGTGAAATTTGCTGGTCTGGTGAATTGCTGTGTTTGGCTTGCAAAGTTCAATCTGCCTTCTATCGTCACAGCTTTGGCCAATGAATGATCCACTGCAGACTGCGAGTCTCGCGAATATGCTTGATCCTGCAACCTAACTTGGACATGGTCTCTTAAGTTCCTTGCTTATTTTCCCCTGTTTATGGTTATCTATGAGCTGATACAGGTCATTTATAGTGCAATCAATCTTTTCTTTATTTGAAGAAGGCGTTTGGTATGCTTTCCTTTATTGTTCAGAGTATTGAGTACAGGAATTGGGAGGTCATGTTGCGGCTGTACAGGAGTTTGGCTAGGCGACTTTTGGAATAATGTGTGCAATTCTGGTCTCCTTCCTAGTGGAAAGATGTTGTGAAACTTGAAAGGGTTCAGAAAAGATTTGCTAGGATATTGCCAGGTTTGGAGGATTTGAGCTATAGAGAGAAATTGAATAGGCTGGGGCTGTTTTCCCTGGAGTGTCGGAGGCTGATGGGTGATCTTATAGAGGTTTTTAAAATCATGAGGGGCATGGATAGGCTAAATAGACAAAGTGGCAAAAGTGAGGATTGCAGATGCTGGAGATCAGAATCTAGATTAGAATAGTGCTGGAAAAGCACAGCAGCTCAGGCAACATCCGAGGAGCGGGAAAATCGACGTGTTAGGCAAAAGCCCTTCTACCCTGGGGTGGAGGAATCCAGAACAAGAGGGCATCGGTTTAGGGTGAGAGGGGAAAGATATAAAAGAGACCTAAGGGGCAATTCCTTCACGTAGAGAGTGGCACATGTATGGAATGAGCTGCCACAGGAAGTGGTAGAGGCTAGTACAATTGCAACATTTAAAAGGCATCTGGATGGGTCTATGAATAGGAAGGGTTTGGAGGGATATGCGCCGGGTTCTAGCATGTGGGATTAGATTGGGTTGGGATATCTGGTCGGCATGGATGAGTTGGACCAAGGGTCTGTTTCCGTGCTGTACATCTCTGTGACTCTATGACTTTAACAAGAAAAAATACAGCAGATAATGGAACTCTGAAATAAAAACAGACAGTGCTGGAGAAAGTCAACAGACCTGGCTGCAAGGGTTGGGTCATTAAATACATTTAAGACTGGAATAGACTTTTTTAATCCGTAAGGGAATCAAGGACTGGGGAAATCGTAGGAAATTGGAGTTGAGGACTATCAGGTGGGTCATGATCAGACTTGAAGGACCAAACGACCCACTTCTGTTCCAATATTTGATGGCCGTCTAGTCATCTACCAACTATACACTTAGTTTACTGCTTAGTTTGCTCAACTGCCTGTAAGATGCATCAATAGTTGTTCATTTCATTACTGAAAAGATTTTTTTTTGCTTGTCTGGGTTTCAAGTATAACTGAACACTTTTTCAAAAAACCTGTACAAGCTCAAAGGACTGAACAGCCTCCTTCTGTCCTACTGGAGTCGATAATAAATCACACCTTCAACTTCCACCAGTTCTGAACAGCTCAATTTCAATAAAAGGTTTCTTAGTCCTTATTCGGTACAAAGAGCCCATTTACAGTACCTGTTCTGTCCCATGGAGGTGATGAACCAGCAACTGTTGAGCTGTTAACTGTAAGGAAATACAAGATGTCAGATCAAACAGTTTTTTGACAGCTGAATCCTGCCTGCAGCATTTATCTGTAAATTGTCAAAAGGTTAGGACATGGCCAAATAATATTAATAAAATAAACTCGTAAAGGACCATGTTGCAGAATGTTCACTTTTTCTAGGTTTAATTGAAACAACTACTCCCTTCAACAAAGCACTTAACAAAGTTTGTCTGTGCTGATTTAAAGCAACATCTATTCCCAATACAATTGAATTACAGTTTATGTGATTCTGGTTGTAATTGTAGATCTAGAGGGCACTATATCCACTAGAGGGTAGCCCTAAAGATATGTATTTGAACTACCAGAGGGGTGAGGAAGATGAATTACTTTTACTTCATGTATTTCAATCAATGTACTTCTGTCATCTTCAAAGTAAGGATCTCTCAACTCCCTATTTGTCTTACCTGTCTCAGGTGAAATGGTTGCATTGGTGAAGGAATTGCCTGTAAAAGGATTATAAGTTGTTAGGCAGGATGTAGATTTTCATTCATATGGACTGTGATGTGGCAAGATATGCTTTTTAAAAACACTTGATTAATATTTCTTCTGCTCTATTGATGTTTTTGGAGTATGCATCATCAATTGCATGCGGTTTTACATGACAATTTTATGTGACAAATACTCCCTCTCTGTCCAGAACTTTGCATGCAGCTTAAAGGAGATGCTAATGGCAAATGGATAGAGGGCAGAATCTGTAGAATTGGTGCACCAATGGTCCATGTGGTGTTCAAGAAACACAAGTACATGGTTTCAGATCCAACATTCAACACCTTCACATTTTCTACAGGTTTGTAACATTAGGTTTTAAACTGTCCACAGATTAGGGCACATATACATTTATTTATACAGAAACAAGCTCTTGATATGTTATATTACTCCACATCCACAACAGTTATATAATGTTCTGAACAGTTACAAAGAGCCCATTTTCTGTACCTGTAGTGTTTGGTGGAGATGATGTCCCATTAACTGTCATTCTGTTCTCTGTAAGAGATGGACATGACTTCAGTTCAGACAATCAACAGCCAATCCCTGCCCTCAACATTGATCTCTAAATCATCCTCATGTTAGGACACAGCTAAAGTTATTTCAACGATACAAGGTACTTCAGGACCATTTTGTAGAATGTTCAATTTTTCTTCAGTTTAATAGATACAACTATTCCCTTTTACAATACATTTAACAAAATTTATGTGTGTTGATTTGAAGCAACATCTATTCCCATTATAAATGTATAGACATTTTCGGTGATTGTGGTTGCACTCATGGGTCTAGAGGCAACTGCAGCCGCTGAAAAGCAATTTACATTGATAGGAAGGAGAAAATATACATTCAACAATTTTATCCACTGATGTCCATTTGTCATTTTCAACTTTTAAATCTTCCGAACAACAATTTACAGTTATCTGTCACAGGTGATGTGGCAATTTTGCAAAATTGTTACCTGCAAATAAAAAGATGATATGAGCAGATAGTCAAAATATGGAAGATTTCATCTTGACAATCTGTGGAACTCATCTGGTGCAGTGGCCTTTTATTGAATCAACATGAAGGCAGAAATCAGGTAAAATATACAATCTGTTATAAAAACTGTCCACCTTTACTGATGTTGCAAAACTAACATCTGTTTGTTAACAGTCTGGGCCCATAATTTGTGCCCACCATCAAGAAATTATAGACAACACATTCTACTATTAAATGTCTACTGTATAAAAGTGTTAATTTAAAAAAAGGACATTTTCCCAATTCAGGGAACCAAATTGGTTTCGCTAGGTCTTTGTTCCAGTAGTCTCAGTGGTTTGAAAATAGTGCTTATGCATTGTGATGATGTTTGGGGAATACATGTTTCCAATGACAAAGCTGGAAACTATGCCGCTTTAATCTAAAGAAAACCATTTATTGGCTCTTGACGTTATTTACAGTTAAACTGTTGCATTGAATTAATCAGAACATTTCCCTCTTAGTTTCCACCTATGTGTGGTCTGTCATGACTTGACATCATTGACAAGACTGACTAACAATGTGCATTATAGCTATTATATATTGCATATTTTTGAATCTTTCTTCTTCAGTAGTCTACATTAGAGTGGTGCCAGAAAAGCACAGCCGGTCAGGCAGCATCCGAGGAGCAGGTGGTTTTGAAAATTGTGCTTATGCACTATGATGATGTTTGGCTATCACATGTTACCAATGAAAAATCTGGAAGCTATACTGCTTTAATCTAAAGAAGCACATTTATTAGCTCTTGACATTATTTATAGTTAACCTGTTGCTTTGAATTAATCAGATCGCATCCCTCTCAGTTTTCACCTATGTGTGATCTGTCATGACTTGACATCACTGATGAGACAGACTAACAATGTACATAATAGCTATTATAATCTTTTATTACACATTCTTGAGTCTTTCACCTTACTGAAAAAACAATTCATATTTTCACCCAAACCTGTATAGATCCCTCCGATTCTGTTGTGCCTTGAATTTGAATGGAAATCTGTTGCAGAAGTTTATACTCCAGCCAGGACATGGTCATTGAAAGAAAAGTCACTCCTCCTCCTTTGTCCAATGTAAAATTTGAGTTCCTACCCTGAACCAGAGTATCCGTGCACCAGATATCTTCTGGGAGGTTTAATGATTTCTCTGAAGAAAGATACACCTTATTCTTTAGTATCATTGACCTCTCAGACACTTGCGGATTGGGATGGTCAGGTTTCGCATACATGCCCCATGGATGGTCGCTGTAGCAAATCATCCTTAAGTGGCCCCTCTTGTGGCACACATTCATACTGGAGTAAATGGCATACCTGTGATGCTTCTTTTCCAACTCAGCTTAAACACAGAGAAATGGAGATGGCTGCACCATCTTCTTACTGCTTGTGATGTATTGCCAACAGCCTTTAATTCTACAAATTGGATCATGTGAAATTTGTTGGCCTGGTGAATTGCTCTGTTTGGCTTGCAAAGTTCAATCTGCTTTCTATCATCACACCTTTGCCCAATGAATGATCCAGTGCAGACGGCAAGTATTGTGAAAATGTTTGATCCTGCAACCTCACTTGGACATGGTCCCTTAAGTTAGTTGCTTATTTTCTCCAGTTTATGGTTATCTGTGAGCTGGCACAGGTCGTTTATAAAGCAATCAATATTTACTTTTTTAATAAGAAAAAATACAGCAGACAATGGAAATCTGAAGTAAAAACAGACAGTACTGGAGAAAGCCAACAGACTTGGCTGCAAGTATTGGGTGATTAAATATATTCAAGGCTGAAATAGACTTTTCTTTTAATCTGTAAGGGAATCAAGGGTTGGGGAAATGGTAGGAAATTGGAGTTGAGGACTATCAGGAATTTCATGATTAGACTTTTTGGACCAAACGACCCACTTCTGTTCCAATGTCTGATGGTCGTCTAGACATCTCCCAACTATACACTCAGTTTACTGCTTAGTTTTGTCCACTGGCTGTAAGATGCATCATGAGCTGATTGTTTTGTTATTGAAAAGATTTTTTTTTTTGCTTGTCTGGGTTTCGAGTATAACTGAACACTCTTTCAAAAAACCTGTACAAGCTCAAAGGACTGAACAGCCTCCTTCTGTCTTGTCGGAGTCGATAATAAACCACACCTTGAACTTCCAGCAGTTCTGAACAGCTCAAATTTCAACAAAAATTTGCATGGTCCTAATTAGTTACAAAGTACCTGTTTTCAGTACCTGTTCTGCCCCATGGAGGTGGGGCCAGTAACTGTCGAGCTGTTAACGCTAAGGAAATGCATGACTTCAGATCAAACAATGTTTTGACAGCTGAACCCTGGTTGCAGCATTCATGTGTAAATTGCCCTCAGGTTAGAACATGGTCAAATAATTTTAATAAAATAAAGTCCTTAAGGACTATGTTGTAGAATGTTCACTTTTTCTTGAGTTTAATTGATACCGCTACTCCCTTCAACAATGCATTTAGCAAGGTTTATCTGATCAGATGCAACATGTATTCCCAATGCAAGCTCATGTGACTATGATTGTAATTGTAGATACTGTAACCTCTGGAGGGCAACCTTAAAACAAATATTGTAAAGGGATGATGAAGATAAATTCTTTTTATTCAGAAAATTATCATAGCCTGCATTGCAAAGTAAATCAGGAGAAATTGAGATCAGCAGATGTTGGAGATCAGAGTCGAGAGTGTGGTGCTTGAAAAGCACAGCAGGTCAGGCAGCATCCGAGGAACAGGAGAATCGATGTTTCAGGCATAAGCCCCTCAACAGGAATTAGGGCTGATCCTGGTGAAGGGCTTATGCCTGAAACATCGATTCTCCTGTTCCTCAGATGCTGCCTGACCTGCTGTGCTTTTCAAGCAACACACTCTTGACTCTGCAAATGCAAATTTAATGCATTTCAATCAACATATGGCTGTCATTTTCAAAATAAAAATCCCTTAACTATCTATTTTCATTACATGTCATTGGTGAAATGGCTGCTTTGGTGAAGGAATTCCCTGTCGAGAGATTAGAAGTGTTTAAATAGAATGTAGGAGATTTTCATTTATACTGACTGTTGTGTGGCAAGACATGCTTTGTAAATGAACTTGATTAATTTTCTTGTGCTTTCACTGATGTTTTCTGAGTATACCACATTAAATGCATGCTGTTTACATTATACTTTTATGTGACAAATAAAAGTCTTTCTTTGTCCAGAACTCTATGTGCAGCTTAAAGGAAATGTGAATGGCAAATGAACACAAGGCAGAATCTGTGGAATTGATGCACCAGTAGTAGAACATAGAACATAGAACAGTACAGCACAGAACAGGCCCTTCAGCCCACGATGTTGTGCCGACCACTGATCCTCATGTATCCACCCTCAAATTTCTGTGACCATATGCATGTCCAATAGTCTCTTAAATGTCCCCAATGACCTTACTTCCACAACTGCTGCTGGCAACGCTTTCCATGCTTTCACAACTCTCTGTGTAAAGAACCCGCCTCTGACATCCTCTCTATACTTTCCTCCAACCAGCTTAAAACTATGACCCCTCGTGTTAGTCATTTCTACCCTGGGAAATAGTCTCTGGCTATCGTCTCTATCTATGCCTCTCATTA
>NC_057721.1:14589646-14610022 GCF_004010195.1 Chiloscyllium plagiosum
TTTGACAAAATTTTCAGCACATCAGCTTCCTCTATCTCTATCCATTCCAGCATGCACACCTGCTCTTCATTCACTACAAAGTTTGTTTCTTTCGTAAAGAGAGAAGCAAAAATCTTATTTTAGGGCTTCCCTTACCTCCTCAGACTCCACACACAAATTCCCTATGCTATCGCTGATCAGCCCTACTCTTTCTTTCACCATTCTCTTATTCCTCACATAAGTGTAAAATACCTTTGTGTTCGCCCTAATCCGCTCTGCCAAGCCTTTCTCGTGCCCCCTCCTGGCTCTCCTCAGACCATTTTTGAGCTCCTTCCTCGCCTGCCTGTAATCGTCTAGAGCTGAGCTTGACCCTAGCTTCCTCCATCTTATGTAAGCTACCTTTTTCCTTTTGACGAGAAGTTCCACCGCTCTCATCATCCAAGGTTCCTTTATCTTAGCAATTCTTGCCTGTCTCAGAGGGACATATTTATTCATCACTTGCAACAACTGTTCCTTAAACAGTCTCCACATGTCTATAGTGCCCTTACCATGGCTTGTGGTGTTCACTATAAGCGAAGTACATGACTTCAGATCCGACATTCAACAACTTCACATTCTCTATTGGTCTCTAACATTAGTTTGTAATTTGTCCACAGATTAAGGCTCATATAAATTTATTTTACAGAAACAAGCTCTTAATGTATCATATTGCTCTATCTCAACAACAGTTATCTAATAATCTGAACAGTTACAAAGAGCCTATAATCTGTACCTGTTGTGTTTGGTGGAGATGATGTCACAGTAAGTGTTGTAGTGTTCTCTGTAAGAAGAGGACATGAGTTCACTTCAAACAATAAACAGCCAAACCCTGCCTGCACCATTTATCTGTAAATTGTCCTAAAGTTAGTGCACAAATATACTGTTTAAAAATAAAACAAGCTACTGAAAGTCCATTTTGTAGAATATTCAATTTTTCTTGAGTTTAATTGGTGTAACCATTCCCTTCACTATGCATGTAAGAACATTTATCTGTGCTGATTTGATGCAATATCTATCCCCAGTACAAATTTACAGACAATTTAGGTGATTATGATTGCATTCATGGGTCTGGAGGAAACTTTAGCCACTGGAAAGCAATGAGCACTGATAGGAAGGAGAAAATATACATTCAACAATTTTATCCACTGATGCCCGGTTGTCATTTTCAAATTTTAAATTTGCAGACAATAATTTACAGTTATCTGTCATTGAAGATGTGGTAAATTTGCAAAAAGTGTTACCTGCAAATAAATAAATTATAAGCAGTTGGACTAAATATGGAAGATTTCATCTTGACAATCTGCAGAACTCATCTAGTGCAATGGCCTTTTATCAAATCGACAAGAAGGCTTAAACCAAGTAGAATATATCACCAGTTCCAATTCAGTTCTGAAAACTGTCCATCTTTACTGATGTTAGAAACAACATCTGTTGGTAACTGGTATGTCCATAATTTGTGCCACCATCAATGTCATGGAATTTAATTATTAAGTTACACCAAGCTTTACTGTAAGAGTTTAATTGTTGTAATAAATTATACACTGTGTACATTCTGTCATTAGGTCTCTACTCTTAGAAGTGTCAATACACAACATGGCACTTTTACAATTCAGGGAATCAAGATTGGCTACAATGGACCTTTATTCCAGTAGTCTCGGAGGTTTAGAAAGTAGTGCTTATGACCTTTGGGGAGTGCATGTGAAAGAGGTGGAAACAATGCTCCATTAATCTAAAGAAAAATATTTATTGGATGTTGACATTATTTACAAGTTGAACAATTGCATTGAATTCATCACAACAGTTCCCTCGCCAATTCCAGGATCTGACATTAAAAACAGAAAAATCTGCAAATGCTGTGTTCTACGGAAGGGTCACTTGACCCAAAATGTTAACTCTGTCTTCTCTCCACAGGTGCTGCCAGACCTGGTGAGCTTTTCCAGCCATTTCTGTTTTTGTTTGTGATCTGACATTACTTGTCGTCATTCATGATACAGACTAGCAATGTACATAATAGCTATTGTAACCTTTGATTACACTCCATTAAATCAATCGTTTTACCAAACAACTATTCACATTTTAACCTCATCCTGTGTATATCCCGAAGAATTTCTGAGAGTCAGAGAGTCATACAGCATTGAAATAGAACCTTTGGTTCAACCAGTCTAGCATGATAAAGTTCTTAAAATAAACTAGTCTCACCTGCTACGCTTGACCCATATCCCTCCAAACCTTTCCTATTCAAGACCTTACCAAAGTGTTTTTTAAACATTGTAACTGTATTTACATCTACCACTTCTCTGTCAGTTCAGTTCACACAGAAACCAATCTCTGTAAAAAAAACGTTGCCCCTCAAGTGCTTTTTAAAATCTTTGTCCTCTTACGGGGGGCATGGTGGCTCAGTGGTTAGCACTGCTGCCTCACAGTACCGGGGTCCTGGGTTCAATTTCTGCCTGTCTATGCGGAGTTTGCACATTCTCCCTGTGTCTGCGTGGGTTTCCTCCGGGTGCTCCGGTTTCCTCCCACAATCCAAAGATGTACAGGTCAAGTGAATTGGCCGTGCTAAATTGCCCACAGTGTTAGGTGCGTTAGTCAGGGGTAAATATAACGTAATGGATTTGGGGTGGGTTTCTCTTCGGAGGGGCGGTGTGGACTTGTTGTGCCGAAGGGCCTGTTTCCACACTGTAGAGAATCTAATCTTAGCTTAAAAATATGCCTAGTTTTGGACATCCCAACCCTCGGGAAAAGACCCTTGTTCTTCACCTTCTTTATGTCCTTTTGATTTTATAAGATCACCCCTCAACCTCCAAAGCTCCAGTGAAAAAAGCCCCAGCCTTTCCAATGTATTCTTTCCAAACCCTCCATTCCTGGCACTGGTAAATCTTTTCTGAACCCTCTGCAGTTTAATAATATCCTTGCTATAACAGGCTGACCAGAACTTTATACAGTATTCCAGAAGAGGCCTTACCAACGTACATTCCAACCCCTGTACTCTCAGGTCTGAGCAATGAAGGCAAGCGTGTTAAACATCTTCTTAACCACCCCATCTCCCTGTGATGGAAATTTCAAGTAATTATCTACCTGGATCCCTAAATCTCTCTGTTCTACAATACATCCTAGGTTGTAGGTCTAGAGGATTCTATAACCAAGAAGAATTAAGCACTAGAAAGGTGATGAAGATAAATTATTTTTACTCAGAAAGTTGTCATGGCCTGGATTATAAAGTGAACCAATTTCATGCATTTCAATCAATATATGGCTATCACTTTCAAAATAAAAAATCTCTCAAATACCTAATTGTATTACCTGTCATAGGTGAAATGGCTGCTTTGGTAAAGGAATTCCCTGTGAAAAGATTAGAAGTGGTTAGGCAGGATGTCGGAGATTTTCATTTGTACTGGCCGTGATGTGACAAGACCTGCTTTCTAAAAGTACTTTTAGATTAATGTTCCTTCTGCTATTCTTGATGTTTTCTGAGTAAGCCACATCAGTTGCATGCTGTTTTACAAGACAGTTTTATGTGACAAATACTCCCTTTGTCCAGAACTTTACTTGCAGCTTAATGAAGATGCTAATGGCAAATGAACAGAGGGCAGAATTTGTAGAATTGACCGTCCAGTAGTACTTGTGATGTGGGAGAAAGTGAGGACTGCAGATGCTGAAGATCAGAGTCAAAAAGTGTGGTGCTAGAAAAGCGCAGCCAGTCAGGCAGCCTCCAAGGAGCAGGAGAATCAACATTTCGACCATAAGCTCTAAAGAACTTAGGATCGAAACGTTAAATCTCCTGCTCCTCAGATGCTGCCTGACCGGCTGTGCTTTTCCAGCACCACACTTTTTGACTAGTACTTGTGGTGTTCAGTATAAAGGAAGTACATGACTTCAGATCCAACATGCAACAGTTTCCCATTTTTTACAGGTCTGTAACATTAGTTTTTAAATTGTCCACAGATTAGGGCACATATAAATTTATGTTACAGAAACAAGCTCTTTATGTAGCATATTCCTCTATTTCAGCAATAATTTTCTTAAGTTCTGAATAGTACAAAGAGCCTATTTTCTGTACCTGTTCTATTCATTTCAGGTGATATCCCAGTAACTGTTGTGGTGTTCTCTGTAAGACAAGATTATGATTTCAGTTCAGACAATCAACAGCCTCACTCAGTCTACAAGCTAACTTTGAAAATTGTCCACACAACAGTGTACATGCAATTTACTTTCTCAAAACAACATATTTAAGGATTACACTTTTAAATGTTCAATTTTTCTTGTATGCAGAAGATCCAGATTCTTGCTCCCTACAGTGCATACAACCCGTGTGCTTCTATTCCCAGTCAAACTCAGATCTTCTGTTGTCAAAACTCTATCAGTGAAATCAGGCTAAACAAAAATAAATCTTAAAATGTTAGTATTAATTCCAAGTTAATCTCACCAACTAAAGCTATGAGATTGACAATTTTCAGAACAACAAATACTTATACAAAGTCACATTCGTACATCTACAAACAATCCTATTTATGGCCAAAGTTAAAAATCACACAATATCACGTTATAGTCCAACAGATTTAATTGGAAGCACACGAGCTTTTGGAGCGTCGCTCCTTCATCAAGTGGTTGTGGAGGACACAATTGTAAGGCACAGAATTTATAGCAAAAGTTTACAGTGTAATGTAACTGAAATTAAACATTAAAAAAATCTTGATTGTCTGTTGAGTCTTTCATCTGTTCGAATACCATGATAATTTCACTTCTTTCATGTGTAAATCACAAAACCTTTTTTTAAAAGTTGCATTCTCAGGTTAGCTGTAACAATTGATATTAGATTAGATTCCCTACAGTGTGGAAATAGGCCCTTCAGCCCAACAAGTCCACACCAACCCTCTGAAGAGTAACCCACCCAGACCCATTTGCCTCTGACTAATGCACCTCATGCTGTGGGCAATTTAGCATGGCCAATTCACCTGACCTGCACATCTTTGGACTGTGGGAGGAAACCGGAGCAAACCCACGCAGACACGGGGAGAATGTGCAAACTCCATACAGACAGTCGCCCTAGGCTAGAATCAAACCTGGGACCTTGGTGCTGTGAGGCAGCAGTGCTAACACTGGGCCATATTAACTAGACAATATGTTGAAGGTGTTAGCCCCCTGTGTTCTCTGTCTATGCCATGATGTTTAGATTGATTCTAATCTAAAAAGTGAGATAACAGAGTTTTACATGAATTCACGCAATTTTCAAGAACAAATTCATTTGCAGAGTTACATTGTACTTTGCTCAAAAACTGCATGAGGAGAAAGTGAGGTCTGCAGATGCTGGAGATCAGAGCTGAAAATGTGTTGCTGGAACAGCGCAGCAGGTCAGGCAGCATCCAGGGAACAGGAGAATCGATGTTTCGGGCATAAGCCCTTCTTCAGGAATGGTATTCAAACAGATGAAAGACTCAACAGACAATCAAGGTATTTTTCAATGTACAATTTCAGTTACATCACATTGCAAATTCTTGCTATAAATTCTGTGCCTTACAATTGTGTCCTCCACAACCACCTGATGAAGGAGCAGCGCTCCGAAAGCTAGTGCTTCCAATTAAACCTGTTGGACTATAACCTGGTGTTGTGTGATCTTTAACTTTGTACACCCCAGTCCAATACCGGCATCTCCAAATCATGACTATTTATGGCCTGTATTGCCCTCTAGTGTCATGACATGAGTTGGTGACACTTGTTTTTTGTTGTTAAGTATATTAATGTTTCCTGATGTTTTAGCACCAGAGATAAGGGGTTATAACAAGATCATTGTGAACCTTAAAAAGGAATTGAAATTGGAGAAATGGAAAGGATATGTTAATAATTGCAAATGATGAGACAATGAACACAAAGACAGTCTTATAATCATTGAATAAAAATCAAGCTGTGTCCATTCATATGTACATAGCTGTTATTTTCAACTTTGAAATGATCAATGCATTCTGAAATGGATACAAGGAGGTAATAGTGAAAAGGGAATTTCCTTTAAATAATTGCAGGAGGCTAGTTTTGAAGTAGTGGTTTTCATTTTCATCACTTGGAAAACAACATGGTGATTCAAAGAATTAGACTGAATTTAGTGGAGCATGTCCGAGGCCCATATGATGGCATAATGTTTCTGTTACAAGCTCTTGGCTAACATTTTGTGCGCAATTGTTGGCAGTTTCAAGTAACTGCTACACCAGTGACCATGGTGGGTGATGGGACATTGCTAAGTGTCTCTTTTCCTTCTGGAAGATCATTCCTCTGGAATACGGTACAACTTAAATGAGATGCTGGTGGCAAATAAGCAGAGGGGCAGAATGTGTCAATCAGTGTGCATCAATAAGAAAGAGAATAAGGACATTCATTCAGTCAAACACATCAAAATTTCACTGTTAATGTGCAGGTGAATATGGTAGTATTAGCAAATTAGTTTGTTGTAAAAATTAACAGCAGTCTGTTTCAACGTTCTAATTTCCATTATTGACAACCTGTGAAGTGGTCAATTATGGAACCAGCTCCAGACCAGGAATCTGGCTGTGATGTGTCTGATACTGCAATCTCTCCGCAAAGTTACAAAGTTACTACCAAACTCTATTACATTGCCAACTGCCTGGGCCCAAGAATCTTGCCCATTCAAGGTTGTAAAATGCAGTTTTTAGGTGAAACCAATCTTACCGTGCCATCTTGATTAGTTTTGAAATTATAGACAATATGTCTGGGATCACATATTTACAACCACAGGTGCCATCCAATCTCAACATCTTTCACAACTCATACATTTGGACCTCTCTAATTTCAAGTCTAATGTTGCTTTTGTGCACCCCCTGTGCAGGTGTAGCCTTGTATGCCTCGCTCCATCTGAACACCCTATAATCTTATGCCCTTGTATGTTGCAATCTGCATGGACCTTTTCGCTGTACTTAGGTACATGTGATAACAATAAATCAAATCAAATCAAATCAAAAGCTGAGATGGGTTTCACTGCTACAGCATTCCAGGAGTTCTCTGGGTTGAAAATGAAATGAACTACTGCAATCTCAATAAGCTCACTTCCAGTATCTGACTGGATTGATGAGAGGATTTGGTGTGATCTAAAATGCACTAAGCAATGAGTTGTTGGAATCACTTCTGATCATACTTGTCAGAAATTTCCAGGGTTAAGTGAGAAAGCGACAGAGTGGAAATTATTGAACAGCTATCTCTGAAAAAGCTGTAAAGGCTCAAAGGACTGAACAGCCACCTTCTTTCCTGTCTGATTTAATATTAAAATACATCAGGAGCTTCCTGTGGTTCTGATTACTCTACTGCAACAACAGTTCTCTTACATTCTTAGTATTTACAAAGAGCACATTTTCAGTACCTGTCCTATTTGGCTGAGGTGATGTCCCAGTAAGTATTGTGCTGCTTTCTGTAAGACAAAATCATGATTTCATTCCAAACAGACACTCAACAGTCTCACCCTGTCTACAACCTAACTTTGCAAATTGTCCACTCAAGGGGGCACAGTTGATTTACTTCCACAAAGAAACATAACTAAGGATCACACAGATAAATATTCAATGTTTTTCTTGTGTTCAGGAGATACACATTATTGCCTCCAACAGTGCATTTAACCCATGCCTGTTTCCACACAGTGGGGTTCTATGATTTTAAAGTTGAAAATGACAGCTACATATATATAGACACATCAGAAGCCAAAATCTATTCACAGTCAAACCTAGGCCTTCTGTTCTCAAAAATCCACTTTTGAAATGAAATCAGACCAAACAAAAGCAAATCTTGACATTTTAATATTAATTTTAAGCTATTAATCTCACCAACTAAAGCCATAAGATTGACAGTTTTCAGAGGAACAAACATTTATAACAAGTTCCGTTCCACACATATTCAAACACTGCAATCTTATTTATAGGCCTTAAGCCCTTCTGGTGTCATTCCATGAGTTGTTTTTGGTTATTAAGTATATTGGTTATTAAGTATGCTGTTTTTTTCCTGATATCCTGGCACCAATGATAAGGGGTTCTAACAAGATCATTGTGAACCTGAAAGAGGAATTTCAAATAGAGAGAGGGGGAAAGATATGTTGATAATTGCACATGATGAGACAAAGGCAGTTGTATAATCATTGAATAAATATTAAGCTGTGCCCATTCATATAGATATATATTATATACATACACATAGCTGTCATTTTCAACTTTGAAATCATAGAATCCCTGCAGTGTGAAAACAGGCCAGTTGGCCCAACGAGTCACACCAACCCTCCAAAGAGTAACCCACCCAGACCCATTCCCCTACCACATTATTCAACATTTCTCCTGACTAATGCACCTAACCCACACACTATGGGCAATTTTAGAATGGCCAATTCACCAAACCTGTGGACAGTAGAAGGAAACTGGCGCACCCAAAGGCACAGGGAGGCTGGAATTGAACCCGGGTCCCTGGTGCTGTGAGGTAGCAGTGCTAGCCACTGAGCCACTGTGCCACCCACAAAATGATCAATGTGTTATGAAATAGCTTCAAGGAGATAATAGTGGAAAAGGAATTTCCTTTAAAAGATCATGAGAGGATAATTTTGATGTGGTGATTTTCATTTTCATCACTTGATTAACAACTTGGTAAATTCAAAGAGCCAGATTGAATTTAGTGGATTATGTTGGAGCCCATAGGGTGGCATAATATTTCTTTTGCAGGCACTTGGCTAACATGTTTTGTGTAATTGTTGACATTTTCAGAGATTGCTGCCCCATTGACAATGGTGGGTGATGGGACACTGCTAACTGTCTACTTTCCTTCTGGGAGATTGT
The DNA here is from genome assembly GCF_004010195.1 of Chiloscyllium plagiosum. Taxonomy (NCBI): domain Eukaryota; kingdom Metazoa; phylum Chordata; class Chondrichthyes; order Orectolobiformes; family Hemiscylliidae; genus Chiloscyllium; species Chiloscyllium plagiosum. The sequence continues at coordinate 14,598,478 of NC_057721.1, forward strand.
CCCTGAGAAATACGGTGCAACTTAAATCAGATGCTGGGATGGCAAATAAGCAGAGGGGCAGAATGTGTCAATCAGTGTGCATCAGCCAGAAAGCGAATGTCATTCACTCAAACACAACAAAACCTTTTCCATTATCCACGGGTGAGACAGCACCACAATAAAATATGTTTGTGGTTAATTTTACAAGCTGTCAGTTAATGTACTAATTTCCATCTTTGACAACCTGTCAGGTGGTCATATATTGAACCAGCTCTAAGTCAGGCACTAGGCTGGCTGTGACATGTAACTGCCAATCTGATACTGCAAACACTCCACATCGTCTGATTATGTAAAGTTGCTAACCACATTCTTTTATGTTGACAACTGCCTGGGCCCAAGAATCTTACCCCTTCAATGTTGTTAAATGTAAATATTAGATGAGACCAAGCTTTACACTGCCAGCTTGATTATTGTTGAAATGATAGTCAATAAGTCTGTCATCACATCTCTACAGCTGTAAGTGCCATCCAAAGCCAACATCTTTCACAACTCGTACAGTTGAGATTGGTTCCAGCCCTCCATCATTCCAGGGGTTCTCTGGTTTCAAATTGAACTGAACTACTGCAATCTCAAAACTCACATTTCTAGAATCTGACTGGATTGTTGGGAAGATTTGACGTGATCCAAAATGCACCAAGCAATGAGTTGTTGGAATCACTTCTGATCATAGTTGTCTAAAGTGAATTGAATAAATACTGGGAAGGCAGAAATTTCCAAGGTTACACAGGAAGGCAGGAGAGTGGGAACAGCTCTTTCAGAAAAAGGTGTACAGGCTCAAAGGACTTAACAGTCACCTTCCGCCCTGTCTGTTTCAACAATAAAACAAATTAGGAGCTTCCTGCAGTTCTGATTAGTTCTATTTCATGAACAGCTTTCTTACATTCTTAATATTTATGAAGAGCCCATTTTCAGTACCTGTTCTATTCGGTCGAGGTAATGTCCCAGTACGTGATGTGTTGATTTCTATAAGGCAAGATCATGATTTCAGTTCAACCAGACACTGAACAGCCTCACCTTGTCTACAAATTTGTAAATTGTCCATATAAGGGGGTGGCGGTAATTCACTTTCACAATAACAACATAATTAAGGAATACACTGTAAAATGATCAATTTTTCCTGTGTTTGGGAAATACAGATTATTACCTCCAACAGCCCATTCAACCCAGGTGCTGGTTGGAAGCAAACTCTATTCCCTGTCAAACCCAGGCCTTCTGTTGTCAAATGTCTACTTTTGAAGTCAAATCAGTCCAAACAAAAAAAACTTGAAATTTTATTATTAATTCCAAACTATTAGTCTCTCAAACTAAAAATGCAGATTTGACAGTTCTCAGAGGAACAAATATTTATACTAAGTTACATTCACACATCTACAAACCCCTCTAGTGCCGTTCCATGTGTTTTTGACACTTACTTTTTGTTATTATTAAGTCTATTGAAATTTTTTTGATGTTCCAGCATCAATGATAAGGGGTTCTAACAAGATCATTGTGAAACTTAAGGAGGAATTGAAATTAGAGAACGGGGAAGAATATGTTAATAATTGCAAATGATGCGTCAACTAAAAAAGTCAGTTGTATAATCATTAAATGAAAGTCAAGCTGTGTCCATTCATGTATTTATATGTACTGTATAACTGCCATTTTCAACTTTGAATGTATTCGGAAATGGACACAATGAGGTAAGAGTGGAAAAGGAATTCCCCATAAAAGATCACAAGAGGATAATTTTGATGTGGTGAATTTTCATTTTCATCACTTGGAAAACGACCAGGTGGAATGGCCTTCCAAAGAATCAGATCAAATTTAGTGGATTACATTTGTGCACCATATTCCTTTTACAAGCACTTGGCAGACATTTATCTTCCCAATTATTGGCATTTTCAGAAACTGCTGTACTAGTGACATTGGTGGGTGATGAGACAATGCTAAGTGTTACTTTTCTTGTGGGAAATCTTCCCTCAGAAAGATAATGATGCAACTTAAATGAGATACTGGTGGCAAATAAGCAGAGAACCATTCATTCAATCAAACAAAACAAAAATTGTTCACTTTTGTACAGGTGATATGGTCGTGTTTGGAAATTAATTGGTTGTAAACGTTTAAAGCAGTCAGCTTGAATGAACTGATTTCCATATTTGGCAATCAATGAGGCAGTCATTATAGAAGCCAGGAAACTTTCTTGATATATGGCAGGAGCCTGTCTGATAATCCAACTCTCTTCATCTATTGATGCTGCAAACTCTATGTTGCCAACTGCCTAGTCCCTTCAATGTTGTAAAATGTAGTTATTAGGTGAGACCCAGTTTTACAGTGCCAACTTGATTATTGTTGAAACTATAGACAATAAGGCTGTAACCACATCTTGACTTCTCTAGGTGCCGTCCAAGCTCAACATCTTTCACAGCTTGTACAGCTGAGATTGGTTTCACTGCTGCAGCATTTCAGGGCTTCTCTGATTTGAAACTGAACTGAACTACCGCAATCTCAAAAATCACATTTCCAGAATCTGACCGGATTGATGGGAAGATGTGATATGATCCGAAATGTGCTGCATAATGTGTTGTTGGAATCACTTCTGATTATAATTGTCAAAGGTGAATTGAATAAATGCTGGGAACACAGAAATTTCCAGTGTTATGTGGGAAGATAGGAATTATTGAATAGCTCTTTCAGAAAGGTTCAAAGGACTTCTGTTCTGTCTGATTGAATAATAAGATACAACAGGAGCTTCCTGTGGTTCTAAAACTAAAAATGCAGATTTGACAGTTCTCAGAGGAACAAATATTTATACTAGGTTACATTCACACATCTACTAACCCCTCTAGTGCCGTTCCATGTGTTTTTAACACTTACTTTTTGTTATTATTAAGTATATTGAAATTTTCTTGATGTTCCAGCATCAATGATAAGGGGTTCTAACAAGATCATTGTGAAACTTAAGGAGGAATTGAAATTAGAGAACGGGGAAGAATATGTTAATAATTGCAAATGATGCGTCAACTAAAAAAGTCAGTTGTATAATCATTAAATGAAAGTCAAGCTGTGTCCATTCATGTATTTATATGTACTGTATAACTGCCATTTTCAACTTTGAATGTATTCGGAAATGGACACAATGAGGTAAGAGTAGCTCTGTTTCAACAACAGTTTTCTTACATTCTTAATATTTACAAAAAGCACATTTTCAGTACCTGTTGTATTCGGTGGAGGTGATATCTCAGAAGGTGTTGTGCTGATTTCTGTAAGACAAGATCGTGATTTCACTTCAGACAATCAATAGCCTCACCAGTCCACAACCTAACTTTGTAAATTGTCCACACAAGAAGATGCAGGAAATTTAACTTTACAAAACAATGCAATTTAGGTTTACACTGAAAAATGTTCAATGTTCATTATAAACCATGTGCTGATTGGAAGTAAAATCTATTCTCAGTCAAATCCAAGGGTTCTGTTGTCAAAAATCTACTTCTGGAGTGAACTCAGTAAAATCTTGAAATTTTAATATTCATTTTAAGTAATTAATCTCAGCAACTAAAGTTCCAGGCTGACAGTTTTCAGAGGAACAAATATTTATATCGAGTTACATTCACACATTTACAGACAATACAACCTTATTTATGGGGCCTATCTCCCTCTAGTGTTAATACATGAGTCAGTGAGACTTGCTTTTTGTTATTAGGTGTATCAATTTTTCCTGATGGTCTAGCACCCAAAATAAGGAGTTCTTAAAAGACTCATTGTGAAACCTGAAGAGGAATTGCAAATGAAGAAAAGGGAACGGACACATTAATGATTGAGCATGATGAGACAACGAACACAACGAATCATTATATAAAAATCAAGCTGTATCCATTCATATGTACCGACATAGCTATATTTTCAGCTTTGAAATAATCAATGTGTTCTGAAATGGATACAAGGAGGTAATAGTTGGAAAAGAATTTCCTTTATAAGATCACAAGAGGAAAGTTTTGATGTGGTGATTTTCATTTCCATTACTGAGAAAACAACCTGGTGGGTTCAAAGAATCAGATCAAGTTTTGTGGATTATGTTGGAGCCATAAAATGGCATAATCTTCCTTTTACAAGCACTAGGTTGACTTTATGTAATTACTGGCATTTATGGTGACTACTACAGCAGTGACATTGGTGGGTGACAGGACAATGCTAAGTTCTATTTTCCTTCTGGGAGATCTACCCTCAGAAATAAGGTGCAAGTTAAAGGAGATGCTGATGGCATATAAGCAGAGGGGCAGGAAGTTAAAAACAGTATGCAACAGTAAGAGAGAGAACAAGGACATTCATTCAGTCAAACTAAACAAAACTTGGTCCATTAATGGGTAGGTGTCAATTTGAAAATTGAAATCTCTCAGACAATTTACAACTTTCTGTCACAGTTGATATATGATAGCATTGGCAAATGAATTTGTTGTTGAAGTTTAAAGCACTTAGTTGGGAAGTACTAATTTTCATCTTTAACAACCTCTGAAGTGGTCATTTATACTATCAGATTTGAACCAGGAAATTGGCTGTAATATATAACAGGAGCTAGCCTGATACCTCAACTCTCCAGGTTGACAGGATGGTTAAGAAGGGCTTTAGCACACTTGTCCTCATTACAAAGACCTTTGGGTATAAGAGTTGGACGCTCATGTTAAGGTTGTATCAGGACTATGGTGAGACCTCTTCTGGTGTACTGTGTGCAGTTCTGGCCAACCTACTATGGGAAAGATATTATTAAACTGGAGATGGTTCAGAAAAGATTTATCAGGATGTTGCTGGGAATGAAGTGTTTGAGTTATAAAAATAGACTGGAACTTCTTTCACTGGAGAGTGAAAGGCTGAAGGGTGACCTTAGAGAGGTTTATAAAATCACGAGCGGTGTACAGCAGGGTGTTTTGCCTAGGCTGGGGAGTTCAAAACTAGGGTGAGTGGAGAAGGTTTTAAAAGGGACACAAGGGGCAATTTTGTGGTTTGCATGAGGAATGAACTGCCAGAGGAAGTGGTGCGTGCAAGAACAGTTACAACAGTTAAGAGGCATTTGGATGAGTACATAAATAGGAAAGATTTGGAGGGATATGATCAAATGCAGGCAAGTGGGATTAGTTTAATTTGGGAACATGTTTAGCATGGACTAGTTGGACTGAAGGGTCAGTTTCCATGTTGTGTGACTGTATGACTCTATCTTTCGAAAGAACTCCATTCTGTTGCTAACTGCCTGGACCCATAATTATTGTCCCTTCAATGTTGCAAAATGCAGTTGTTAGGAGAGATTGAGCTTTATATTGACAGCTTGATTGTTGTTGAATTAATCTGTAGTCACATCTTTACAACTATAAGTACTATCCAAACCCAACATTCTTCCTAACTCGCACATCTGAGATTAGTTTCACTGCTCCATTATTTCCAGAAGTTCTCTGGTTTGAGACTAAACTCAACTGCTGCAATCTCAAAAATCACATTTCCAGTATCTGACTGGAATGATGGGAAAATGTGATATGATCCCGAATGCCCAACACAATGAGTTGTTGGAAACATTTCTGATCGTTATTGTCAAAAATGAATTGAATAAATACTGGGAAGGCAGCAATTCCCAGGGTTAAATGGCATGGCAGGGGATTGGGAACAGAAAAACCTGTACAGGCTTAAAGGACTAAACACACCCTTCTGTCCTGTCTGATTCAGTAATAAAGCACAGCAGGAGCTTCCATTGGTTCTCAATAGCTCTTTCAACAACAGTTTTCTTACATTCTTAATATTTACAAAGAGTACATTTTCAGTACCTGTTGCATTTGGTGGAGATGATATCTCAGTAGGTGTTGGGTTGACTTCTGTAAGACAAGATTGTGATTTCAGTTCAGACATACAAGCAACAGCCCTACCCATCTACAACCTAACTTTGTAAATTGTACAAGAGGGCACAGGTAAACTACATTCACAACACAACATAAATAAGGATTACACTGACAAATATTCATTTCTCCTTATATTGAGGAGATACAGATTATTGCCTCCACCAGTGTTTGAACCCAAATGCTCTTTGGAAGCAAAATCTATACGCAGTCTACTTCAGGTCTTCTGTTGTCAAAAATCCACTTTTGAAGTGAAATCAGGCCAAACAAAAACACTCTTGAATATTTATTACTTATTCCATGCAGTTAATTTCAACCACTAAAACAAATATTTATATTAATTTTCATTCATACAATCCCATTTCTGAGCCCTTTCGCCCTCTAGTGTCATTTCATGAGTTGATGAGACTTGCTTTTTGTTACTAAGTAAAATTGATTTTTCTGATATTCCAGCACCAGAGATAAGGGTTCTAACAAGTTTGTTGTGAAGAGAAATTGCAAATAGAGAAAAGGGGAAGGACATGTTAATAATTGCATATGATGAAACAATGAACACCAAGTCCTACAGTCATTGAATAAAAATCAAGCTGTGTCCGTTCACATATTTGTATGTAGCTGTTATTTCCAACTTTAAAATGATCAAAGTATTCTGAAATTGATACAAGGAGGTAACAGTGGAAAAGGAATTTCCTCTCAAAGATTCCAGGAGAATAGTTTTGATGTGGTGATTTCATTTTCATCACTTCGAAAACAACCTGGTGGATTCAAAGAACCAGATTGAATTTTATGGATTACGTCAGAGCCCATATGTTGGCAAGCACTTGGCTGAAATATTTCTTTCTGTGATTGCTGGCCATTTTCAGAGACTGCTTCACAAGTGACATTGGTGGGTGATTGGACAATGCTAACTGTCTCTTTCTCTTCTGGAAGATCTGAGACATGGTGCAATTTAAATAAGATGCTGGTGGCAAATAAGCAGAGGGAGAATGTGTCAATCAGTGTACATCAGTAACAAGCAGAATAGGGACATTCATTCAGTCAAACACAACAAACCTTTTTCCATTAACGTGTGGGTGAAAAAGTATTATAGGGAAATGAATTTATGGTAAAGAATTATGAGATGTCAGTTTGAATGTACTAATTTCCATCTTTGACAACCTGTTAAGTTTGAGAATGTGGTGCTGCTAAAGCATAGCAGGCCAGGCAGCATCCGAGGAGCAGGAGAATCAACGTACCAGGCAAAAGCCCTTCATCAGGATTTCTTCATCTGCAGTCCTCACTTTCGCCTAACCTGTTAAGTTGTCATTTATGGAACCAACTATAACCCAGGGAATTGTCTGTGACATATAATAGCAGCCTGTCTGATACTGCAATCTCTGCACATTTGATGTTATAAAATTGCTGCCAAACTCTAATATTGCCAACTGCCAGGGTCCAAGATTATTGCCCCTTCAATGTTGTTAAATGTAGTTGTTAGGTGAGGCCTAGATTTTCAACAATAATGAAGGTGGCAGTGTAATTGTAGACAATAAGTCTGTCATCACATCGCTGCTGCTTTAAGTGCCATCCAAACTTAACATCTTTCATAACTCGTACAGCTGAGACTGGTTCCACTGCTCCATCTTTCCAGGCATTCTCTGGTTTGAAATTGAACTAAACCACTGTAAGCTTAAAAATCACATTTCCAGTATCTTATCGGATTGATGGGAAGATGTGATATAATCCAGAATGCATAAGCAATGACTTGTTGGAAACATTTCTGATCAGAATTGTCAAAGGTGAATTGAATAAATACTGAGAAGGCAGAAATTTCCAGGGCTATCCAGGAAAGCAGGAGAATAGGAATAATTGAAGAGCTCTTCCAAAAAAACTGTACAGCTCAAAAGATTGAACAGTCACATTCTCTCCTGTCTAATTCAATAACAGAACACATCAGGAGCTTCCTGTGGTTCTGCTTAGCTCTATTGCAACAACATTTTTTTTACATTACCTGTTCTATGCAATGCACGTGATGTCCCAGTAACAATTGTGTTGCTTTCTTTAAGACAAGATCATGATTTCAGTTCAGACACTCAACAGCCTCACCTTGTCTATAACCTAACTTTGGAAATTGTCCTTGCAAGAGGTCACAGGTGATTTACTTTCAATAAACAACATAATTAAGGATTACACTGAAAAATGTCCTTTTTTCCCTGTGTTCAAGAGATACAGATCATTGCCTCCAACACTGCATTTAACCCATGAGCTGATGGGAAGCAAAATCTATTCCTAGTTAAACCCAGGCCATCTGTTGTCAAAAATCCACTTTTGAATTTAAATTACATGAAGTAAAAACAAATCTTGGTATTTTATTTTTAATTCCAAAGCTGCAAAATTGACAGTTTTCAGATGAACAAATATTTATACCAATTTACTTTCACTCATCTACAAACAATAAATCCTAACAATGGGCCCTATTCCTCTGTAGTCTCATTACACGAGTTGGTGAAATGTGCTTTTCGTTATTAAATATATTGATTTTTCCTGATGTTCTAGCACCAGCCATTTAACAAGGTCATCATGACCTTAAAGAAAAATTACAGTTGAAGAAAAGGATATGTTAATAGTTGCACATAATGAGACAAAGAACACAAAGAAAGCGGTTTTCAATGAAATAAAAATTAAGCCGTGTCCTTTAATATATTATACATATATGTCATTTTCAACTTTGAAATAATCAATAATGTTTTGAAATGGACACAAGGAAGTAATAGTAGAAAAGGTATTTCCTTTAAAAGATCACAAGAGGATAGTTTCGATAACATGATCTTCACTTTCATCATTTGGAAAACAACTTGGTGGATTCAAAGGGCCAGATCAAATTTAGTGGATTATCTTGGAGCCCATATGATCACATAATATTCAGTTTCCAAGCACTTAGATGACATTTTTTCTGCATACATTAGCATTTTCAGAGACTGCTACCCCAGTGACATTGATGGGTGAGTCGATATTGCTAAGTGTCTCTTTAACTTCTGGCAGATCATCCCTCTGAAACATGGTGCAACTTAAATGAGATACTGGTATCAAAGAAGCCGAGGGACAGAATGTGTCAATCAGTGTACATCAGTAAGAAAGTAGCCATGATGTGGAGGTCCGGGTATTGGACTGGGGTGGATGAAGTCAGAAGTCACATGACACCAGGTTATAGTCCAACAAGAGTATTGGAAATCACAAGCTTTTTGAGTGCTGCTTCTTCATCAGGTGAAGAGGGAGCACTCTGAATGCTTGTGATTTCAAATAAACCTATTGGACTCTAACCTGGTGTGTGACTTCAGGTTCAGTAAGAAAGAAAATAAAGGACATTCATTCAGTCAAACTAAACAAAATGTGTCCACTGATGTGTGGGTGGTATGTTAGTATTGGGAAATGAATTTGTTGTAAAAGTTTAAAGCTGTCAGCGTGAATCTATTAATTTTCATCTTTGACAGCATCTGAAGTCTTCATTTATGGAACCAGTTTTAAACCAGGAAATGGGTTGTGACGTGTAGCAGGTGCCTGTCAGATACTGCAAATTCTCCACGTGGAGAGGGTGGTTATGCTTGCCTTCATTGCTCAGACCACTGAGTATAAGAGTTGGAACGTCTTGCTGAGGTTGTACAGGATGTAGGTGAAGCCTCTTCTGGAGTACTGCATTTCAGTTCTGGTCACCCCGCTCTCGGAAGGATATCATTAAATTTTAGGGGATTCTGAAAAGATTCATCAGGATGTTGATGGGGTTTCATATGTAAAGATAGGCTGGGAACATTCTCACTGGAGCATAGGACGTTGAGGGGCATAGAGGTTTATAAAATCATGAGGGGCATAGATAAGGTTAACAGCAATGGTGTTCTCCCCAGGGCTGAGGTAGGTCAAAACTAACAAACATTTTTAAGGTGACAGGAGAAAGTTTTTAAAGGGATATGAGGAGCAACGTTCTTCCACAGAGAGTGGTTAGTATGTGGAATGAACTGCTAGAGGAAAGGGTGGATGCAGGTACAGTTACAACATTTAAAAGACGTTTGGATAATTACATAAATATAAAAGGACTGGAGGGATATGGGCCAAACACCAGGAATTGGGACAAGTTTAGTTTGGGAACATGGTCAGCATGGACTAGTTTGACTGAAGAAACTGTTTCCATGCTGTATGACACTATCTACTGATCTTATAAAATTACTAATCAAACTCTTCTATGTTGCCAGCTGTCAGGGCCCAAGAATCTTATCATTTCAATCTTGTAAAATGCAGTTATTATGTGAAAGCAAGCTTTACACTGCCAATTTTATTATTGTTGAAATTATGGACAATAAGTTGGTGATCACATCTCTACAGCTGTAAGTGCAATCCAAACTCAACATCTTTCACAACTCATACAGCTAAGATTGGTTCCAGCCCTCCATCATTCCAGGGCTTCTCTGGTTTCAAACTGAACTGAACTACTGCATTCTCAAAACTCACATTTCTAGTATCTGACCAGATTGCTGAGAAAATGATCCGGAATGCACTACACATTGAGCTGTTGGAAACATTTCTGATCATAATGTTCAAACTTGAATTGAACAAATACTCAGATAGCCAAAATTTCCAGGATTACATGGGAAGGCAGGAGAGTGGGAATAGTTGAATAGCTCTTTCGAAAAAACCCTTTACAGCTCAATAAACTGAACAGACCCTACCGAGCTGTCTGATTCAATAATAATATGCAACAGGAATTTCCTGTGGTTCTGAATAGCACTATTTCAACAACAGTTTTCTTACATTCTTAATCTTTACAAAGAGCAGATTTCAGTACCTGTTGTATTTGGTGGATTTGATATCTCAGGAGGTGTTGTGCTGACTGCTGTAAGACAAGATCATGATTTCAGTTCAGACATACAATCAACAGCCTCACCTGTCTACAAACTAACTTTGTAAAGGTACAGGTAATTTACTTTCACAAGACAACATAATTAAGGATTACACTTGTTCCATTTTTCTTGTGTTCAGAAGATAGAGATTATTGCCTCCAACAGTGCATTTAACCCATGAACTGATTGGAAGAAAAATCTATTCCCAGTCAATTTGAGGCCATCTGCTGTCACTTTTCAGAGGAACAAAAATTTGTACCAATGTAATTTCACACATAGAGTCATAGAGATGTACAGCATGGAAACAGACCCTTCGGTCCAACCCGTCCATGCTGACCAGATATCCCAACCCAATCTAATCCAACCTGCCAGCAGCCAGCCATATCCCTCTAAACCCTTTCTAGTCATATACCCATCCAAATGCCTCTTAAATGTTGCAATTAGACCAGCCTCCACCACTTCTTCCTCCGGCAGCTCATTCCATACACTTACCAACATCTGCGTGAAAAAAAGGGTGGAAAAGTTGCCCCTTAGGTCTCTTTTATATCTTTCCCTTCTCACCCTAAACACATGCCCTCTAGTTCTGGATTCCCCGACCCCAGGGAAAAGACTTTGTCTATTTATCCTATCCATGCCCCTCATAATTTTGTAAACCTCTATAAGGTCATCCCTCAGCCACCCTCGCTCCAGGGAAAACAGTCCCAGCCTTTTCAGCCTCTCCCTATAGCTCAAATCCTCCAACCCTGGCAACATCCTTGTAAATCTTTTCTGAACCCTTTCAAGTTT
>NC_057721.1:14611389-14621044 GCF_004010195.1 Chiloscyllium plagiosum
CAGACAATGTAATCTTACGTGACATCTCTCCCACCTCTGGGGCAGATATGTTGGGGTCCCTGCAGATGGCCTTCACCAATGCCTCAATCACCAACGTAAACAACACTGGCGAAAGGGGTCTACTTTGGACTGCCAAAGCAATATTAATGTTATAGGATCGCACAACATTGGTGAGAAACGTGGCCAGAGGATCGCTTTCAAGGACCATCACCCACTTGATTAAAACTTTGCCTCGACCAAACCATTCCAACGTATATAAGAGATAAAGCCATTCAACCCAATCAAATGCCTTCTCTGCATCAAAAGGGATCACTTATACCTATATAATTTGTTCTGGACACGCTTGGACAATATTGAGTAATCTCCTAATATTGTTGGGAGTATCTGCAGCCCTTTATAAGGTGGTGTGATCCAGTTTGACAATGGAAGGATACACATTTTCCAGCCGTAATGTAAGGGTCTCAGACAAGATTTTGAAATCAACATTTAAAAGTGAGATGGGCCTATAAGAAGCACAATCTTCCGGTGTCTTCGTTTTCTTAAGAATAAGAGAGACATGAATCTCTCTTAAGGATGGTGGGAGTCAGTCGTGACTGTGTGAGTGACTAACATGGTAAGCATCGGCCCTGACAATAGGTTTATAAATTACACGTAAAGATCACTTGGAAATCCGTCAGGATCGGGCGCCTTTCCGCCCTGAAGCTGCTTTACACCCTCCAGCACTGACAATGGTGCATTAAGGCAAGACACTTATTTGTGGGTTACCCCTGGAATATTCAAGTTTTTGAAGAAAGACTCCATCTTCATCCACCTAACCTCATTATGCTCAGTCTAATATAATTCGGAGTAAAATCTCGGAAATGGTGCTTTAACCTTTTTGGGATTGCAGGTAAGTGTTCCACTACCTTCCCTGAGGCAATGGCTTTGGGGCTCTCTTTTCCACTCAAGATAGGCTAAATACTTGCCCGGCTGATCACCATGCTCAAACAGCCTTTGTTTTGCACAAGGTAGTTCCTTCTTGGTTGTCTGTGTGAGAATACAATTCATTGTACACCGAAGTGTTGTGATGCTCTGCAGCCTAGCCACCGAGGGTCTATCACAGTATGCCCTATCGGCTGCCTTCAACCGTGCCTGGAGCAAGCGTTCCTGCTCCAGCATCTGCCGTATCCTAAGGGCTAATTATTCCTTTGGCATCAGCCTTAGCAATTTTCCATAGAATGGATGGGTTACTGGTTGGATCTAAATAAATGGCTAAGAAATATCTGAATTCATTGCAGAAATACTCAATGAACTTACTATCCTTAAGAATAAAGGGATCCATTCGCCAGTGTCTTGAGCCTGCTATATTACCCTTAATTTTAACCAATAAGTACACTGCTGCATGGTCAGAAATGGTAATATTCCCAATTGTACAGAACACCACTGAATCGAAGATTGCTGCAAGGTGAGGAAGAGATAAACCTAGTGTCGCATTTCTGCGGGTTAAAAGGAAAATGAAAATCCGTATGCATGAGGTGGATCTGCCTCCAAACATCCATCAGCCCCAGTTCCACACAAAAATCCACTAATTGCTCAGATTGTAAAGATGGTGCTGGGGGCTTTTGGGCATTTTGTCCACCGTGGGTGCAAAAGACAATTGAAGTCTCCTCCTACAATAATGAGCTGCGCCGCAAGATTACTTAATTTGGAAAATGCATATATCAGGAATTTAAGGCTGTGCACCAGGGGGCAATAACATTCAAAATACCGTTTCTTCCCCATATATATTTGAGGATTATGATCCTCCGTGTTTGCCTATTACAATCTCGTGATGTAAATGGAAGATTCTTCTTATCCAGTATGGCTTCTCCTCTACTCCTAGTATTAAAAGACGAGAAATAAACCCGATCAAACCCGCCCTGCTGTAATGTCAAATGTTCCTTGCATCTCCTGCAATAGGACAATACCCACCCTCTCCTTTTTAAGCCTAGAAAGTGCTTCTTTCCTCTTAACTGCCTCCCCTTAATGCTACAAATACACCATTTAAGCATGACATTAGACATAACACACTGGAACAACATTTGAACTCCTGAGAAGAAGAACTTGAATTAAAAATCGCTGAGCCTCAATGAAAAACGACTCATAGGCCATAAAAGAAACAATCTAACTAAAGCTACTACAACTAAAAAGCTCTCCAAACGTTCCATAACTAAATATATACAAAAACAAAAACAAAACAGGATACAACGTGACAATGGCACTCAGGAGGGGCATTTACGCCCCGCCCACTGGGGGCATTTGCACGTCACAAATCTTTATCTTCTGCCCCATTATCAATACTGCATCCAGGGAATGAACTGCCCTTAGGTAGACATTCAGTCATCACGATCACCTTCATAACTCCCTCCAGCTTGAGCCGAACCCGACACACAAACTAAGCAAGAGAAAAACGAGTAGTAATATTAATCAAGTTAAAAGTGTGTACTCTACCCATCCCCGACTATAATTTAACACTACTTAATACCAGAAAGATTCAAAAAACTTTCTTTAAAATGAAAGAAACATAATTATCGATATCCATTAAAGCATCCAGCCTGCTTTATAGTGTCCACAATGTTTTCGCGTCCTCTGGAGCGTCAATGGATCTATTGAAAGATCCACCAGTGCGTAGAACTATTGAAAGCATACGGAGCACCGCTGCGTTCATGAAGGAATACTGAATCTCAAGTTCCCTTAGTCTTCTCTTGATATCATCAAAAGATTTTCTTTTCTGAATCACTGCCGCTGAAAAGACCTGGAAGAACATAATCCTGGAGCCCTCGTCGGATCTTTTCCCTGTGTTCTGGAAGCTTCCATAAGCCTTTGATCGTCTCTGCAACTACGTAATCGCGCAAGGACAGGGTGAGGGCATTAGCCTGAATCTGGCCTGCGCTCTGTAAACCGATGAACTGTTTCACTCTTCACCCGTCCCTCTTCAGCTTCGAAGTGAAGGAATCATGGCTGAACACCTTATGTCTCCAGCAGACGGATGATATGAACATTCTTCATTCTGCACCAGTTTCGAGGTCGTCACTTTGTTCAGTTAAGGTACGGACCTGTTTTTCAAGGGCGAGGATCCGCTCCTGAGAGGAATCGATCACAGACTCTGCCCCTGCAGTTTGGCGCTCGACCTCATCCGTTCTGTTTCCAAGGCTTTTGATTTGCTGCTCATGTTTGTGGAGCACGGCTGAGAGTGGTTCTAGCCTCCTGCTGAACCTTTCTTCAATCGTGCCTTCAATCATTTCACATAACTTGGTGAACTCGGTGACCAAGACCTGGTGAGTAACTGGGCCATCGAACGAGCAGAGGGGGTTGCAAATGCAGCCACAGGCATGCTGAAAGCTTCTCATGGGTGCACCACTTGTTGGAACTTACTTGATCCTTTCCATGTTGTCATTTCCACTTGACAAAATGGGACTAGTAAGGATTCTACAGCTCTTTTAGTGTTGACTTTTAAGTAAATGACTGTGGTGGGGTGGGGTTGAGCATCACTGTGATGCAGAGCTCAGCAAAGCAGACCTTTCAGATCTCTGTCATCTTGTTTCCCCTTTAAAACTTTATCGGTGTGATCCATTTCGTTTAATTCCTGGATATTCTGGAGCCGTGTCATTCAGTACCACTGTCTACAGTTTCCCCAACATTGCATATTGCTGCCCACTCCTCGATAATCCTTGACTCCTTTCTGATTCGTGAACCTTGCCTCAAAAATATTCAACATCTCTGCCTCCTATGTTCTGCTGGGAAGAGCGTCCAAAGACTCACTACACCCTGAGAAAACAAAGATAAACCGACCCATAGGAGTGTGAGATTAGTTTTAGTTTTGCATTCTTATCTGAGAAAGGATAGAGTAACACTGGACGCAGTTCTGAGGTGTTTCACTTCATGCATTCCATGCATCAAGGGCTGATATTATGGCGACTTTAACAGGTTACCCTTAGAAGGAGAGTTGATCTTATTGAAAAATACAAAGCCTTGAGGCGAGTGGATCGGGTATATACCGACTGGGAGTTGAATAGCCCAAACTTGATCCCGCTGTCATTGAACCCGTACAGTGTGGAAGCTGGAAATTCTACCCATCGAGTCCACACTAACCCACTGAACAGTATCCCATCCAGACCTGTCCCCCTACCCTATCCATGTAACCCTGCAATTCCCATGAATAACCCACTTAACCGACACATCCATGGTCACTCTGCGTAATTTGGCATGGCCAATCAAACTAAGCTGCACATCTTTGAACTGTGGGAGGAAACTGGAGAACTGGGAAGAAACCCACACATACACGGAAAGAATGTTCAAACTCCACATAGAGTGTCGGACGAGGTTGGAATTGAGCTCAGCTCCTTGCTGATATGAGGCAGCAGTACTAACCACAAATCTACCATGCTGCTCCGTTAGCCCTATTAGTTACTTGTGGCTGATGAAAGAAATCTGCCTGACTTGTTCCTGTCACTCAACCTGACCCAGTCTGAGACCTTTATCATTGGTCATATCACCGACCTGGTTACATTTAAAATTTGTTGTGAGCGGTGGAGGAGTGGGACTAGAAAAGGAAACAGTGACACCCTCCAACCACAGTCAGAACCGGAGTGAGGAAAATTCACAAAGTGGGATTTCATTCAAGTGGGAATTCTCTTTCCCAGAAGTTTGGGATGGCGGAATCTTTATATTAATATTATATAATATGATCTTTTTATGGCTTTGTCTGATTTTCCATAGACAAGTGAATCAGGGATATTACTGCATGGAGAGAAAAGTGCAGAAGGGAGCACAATGAGATGAGCCATGACCTTACTTAGTGGTGGAGTAGTGTCAAAGGGCCGATTGGCCCACTCGTGTCCCTCAGCCCTATGTTCTGATGTTCGATTCAGCCCTCCGGACTTGCTACACACAGGCAGATTGAGGTCACGCTGATGGTTAGGTGTAGTTTCGCAAGTGCACTTGGAAATTTCAGGCTTCGTCAGGAAGTGACCCCGAGCCGCAATCCCTTTTTCCAGGCTTCTCCACTCTGTAACTTATGCTCTGGAATTGCTCGGAATACAGTCCCCATATCCCATCCAGGGTTAACTCAGGTAAATTTCCTCCTCTCCCAAATGCAACATTGTACAACACGACTTCCAGGAAAATAACCAATTACTTTCCAAAAACATAACGTAAAAACTTAAGAAGTAGGAAATGAGTCGGCTATTCTGCCCCTCAGGCCTGAACTCTCATTCAATAAGAACATGGCTGATGTACTTCCGGGCTCAACTCCACTTTCCTACCCAATTCCCTGTATCCCTCCACAACTCCCTGGGTTAGGGAATTCCAGACATTCACTGCCTTCTGAGAGAGTTCATCATTTTTCACCTCCGATTGAAATCGATGTTCCTTATTTGGTATCTACCGCTTCAAGTTCGAGACTCAGGGGAAACACCTTCTCAGCATCTACCTAGTCAAGCTCCCTCTGTATCTTGTACATTTCAATACTATCACCCTCATTCAATTCAACCACAATAAATAATCGCCTCACCATTGGAGATGCATTCAATAATTCATTCCCTTCATCCCAGGAAGCCGCCTCATGAACCAACCTAGTTACCTGCTGCATCAGCATGCTGACGTTATGATTCATACACAGGAACGCTCCAATCCATTTGTACTGCTCCTTATTTGGTAGTCCTCTTCATGAAATAACAGCCTGCATTTTGGTTCTCAGTGTCATCCACAAACTCGGATGTATATTGCACTCAGCTCCCGCCGTCAGGCTATCGGTATAGATTGTGAATAACTGATGCCATCGGCCTGATATTTGTGGTAATCCAGTAGATATGTCTTTTCCATTAAAATCCATTAATCCTGACTCTCCGATTTCTATGTATTAAACAACTATCATCCCATGCTAATATATTATTCATCATACTACGAACCTCTGTCACGTGTCAGAACATTTATTTTGTGATATCTTGTGAAAAATCTCTGGAAAGCCTCATGTTGATCAGTTCCCTTTATCAATTCTGATTGTTACTTTCTCAGGGATTCCTGATGAAGGGCTCCTGCCGAAACATTAATTTTCCTGCTCCTTGGATGCTGCCTGACATGCTGTGCTTTCCAGCATGGCTCTAATCTTGACATTCTCATGGATCTCCAAAAAATAATTTGTATGATTTTACAGGAAAAAAATAGTTTCCCCTTCACAAACTATGCCAACTCTGCATTAAGCTTTTCTAAGTGCCCTGCAATTCCTTCCTTCATAACAGGCTCTAGCAGATTCCCAGCAATAATGGTTAGGCTAAATTGTTCCTGCCCTCTGTCTCATTCCTTTCTTGAAGACCGGCGCCACATTGGAGGTTCTCCAGTTTCACTGGAACACTCCTGCAATCCAGAGTATTAAGGAATATTTCACACAGTGCCGCAAGTCACTCTGTGACCACTTCTTTTAAAATTAACTATGAATTACTGTTGACTTGTCTATCTTTATTCTTATCTGTTAGTTAAAAACCTTGCTCCTTTTGTTAGAGACAGTTCAAGAACTTCCCTCCTATTACCATTTTGTTTATTCCATTGACATGCTTACAGTGCCTTCCCCATGAGGAAATACTGTTGTAAATTATCTGCCTGTTCCCTGTGGCCAGTTCTCCAGTCACCCCCTCCAAATGGCCTCAATGTACTTTCCTCACTTCACTTCTGACTCAGCTCACACACACATCTTCAAGCTTTTCTTATGTAGACGAAAAAGCTCATGATGCTTGTTTTTACATTTTTGGCAATATATTACATCATATCTTTTCGTACATTTTCCTCACTTTCTAGATTCATAGTCATACCATGCGCAAACAGAACATTTGGTCCAACTTGTCCATGCTGATCAGATTTTCTAAATTAAATTAATCCCATCTGCTTGCACTTGGTCCATACGTCTCTTCATGTTTCCCGTTCATATGTTGGTCCAAATGTCTTTGAAATATTGTAGCTGTACTTGTTCCTCTGGCAGCTCATTCCATACATACATCACCCTCTATGTAAAAAATAAATAATTAATACAGTATCAAGATCTAGGATCTGGTGTCAGTAACAGTGACCTTACACCAATGTTGATTTTAAACTTCGATCTCCTACCCCAATGTACTTTCAGGAAGTGAATCTCCCGTGTTTTCCTGGTCTGGCCTAAGAGTGAGTCCAAACACACAGACATGTGATCAACTCTTCAATGGTCTCTGAAATGGTCAAGCAAGACACTCTATTGTATCAAACTGCTCTGAGGTCTTAAAGGATAAAACCGGACAGAATACCCAGTCCCAGCCTTGCTACCGGAAAAGGGAAACACAGACCTGTTGACCCTGCAGAGACCTCACATCTGAGAGCTTGTGACAACATTTACAGAGCTTTCCCACAGACTGCACAGAAACATCGGGAAAGGAGTAGGCCATTCGACACATTGAGCCTCCCCCATTCTAGTTCATGGAGAAAATCTCCTCAATGCAATTTTCCTGACACAGTGTTCATATCCCGCAATATGTTTAAACACTGTGAAATGTAAAATAAGAACTGCTGTAATCCCTTCGCTCCATCAATTTTGCTCCTCGATTCAATATACAGGCAGTTCTCTGGTAGCGCGTGTTTATTAAATACAATTTCGCTGCAATGCGATTCGTGAATTGCGCACCTTTTTCTATGAAGTGAACTCCCGTTCACTGTGACGCGATTCCTTGCCAGGCACCAGCTGAACAATAAAACCCAGCCTCAGGATCCTCTGTCTGCCAAATGCACAATCAATGGGTTCAGCTAAAACAGTAATGTAATTGCTCTGCAAACCTTGAAACTGAGCCTGAAACTGGGAATATTAGTCTATATTTAGAAAGAACTTTTTTTAAAACCGGAGGAGAATCTTGGGGAGAACTGGGATACCGCATCGGCATCACGTGGTCAGTCAGCCCTGAATGCATTCTGGTGAAGAGCTTGGTGAAAGGTACAGGGCTGTAGTCAGTGACTGTAGTGTGAAAGTGTTACATTAAGAGCACTATTGCATTAAAATGTATGATTTAAAGGTTTACTTAGACTAACTTTAAGTTTTGGTTTTTACTGATATTTTGCGGTTCGCCCCTTACCCGTTTTTTTCCCATTGGCCCCATTATTAATATTGCACGATTTTCTGTAATATAGTATTGCACAGGTATACAGCTACCGTGATATTGGAGAATAACCTGTAAAGATATCTGATCCTCTATCTTCATACTATGCCCCTGCTCTCTCCATATCCCTTTACTGTATAGAAATCCTTATTTATATTCAGTGCCTTGGTTTATTTGGCCTGATATGGGAGACTGTTCCCCAGGTTCACCAGTCTCTGAGTAGAGACATTTGTTCTCATCTCAATGCAGAGTGGCCTGTCTGTATCTA
Organism: Chiloscyllium plagiosum; assembly: GCF_004010195.1. Taxonomy (NCBI): domain Eukaryota; kingdom Metazoa; phylum Chordata; class Chondrichthyes; order Orectolobiformes; family Hemiscylliidae; genus Chiloscyllium; species Chiloscyllium plagiosum. Next base: position 14,619,787 of record NC_057721.1, read on the forward strand.
ATATTGTAGCCCTTTGTTTTTGATGTCCCACCGAGGGAAATTATCACTCCTGCTTCCAATCTGACTCGTCCTGACAGAATTTTATGTATTTCATAGAGATGTCCACTCATTTTCCTAAACCCCTTGGAATACAGGCCCAGCCGCACCAGACTCTTCACCCACAACAAGCCCGTCAATACAGAGATCAGTCTGGTCTCCTTCGCTGCTCTCCCTCAATGTCAGGTTTGTCCTTTATAAGGCAAGGAGACCAAAACTGCACACAATACTGCACAATGTTCGAAATGAGATCTCACCAAGGCACGGTCCCGCTGCAGTAAAACACCCTTATTCCTGGATTCAAATCCCCCTGAAATGAAGGTGAATACACGATTTATCTGCCTGTCAGCTTTCTGCTACTGCAATATTGCTTTCAGTGACTGGTGTACAGGGAGATCCAGATCCTTTTCAATGTTACAGCTCCCCACTTGTTGTACACTGGTCAGCGTCCCAATTCCATTCCCAGTATTGACTTCTGCTTTCAGATCTCACTGCCCTGCACTGACCTCGGAGGGCTGCACAGAAGGAAACAAAAATGCAGCTTAAGTTCCTTTATAGATCAACGTTTTTCAAAAAATCCCTTTTCAAATGATAGGCTCCCGTTCTATTATTCCCATCAAAAGTCACATCATCACATATCCCCCGCTCCACCCATTGCTCTTCATCTGCCACGTATTTGTCCAGACACTCCACTTGTCTCAATCACCTTGCAGTTTTTTTGTTTGACATCCTGCTCACCCACTCACAATCCGATATTGTTTAGTGCCATCAGCAGACTAGGAAATAGTGTATTTGATTTCCTCAACCAAATATATAATGTGTTTTGGGAATAGCTGGGGCCCAAGCCCCAGTCCTGCTATATCCGCCAAGGGTTCCACTCGAGACAAAACTTGTTTATTTCTACTCATTGCTTCCTGCCAGCTCTCCCATTCTAAAACCATATTAGTCCCAGTCTCATAGGATTTGAATTTGCATAATAGGCTTGGGACTTTATCAAAAATCTTCCTGAAAATTGAAACGTATTGTATTGATTGCTTCTCCATAATTAGGCTAAAAGTCACTTTCTCAAATATGATTCCCATTTGATAAATATCTTTTGACTTTTTCTGTGCTCATTACTTTCAGTTCCAATACTTCCTCTAAAACCGTTTGCTTGCTAATTTCATTCTATTCTCTTTTTTTTTCAACAGACTAATGTTCGCTAGTATTGTTGGGAAGTTTT
>NC_057721.1:14621927-14633394 GCF_004010195.1 Chiloscyllium plagiosum
GACCCCAGGGAAAAGACTTTGTCTATTTATCCTATCCATGCCCCTCATAATTTTGTAAACCTCTATAAGGTCATCCCTCAGCCACCCTCGCTCCAGGGAAAACAGTCCCAGCCTTTTCAGCCTCTCCCTATAGCTCAAATCCTCCAACCCTGGCAACATCCTTGTAAATCTTTTCTGAACCCTTTCAAGTTTCACATCTTTTCGATAGAAAGGAGACCAGAATTGCATGCAATATTCCAAAAGTGGCCTAACCAATGTCCTGTACAGCCGCAACATGACCTCCCAACTCCTGTACTCAATATTCTGACCAATAAAGGAAAGCATACCAAACGCCTTCTTCACTAACCTATCTACCTGTGACTCCACTTTCAAGGAGCTATGAACCTGCACTCCAAGGTCTCTTTGTTCAGCAACACTCCCTAGTACCTTACCATTAAGTGTATAAGTCCTGCTAAGATTTGTTTTCCCAAAATGCAGCACCTCGCATTTATCTGAATTAAACTCCATCTGCCACTTCTCAGCCCATTGGCCCATCTGATCAAGATCTACAAACAATAAATCCTCCCTCTGTAGTCTCATAACATGAGTTGATGACACATGCTTTTTGTCATTAAATATATTGATGTTTCCTGATGTTCTAGCACCAGTAATATTGGGTTCTAACAAGGTCATCATGAACCTTAAAGAGGATTTGCAAATGGAGAGAAGGGGAAGAATATGTTAATAATTGCACATGATGAGACAAAGAACACAAAGGAATTGATATACAATGAAGTAAAAATCAAGCCATGTCCTTTATATATTGCTGTCATTTTCAATTTTGAAATGATCAATGTGTTCTGACATGGATACTAGGAGGTAAAATTGGAAAAGGAATTTACTTGTAAAGATTACAATAGGATAGTTTCGATGTGGTAATTTTCATTTTCATCACTTGGAAAACAACCTGGTGGAATGGCCTTCCAAAGAACCAGTTTGAATTTAGTGGAGTATGTTGGAGGCCATATCATGTCACATATTCCTTTTACAAGCACTTGGTTCACATTTCTTTCTGTCATTATTGGCATTTTCAGACCTGCTGTACTAGTGATATTGGTGGGTGCTGGGATACTGTTAAGTGTCTGTTTTCTTTCTGGAAGATCATTCCTCTGACACACGGTGCAACTTAAATGAGATGTTGGTGGTAAATGAGCAGAGTGGCAGAGTGAGTCAATCAGTGTGCATCAGTAAGGAACAGAACAAGGACATTCGTTCAGACAAACAAAACAAAAGTTTTTCCATTAATGTGTGGGAGAAACAATTGTATTGGGAAAAAGAATTTGTGCTAAAAAGCTACCACAAAAAGCTGTCAATTTGAACATAATAACTTGCATTTTTGACAATCTGTTACGATGTCATTTATGGAACAAACAATAACCCAGGAAATTGTCTGTTACATATATAATAGCAGCCTGTCTGATACATCAATCTCGCCACACCTTTTGATATTGTAAAATTACTACAAAACTCCATTATGTTGCCAACTGCCTGGGCCCAAGATTATTGTCCCTTCAATGTTGTACAATGTAGCTGTTAGGTGAGACCAAGCTTTTACAGTGCCAGCTTGATTATTGTTGAAAATATAGACAATAAGCCTATAATCGCATCTCTACACTAGCGGGATGTAGAGTCCCATAAATACGATTGTAATTTTTGCAAATGTGTGAATGCATTTTCAGAGACCGCTGCCCCACTGATATTGGTGGGTGATGGGACATTGTTAAGTATCTATTTTCCTTCTGGAAGATTGTCCCTTTGAAACACAGTGCAACTTTAATTAGATGCTAGTGGCAAATAAGTAGAGGGTGGAAAGTGTCAATCAATGTGCATCAGTAAGGAAGAGAACAAAGTACATTCATTCAGACAAACAAACAAAACAAAACTTGTCCACTTCCGTCAGTTTGAATATACTAATTTCCATCTTCATCTAATATGGAAAACTCTCTACATAGACAGGGTGGTTAAGAAGACATTTAGCACACTTGCTTTCATTGCCCAGCCCATTGAGTATAGGAGTTGGGATATTATGTTGATGTTGTACAGGATGTTGGTGAGGCCAGTTATGGTCACCCTACCACAGGAAGGATATTATTAAATTTGAGAGGATTCAGAAAGGATTTACCAGAATGTTACTGGGAATGGAAGATTTGAGATATATAGGTAGACTGGAGAGTCTGGGACCTTTTTCACTGGAGCATAGGAGGTTTAAGGGTGACACTAAAGAACTTTATTAAATCAATGAGGGGCATAGGTAAGGTGAGTAGGAATGATGTTTTCCCCAGGGTGGGGAGAGTTCAAAGTTAGGGGGCTCTATTATTAAGATGAGAGGAGAAAGTATTAAAAAGGATTTGGGCAACTTTTTTATGCAAAGAGTGGTTAGTATGTGGAATGAACTGCCAGAGGAAATGGTGGATGCAGGTACAGTTACAACATTTTAAAGACATTTGGATAAGAACATGAATATGAAAGGATTGGAGGGATGTGTGCTGAACACTGGGAAGTTTGACAAGTTTAGTTTGGGAATATAGTTGGCGTGGACTAGTTGGATCACAGGATCGGTTTCCCTGTTCTATGACTTTATCTTTTGATGTTGTAAAATTTCTAACCAAACTCTCTAATGTTACCACCTTTCAGGGCCCAAGAATTTTGTCCCTTTAATGTTGTAAAATGTAGCTGTTAGGTGAGACCAAGCGTTACAGTGCCTGGTCGATTATTGTTGAAATTATAGACGATAAGGTGGTGATCGCATTTCTACAACTGTAAGTGCCATTCAAAATCTACGTCTTTCACAACTCACGCAGCTGGGAGTGGTTTCATTTATTTAGGAGTTCTCTGGTTTTAAACTGAACTGAACTACTGCAATTACGTTTCCAGTATCTGACCAGGTTGATAGGACGATGTGATATGATCCGGAATGCACTACACCATGGCTCGTTAGAAACATTGCTGTTCATAATTGTCACAAGTGAATTGAGTAAATACTGGGAAGGCAGGAGTGTAGGAATAATTGAACAGCTCTTTCAAAAATCTCTACATGCTCAAAAGGTCTGAACAGCCACCTTCTGCCCTGTCTGATTCAATAATAAACCATGTCAGGAGCTTCCTCTGGTTCTAAATGGCTGTATTTCAACAACAATTTTCTTACTTTATCAATTTTTGCAAAGGTCACATTTTCTCTACCTGTCGTGTTTGGTGGAGATGATATCCCAGTAGGTGTTGTGCTGGTTTCTGTAAGAAAAGGACATGCATTCATCTGTAATCTGTCTATAATAATCTGTCATCTGTAATGTTCATTATTTTAATAAGACAGGACCATCCTTAAGGACTATAGTGTGGAATGTTCAATTTTTCCTGAGTTTAATAGATACAACTACTCCCTTTTACAACATATTTGACAAACTTTGTCTGTACTGATCAGAAGCAACCACTGTTCCCAGAAGAAATAACAGAAGTTTTATGTGAATATGGTTGTTATTGTAGATCTGGAGGACACTGTTATGATTGGAGGGCAGTTACAAGACAAATATTGTAAGTACGAGAAGGTTTAAGAGAATAAATTATATTTATCAAGGAAGTTGTCATAGCTAACATTGCAAAGAGAACCAATTTCACACATTTCAATATCTGGCTGTCATTTTCATAATTTAAATCTCCCAAATACCTATTTGCAATACCTGTCACTGATGAGATGGTTAAGGAATTCCCTGTAAAAAGATTCCTCCCATTGAGATTGTGTAACTGATAATGTTTAGAGCAATAGCTATCTTCCCGCAGTTCTTTTTGCATTTCTCCAAACACTGATGATTTCCCGAGATATATTTAAGCAACTTGCTCAGGCACATTACGACATATCTGGAGCACATTGGATTTGAACCTTTGCCTTCCAAGTCAGAGCTAGTCATTTCAGCAAACAAGCCACCATACAGACATCTTTCTAAGTTGCATTAAGATATATGCAACTAAATCTAATTATTATGCTTTCTGCCTATTTCTACCCTGTGTAACATTGTGCTCATTAACAGAAATGTTGATGGAATATAAATGAGGAACAGAATTTGTAAATCAGTGTTACAAATGATGGGCTTTATTGGACAAATATATTTTAAACAGTCTCCCACAATTCAAGTGAAAAGTCTGGAGAGAATCATGGAACGTCCTGTGGGATCTGTTCCAAGAAAATTCCATGTGACCTGCCTGTTATGAAGACAGAAAATCACACTGGAATTTATTCAAAGTCAAGTTTTAGCAACTGCTTAGGATAGAGAAAGCTGTTGGCTTTACTACTGATCAGACTCTCAGGCTGAGCCAGTCAAACTGAAAGGTTTTGAGGAAGAAACCCCACAACAGGTTTGCATTTTGCCAAGCAAAAGAAAATAATATTGTGTTTGTTGAGCTTCAAGCAGAGAGCCACTACTCCAGGAAATAATTGTGAAGTACTGTAAACCAAGGCATCTCCAAATGGTGCCTTATTACTGGAGTTCCATTCTATTCTGCACAGCTGAGTGATCGTCAGGAACTTTGTTCAAAATATTCAACATTTTGGGGGTAAGGAGAGCAAATCCAACTAAAAGTAGGAGAAGCTTTGGATTTTAATTTGAGCTGAAGTTTACAAAACAAATCAGCTAAGTATCAAATTGGTGAGTTTCATTAAACTTGCAGCGAAGCTAGTTTTCTGTCACTACTCTCTATAACTCACCTCATTAGCACTTGTATGCGCAATCCAAAGATGTGCAGGTCAGGTCAACTGGCCGTGCTAAATTGCCCATAGTGTTATGTCCATTCATCAAGGGTAAATATTGGGTAGTGGAATGGGTCTGGGTGGGTTTCTCTTAGGAGGGTTGGTGTGGACTTGTTGGGCTGAAGGGCCTGTTTCTGTAATGTAGGGAAGCCAAAAGAAAATTGAATCCCCATCTTCCTTCTTGCTGGAGCCAGCACACTCACCATTGCTGGAGCCTCTACGTCTTTCACAACTCACGCAGCTGGGAGAGGTTTCATTTATTTAGGAGTTCTCTGGTTTTAAACTGAACTGAACTACTGAACTACACCAGTCTTAAAGTTTAGTTGTATATCAGGTCCTGTGCTGCCAGCCAGGATTTGCCCTTCACTGTACACTGTAGTGGGAGGGGACTGGCTTGCTCCTACTCTGACAAACTTGCACAGTTAACACTGTCGGATGATGGAGCACGTTCCCCACTGCTCTGGCTGACTTTCCCGACTGGTTACAGTAATGTCCAGGACGGACCTTAGTCTACTGCCTGACCATGAAGTTATGCACCTGCTGAACCTTACCAGCCCAAATGGGTGACTGTCTGTGTCCAAGCCTCTGAATTGGAATTGGATGATGCCATTGACTTAATGAATCCTGATAAAAGGCTAAGCCCCCTTGTTATGACTGAGGACTACTCCCTTTTGACTTTTGAGGCATGGCCACTGGGTTGAAGCCACAGGGTTTCTGCTACGAATACTGTTGCCATATAGTGCAGGTTAAACATTGATGTTGCCATTCAGCAATACATCCAGTCCCTTGACTGATCAATGTTGACAACCATAACAAGCTGCCCGGTGTTGTGTCTATGCTGAGCAGCAAGGCAACTCAGAAGTACCATGAGCCTTTAAGCTCTGGCTGAGAGGGCAAAGTGTTAAAAGGCAAAGCAAAGCGGCTATGTTACAATAAAAAGGCACTGCTCTGCTCCAAAGCCGACAATGAAGTACAAAACAATGATCGACAGTGGATCAGAGAAGACCCATGAGGGTGCGATGAAGATAATATGTGTCTGAAGCCAATGCATTAATGGATGGTGTACACACTCACTGCCCAGGGAACATATCCTGAAATGTTGATGTACAAGAGGTCCACAAGAGCAAACCACATCCTTGAATCAAGAGGTACCTGATCTACAGGTAACTGTTGTAGTCTATTTCTATCTGGAGGTTGGGGAATGGGAAACTGTATATAAATGAGGCAAGACTCAGTTATAATAGCATGCTAATGCATACAAATGGATGAAAGTAAGCCTCTCACAGCTCAATGGAGAGATTATTGTCTCCCTGGCTGAAATGTGGTTAAAGAATTGGACTTGGTCATAACTCTCAACATTGAAAATCTCATGTTTACCAGTCCCACTGAACTTTTCCAACTGACTGGACAATGCTTACATTGTTTATTGCTTGAAAGGTTTACGGCTTACATTTTGGGGCAGGGGCTTTTGGTCTAAACTTTATATTCTACATATAATAGCGAATGCATTATATAGTTTAATGTAATAGTTGTTTCATCTACATTGATTTTGGCGTTTGTCACAGTAAAAGTCTTAAAGCATGATGTCTTGCAAAGACATAAAATCATTCATGCGTTCAGGTAAATAACAAACTTTGTCCATTATTGTACAGTTGACATTTTCAAAATTTAAATGTCTCAAATAATGATCTGCAACCACTTGTCACGAGTGAAGTGGCTTTGTTGATAAAAGAAATCCTTGCAAAATAATTGCAATTCATTTGTGCTCAGGTTTGAACTACATTGCTTGGAAGGCAAACTGTCAAAGTGTGTTACAGGGGTTAATCTGATACTCCAACATCTCTGCCTTTGCATAAGTTGCAAATTACTCCAATTGCATTATGTTTCAAAGGTCAGGGGCTCCTGTTTTAATGCCATGCAAGTTATAAGTATAGTTAACAACTAAAACCAAGCTTGACTGACATTACAGACAATAAGATTATGATCATAGATTTGCATAGCCAAGAAGCATCCAACCTCAAAATGGGACCTGCACAATTCATACAGGTGAAATTGACTTCAAGGGATCATCATTCCAGCAGTTCTCTTTGTTTTTAAATAACTAACTTAAACCAACACATTCATAGAAATCATAATGCCACTACCTTTTGTGCTTGATGGTCGTAATGTAACTTTAGAAGATGTGGTGCCTGTAGAATTTGTACATGATATTAGATAAGATCAAACAATTCATAATGAACACAAAACAAAATCAGTTGTGCTTCAAAAGTATGTAGGTTTTCAGACGATGCTAGATTCTAAGGAACTTCTTCATTGAAGAATTCTCTGCCCAAGTACTTTGTTTTGAGTATTAATGGATGTAACACATCTGTCAGGGTTTGGAAGGAAAGAAGCCATCAATTAATGTGCATTGAAGTAAGTGATATTGAGGCTCATTATCAAAGTAACTGCAAATTATTTGAACACAATGAGACATTGACCATGATTTTAATATGATAATGCTCAAGGAGATAATTGACGAGTCTGTTTTAGCGAAACATCTACATTCTCCCTTAGGTGGGCATGCCTTCATCCTAAAGCAATAATTGATGCAATCAATCAATTGAAGAAAAGGTAAACTTAATAGGTGACATTCCAGTGACTAAGCTGCTGAGACTGCACCAGTATCTAATGAAAGTAGCAGAGTATGAATATAATAATGCCCCTGTAAAGAGGCAAGTTATGTTTGTGTAATGTCTTGCACAACCACCAGATGTCCAAAGGCAATTTTGAGGCAATGAGGAGTTTTTGAAGCGTAGCCAGTATGTAATGTAGGAAAAGTGACAGCTAGAGTAGCAAGCTCGCAAAAACAATAATGTGATTGCAGCACCTAACCTGATAATCTGTTTGAATTGATTGTAAGGCAAATATTTACTAAGGCATCAGGGACAACCTGAAATTTTGGCTTGGGAACCTTTCACATTCACCTGAGAGGTCACACAGAGCTTTATTTTAATATCTCACCAAAAAGACAGCACCCCTAACAATACGGTACTCCATTGGTTAAGTGCTGAGGGATCAGTCTAGATTGCACTGTTCAAATCCAGAATTTGAACCTCACAACCTCCAGACTCAGAGAGAATGGGGCTGCCACCTGAGTCATGACTTAGGGGAGACAATGCACCACAATATTAGCAAATATGAGCCCAGAGCATCCCATAAAGCGGTCTCATTACCTATCATCAAAGTTCAAGCAAGTTTGCCATTTTCAAAAGACCTCTTCTGGAGCAGCAGGTCTGAGCTCAGGTAAATGCAATCCTGGACTATAATAATAATAATCCTGAGGTGGTGACATTGATACAGTCCTACAGCTGGAAACAGTAGCAACACCACAAAAGAGTGCCTGAGACTCCCATGTGTCTAACTGCCCTCTTAACGCATGTACTGCATGTTGACCCAATCTACCTTGTCAAGGAGCATCAAGAACTACAGGAGTCGAGAACTGTGTCAGAGTGACAGCAAAAATAGGGGTGTCAGGATTGAATGAACTGGTATTTACAACAGGAGTGACTGGGACATCTGGACTGAAGAGAGGAAGAGAGATTTCAGGGGTGTTGGGGGAGCCCTCAATGGCTAATGTCATTTATAAGATAGAAAAAAAATGAAGCAGCTGATTGTAGTAGGCCACATGAAGATTACAGATCACATCGCCTAGCTTTACATTCTCTGACCAATGAGAAGCATTACTTCATGCTGTCTTGCAACAATTGACATGGTTTATCAGATATTTTGAACCTCCCGCAAGGTTGTCTAATGCCTGCTAGACCAGGAGTAATACATTTGTGCCTTTAAAAGTCTCCAGATAATCTAGTTTCTCCAAATGTTGGGTCTTTCTAGTTCTCTACATTACTCAAATATTCGAGTTTGCATCGAACAGATGCTGATGCCTTCTTTGTCGTGACAAATACATCACCTTCCCCACTGGCCTCAACAGTTGGCAAAAGAGAAGCGAGGATTTGCAGGTGAGTGACTGCACAGATGCTTCCATCTAGGTAGGCTATCAGTTTGAAGTAATCTTTAATCAAAAAATATACCACTCCATCAAGGGGCAGCAAGCAGCTAGTTGTGCAAGTTTCTGCAAGGTAGTTATGCAACTGCTGGAGCCAAAGCACTGGCGACAAGTTTTAGAAGACAAACAAGGTAAGGATGGAAAGAAGAAAGCATCAGAAGGGGGCTCTGCTCAATGTCTTGCATGCTCTATCCTTTCATGCTCTATCCTTTCTATGTTTAGGTCTAATTTGAAGCTCTTTGGTAATAAATAAGTTCACTACCCGAATCAGATGCCCTGTGGTGCCCAGAGCTTGGACTCCCGCTGGCAGCAGTGCCCAGAATGAGAACTCCTGGCTGAGGTAGGCCCTGAGCCTGAACTCTCAGCAACAGAAGTGCTCGGAGCAGGGAATCCTGGCTGTTGTAAGCCCAAAGCCTCGACTCCCTGCTGAGGTAGGCCCGGAGCCTGGATACCTTGCTGAGGTAGGCCCGGAGCCTGTACTCCCTTGCTGAGGTAGGCCTGGAGCCTGGACTCCCTTGCTGAAGTAGGCCCGGAGCCTGGACTCTTGGCAGTGAGGAAGCAGTGGCAGCAGAGCTGGGGTCTCCTAGGGCATCGGTGTTGTCGTTGCTGTTCCAAGTAGAGGACTCCTTGAGGAGTGGAACACATTGCAGAGTCATTGCAGAAGCTCTGAAGCCATGCTTGAGACCCTACTTTGAACAGAAGATAAACTCAGCTGACTTCCTTGCATCAGGATGAGATTGTTATGGAGCTGGGGAGGTGCAGAGGAATACAACAAGGAATACAAATGAAGGAGAAGATGATCTGATAACTTAACTGACTGAAGGAAACACCTTTTTTTTGTGATCTACTCATATGGAAGGGATCTGCAGGAGTGAAAACTTCTGAAATTGAGCAGTTCTTTCTAAACCATGATCTATTCAGCACACAACCAATACAGGCGTTACTTTCTCCATGGTAGATATGTGTCCTTTCCATTTGTGCTTTCAACAAAAGCAGTCAAACAAACAAAAGCTGACCCTCCTGGGCAGAATGCAGAATTCTGATTCTGTGCAAGCAGACATGATTTGCTCCATTATGAACTTCAGTGATAAAATTCCTTGGAAGGTCTTCCAACAATGCATGCAGCTGTTGAGAAACGTCTGTGTCCTTTTGTTCCCTGCTTTGGCCCTTGCAATTGCCATACCCATCCTGCCAAACAAAGCTGAGAGAGGTCCACTTCATGTCTTGGGCTCTGTCCTGTACTGTCACTGGTGCTTTGAGCTGCACAAGCATCAAGTTCCTCAACCTTACTATCTAATACACATGGGGTGGCAATGACTGAACTGGTACCTAGGTGGGCTGTACTACCTGTCTGTGTTCCTCCTTCAGACTTTCCACATTCCTCACTCTTGTCACAATCAGTCGATGAACCTGGAGGAAAGGGAAAAGGGACAAGACTTAGGGTGGGAAAGAGACACAAGACACTGGTAGCAATTGCCTGAAGAATAATTTGAACATGGACAGCTTGCTTTATCCCTGCTGAGATGAAGGCAGACTATATTGTAATATATTATAATATTATAGTATAATCTGCATGCAGCCAGCTCTGGTAACCACCAGCCTCACCTTCCTTGCTGGTGTGCTCGGGCATTTGGCTTCCAGAGCTCTGCTTTGCTTTGACATTGGAAATGACATTAGATCACACAAACACAGAACCAACGTCAGCACAGAAGGAAGCTGTTTGTTCTTTCATGACAGTGGTGGCTTCCAGCAAGAGTACCACCCTGAGTCCCCTTCTTGGACATTGGGCATTTCTCTTCCACTCTTACTGCTCTCACAAATGTGTGTAATATTTTATTTCTGCAGACAGAGAGGGTGAAAGTGAATGGCCGTGCAATGAGACATGGAGTACCGTTGTTTAGGAAATTGCATAGCAATTGTTTGTGTTGAGAGGCAATGAAACAGCAGATAGAAATAAGGATATGGATGTATTTCAGATGCAAAGCTAATTGTGTAAAGAAGAAGGAGTGTTGGAGAAGTTGTGGCTATACAAGTAGTTGCTGTGGTTCTGTTCGCCGAGCTGGAAGTTTTTGTTGCAAACGTTTCGTCCCCTGGCTCGGCGACATCATCAGTGCTTGGGAGCCTTTTGCGAAGCGCTTCTTTGACGTTTCCTCCGGTGTTTATAGTGGTCTGTCCCTGCCGCTTCCGGTTGTCAGTTTCAGCTGTCTGCTGTAGTGGTTGGTATATTGGGTCCAGGTCGATGTGTTTGTTGATGGAGTTTGTGGAAGAATGCCATGCCTCTAGGAATTCCCTGGCTGTTCTCTTTCTGGCTTGCCCGATGATAGTAGTGTTGTCCCAGTCAAATTCATGTTGCTTGTTGTCTGCGTGTGTGGCTACTAAAGATAGCTGGTCGTGTCGTTTCAAAACGACCACACACGCAGACAACAAGCAACATGAATTCGACTGGAACAACACTACTATCATAGGGCAAGCCAGACAGAGAACAGCCAGGAAATTCCTAGAGGCATGGCATTCATCCACAAACTCCATCAACAAACACATCGACCTGGACACAATATACCAACCACTACAGCGGACAGCTGAAACTGACAACCGGAAACGGCAGGACAGACCACTATAAACACCGGAGGAAACACCAAAGA
>NC_057721.1:14635578-14673023 GCF_004010195.1 Chiloscyllium plagiosum
CAGACCATTATAAACACCGGAGGAAACATCAAAGAAGCGCTTCGCAGGAGGCTCCCAAGCACTGATGATGTCGCCTAGCCAGGGGACGAAACGTTTGCAACAAAAACTTCCAGCTCGGCGAACAGAACCACAGCAACGAGCACCCGAGCTACAAATCTTCTAACAAACTTTGTATACAAGTAGTATTATGATACTGAGCTGTATAGAGAGAAGAAAGGAAGAGGTGAATGTGCATGAAATGAGAAGGAATGGTGTATTATTGTAACCGAGAGGACAAATTTAGTGACCCATTGGTGGGGACATGGGTGAAAATAATGTTGTGAAATGCAATTTGAGCGATGGAAGAGAACTTCAGAGGCATACTCACTCTGATGCTCCATAGACAATGGATCCTTTAACGGAAGCCATTTCTTCACTGAGGTGCACTAGATCCTAATGTTTTCAAACAGTTCTGTATCCAGCCCTGTCAAATCTAACCTAGAGACACCCTTGCAGCTTCTGAAGAAGAGTGTTTCCTTCTTCAACACCAACTGATCAAGGGTCACTGGACTCAAAACATTCACTGTGCTTTCTTCCCACAAATGCAGCCAGACCTGCTGAGTTTCACCAGTAATTCCTGTTCTAGTTTCAGATCTGCAGCGTTCTTTGTTTTATTTTGATGTTTCCTCCTTCACCCACTTCCACCATTGTAGAGAATGGTGGGTCAGTCTTTCTACTCATATTGTCTTCCAGAAAGCATTTTGTAGTTGTGTCCAATAATATCCAGCAGTCGAAGTTTTCAACCCCCCAACAATGCAACAAACTCCAACAATCCGCAAAATCCAACAACAATATCCAATGATGCTGCAACAACTGTTGGCAACGGGCTCTACAACGGGTGTAGCCTGGTGCTAGCCTCCCCGCCTATTGTACTGGCCTCCCAGGGCAGTCTACCGGCCCAAAATGGCAGTCTGAAGCAATCTCTTTTCTCATGATCCTCACAATAAACTTTCGCACAGCCTGGAGCCAGGGCCCAACATGGAGTGGAGACAAGGTGCCAGTGTGGTTTGGGTTGGAAGACTGTTGTGCTGAACTTTTATTTCTGCTATGCTAGATATTTTATTTCTCTATTTTCTAAGATCTTGTAACTAAAGGAACTGTACCTAAGATGGCACTGTAAGTGGCAATGTATAAACTTTGACTATACTCATAGACTATTTATGATAATAAAGGCTAATTATAATTCTAATCTTTTAACCTCAACTAATCCAAATGACTGAAAATTACAGAATTCCCAGTACTAAGGGAATCTAAGGACATTACAGATGAGGCAGGACAATAAAGGTTCAGCCATGATTTTATTGAATGCTGAAGCAGATTCAAGATGCTGGATAATTCACTTCTCATCTGATTCCTTATAGTTTATTTGCAATCCAAGTGTGCAATAGAGTCTGACAATCTAAATAAGTTCAACACAAATATGACAGATTCCAATAGTTGAAAATGTGTTGCTGGAAAAGCGCAGCAGGTCAGGCAGCATCCAAGGAGCAGGAGAATCGACGTTTCGGGCATGAGCCCTTCTACAGGAATGAGGAAAGCCCTTCCTCATTCCTGAAGAAGGGCTCATGCCCGAAACGTCGATTCTCCTGCTCCTTGGATGCTGCCTGACCCGCTGCGCTTTTCCAGCAACACATTTTCAGCTCTGATCTCCAGCATCTGCAGTCCTCACTTTCTCCTGGAAGATTCCAATAGTTCAAAAGTACCCTAAGGTTTACAACAGTGCTCAATAATTTCTGAAAGTGGTTTCAAGACAGAAAACAAAAGAAAGCAATCCAATCTCACTTGAAGAGTTCAATGCAGTGGAAATTGCGAATGGTTGTTCTGTCTTCTACTGGAATTTCAGAAGACAACTCAACCATGAAAATCCATCAAGGTACATGAGTCTTATGCCTCATGCGCAACTCTCCATGAGGGATGAATGGCCATCCCAAGATTTATTCCATCACAAAAAAAGTGTCACAAGTTTAAAATCAGAGTCTTTTTGTATGAGTAGTGTTCCAATTTATATTGAATGGAACTCAAACAGTGAAAAAGAAAGAGGGCAATTCACTACTAAAGAATCTGGAGGTGACAAAAATAAAGATGAAAGGTTCACGGACAGAAAATAACATTTAAAAATATGCTTATGGTGATAATCTGAATATAGGTTAAGCTTAGTATAACTAACCTGAGTGTGTAATCAGATGCCAAATCTTCAGAGAGTGCAACTCATTTGAGAGAGAGAGAAGAGAGAAAAGAGAAAGCAAGAAGCTAAAAGAGAGAAGGGGGAAAGAAAGGAAGAGAGAGATGAAAGACGGATTACACACATATAAACAGAGACGGGGTACTGAGTTGGAATTGACAAACAGATATAACGTGTGCAACAGGTCTGGATCAAGGTTCCACGCACGTAAAGGCCACTTACGGATGTAGATAACAATATTTATCCAATAAAGATTTAAGAATGCTGTATTTACACTGACAATTACAGTACAAAAGCATTTTTTCAATTCTAAAAACAGAACACAAGGTTCAAAATCTTCAATAACAGTTTCCAAATGAAAGTTCACAAAGTGATATTTGCAATACCTGTTTTTTTTAATTTGAGACCTGCGATGTGAAGTTTACCTGTATAAGGTATTAAGGTCGGGCAAGTTTCAAGGATGGAATCAAGCTGTTGACAAACTAGGACAGGAATAAAAGCTTTGCAGAAGATCGGGGATTAAGCTGGGGAGAGACCATTTTTGAGCTCCAAAGTGTTCAGAAAAACAAAGGGTTTTTCTCAGGCCCTGCCAATTTAAGTGGCAAAACCTGATTCACATTTTGGCGCTTATTTTCAGTGGCACTGCCATCCAGACTGAGAGGTGCTATATCCCAATGCAAATCCTCTTTATTTTCTGTGTAGGTGGCTCACTTTCCAGAAGAACTCAATGATAGAGATCAAACTATTTTCTCTCCTGCTTCTGTCAGCTGCTGCTGGGCCAAGATTCCAACTCATCACAGATGTTGCAATATTCTATTGGTGTTTCCTAATTCATTTTGCCACTTGTAATCATGGTATTAGCTGACATAAATGAGATAGTATTTCAAATTTAACATTCAGTAATAGAGATGAATCAAAACTCAAAGGCCCAGTCTTTAAAAGGATTCTCATTTGCAGAATTTATTCATATAAAGCTCGAGAACAAAATGCAATAGTTCTTTGAAAATCATGACTGCAATTTGTGCTTCTTGCCTCTCTTGTAATTAACAGCACTGATGAATTAATGTCATGGAGTCAGAGAGACATACAGCACGGAAACTGACCCTTCAGTCCAACCCGTCCATGCCGACCAGATATCCCAACCTAATCTAGTCCCACCTGCCAGCACCTCGCCCATATCCCTCCAAACCCTTCCTATTCATATACCCATCCAGATGCCTTTTAAATGTTGCAATTGTACCAGGCTCCACCACTTCCTCTGGCAGCTCATTTCTATACATACACCACTCTCTGAGGGAAAAAGTTGTCCCTGAGGTTTCTTTTATATCTTTCCCCTCTCACCCTAAACCTATGCCCTCTAATTCTGGACTCCCTCAACCCCAGGGAAACAACTTTGTCTATTTATCCTATCCATCCCCCTCATGATTTTATAAGCCTCTATAAGGTCACACCTCAGCCTCCGATGCTCCAGGGAAAACAGCCCTGACCCATTCAGCCTCTTCCTATAGCTCAAATCCTCCAACCTTGGCAAACATCCTTCTGAATCTTTTCTGAACCCTTTCAAATTTCACAATATCCTTCCGATTGGAAGGAGGCCAGAATTGCATGCAATATTCCAAAACTGGCCTAACCAACATCTTGTACAGCCGCAACATGACCTCCCAACTCCTGTACTCAATAGTCTGACTAATAAAGGAAAGCATACTAAACACCTTCTTCACTATCCTGTCTAGCTCCAACTCTACTTTCAAGGAGCTATGAACCTGCACCCAAAGGTCTCTTTGTTCAACAATACTCCCCAGAATGGCGAGTGATACACCATTAAGTCTATAAGTCCTGCGAAGATTTGCTTTCCAAAATGCAATACCTCACATTTATCTAAATCAAACTCCATCTGCCTCTCCTCAACCCATTGGCCTATCTGATTAAGATCCCCTTGTACTCTCAGGTAACCTTTGATGTCCACTACACCTCCAATTTTGGTGTCATCTGCAAACTTACTAACTGTACCTCCTATATTCACATCCAAATCATTTTGTTAAAAGCTAGAACAAGATCATGACCAGGTCAGGGTAAAGAGTCATAAAAACAATATTCTTATGATAGATTAATACAATTAACATGTTATTGGAAAATACTATATCGATACAAGTAACCGCAATGTGGTGAAAACTAATGATTTGGACATAATGGGCCTAATTTTCTGCTCCCTGAGTTGTAAGTAAAATGGTGAGTGTGATGACTTAATTGGACAAGAATCCAAAAAGTTAGAATTTTGGCATTGAGATGGATTTACACAAGAATCCTCCCTCCTTAGGTGACACAATGGCTTCCCACCAGGTGGCGAGAAGTCTATATGCCTGTAAATGCATCTCATTAATTACCCAACACGTGCAATTAATTTCTCATTTCCCAATTTACTTCTGTCCAACTGAGATATACAATCTTTCAGAATTTGGCTCCATAAATCAAGTGCGTATTTGTGGATTGAGACTTTCTATTCTTGTCAATACTTCATTTGCACAGTTGGCTGACAGACCTCTGCTTACGACACATTCTCCAAGT
This sequence comes from Chiloscyllium plagiosum, assembly GCF_004010195.1. Taxonomy (NCBI): domain Eukaryota; kingdom Metazoa; phylum Chordata; class Chondrichthyes; order Orectolobiformes; family Hemiscylliidae; genus Chiloscyllium; species Chiloscyllium plagiosum. The sequence goes on from NC_057721.1 coordinate 14,640,365, forward strand.
ATTGAGTTTTTTTCTATTTGTTTTAGCTGTGCAATGAAATGTCAACTTTTTACTTGTGGATCTGATATCGTCACCTCTCTGCAAGGTAAAATGCATGAACAAACATTATCCAGGAGCAGTGTCAGCACGAAATTGTGATAATGGTAAGCACTTCCACTAACTCACTAAAACCGTAAATTGCCAAAGGAGAATTCCTGACCAATTGTCTAGGTTATTTATTAATTCAATAGGAAATAATCCTGAAATACCTCTCATTAATTGTCCAACTGAGGCAATTGATTTCACACACTAAAATTTCCTCTTTTCCAATGACAAGAAGATCACATTCCTAGAACATGTATGAATTTAAACCATAGTCTTATGATCACACTTTCCATGTTGAATTAAGCTCAGACATGCCAGAATTTTCCAAAGGCCAGATCATCTTTGATTTGATTTGATTTGTAATTGTCGTATGTACGTACATACGGGTTGTTCTCCTATAACGCGCATTTCGTCAATGTGATTTAGCCGCAACACGATTAGTGAATTGGAGAACGACTTTTTAAAACAGGAACTCCCATTGGATGTTAAGCAAATCCATCCCCAGCACTAGGTGATGCGGTGTGAAGCGTGGACTCGTGTCAACATGACATAGTTAGTCAGCCTGTGGGCTTTGTGGTGCAATGCTTCCTGAAGGGTACAGTGCTGTACTCAATAATATTCAGTCCTGTTTTTCATGAATACAGAAGGGCAAAGTTGCAAGAATGTCGACAGGAAGCATCCAGGTGAAAAAGTCACGGGTGTTGACCGTTAAAAAAAGCCAAAATGCTTGAACAGAAGCTAGATATTATAAAGCATTTTGAGCATAATAAAAGAGCACATGACATTGTTGTACAATAGGAATAAAGAAGTCCATGTTACGCACCATTGGAGACAATGTGGAAAGAATTAAAGCAAGCTGTATTGCTGGAACAAGTCCAAAAGCTAGCAAGTCTGTGAGGTCACAAACAAAGAAACTTGAGGAGATTGAACGGCTTTGAGAGAAAATGTGACCTGGGACCACTGTTCTTAACATAAAACAGAAAGCATTATCAATTTATGAGGACCTCAGGAAAAAAGCTGAAGGCGCACATTGAGGAACTTGATTACAGCTACTGAGGGGATAATGAAGACAGTGTCCTTCAATTTTGGAAGAACTTTAACATTAAGAATGCTATTGGCATCATTGTGGAGGCCTGGGGTGATGTCAGTGAGGACTGCTTGCATGCAGTTTGATGGAAGCTTCTCCCAGATATTCTTCGTGATTTTAAAAGGCGTTGAACCGTCAGAGGAGCTTCCAGCAATCAAAGAAAGTTGTGTCACTCTTACAAAGCAAGTTGGATTTGAAGAAGTGGAGACTGATCTACAACAACTTGTTGCTCCAAGGGGAAATTGAAGCTCAAGGTGAAGGCAATGACGTCCAGGATGCAGCACCACAAGAATTTTCCACTTCTGCTTTGTCTTCTATCCTGGAGGAAGTTGAGAAACAGCTGCAGCTCTTAGAAGACAATACAAAACACAGCAGGATAGCAGGTCGTAGTAGAAAGTCTTACTGGGCACCCATTATTGAGCTTCTTCATGAAAGAAGAAAGATGGCAAAGCAGCAAAAAACTAGATGCCTTTTTAAGCAAACCCCCCCCCCAAGAAACAGTCTGAGGACAATGAACCACAGCGATCCACTTCTGGACTAAATATTTTCTTTCGTCCTAACCCTGCACCCAGAACTGCACCTGAAAGTAATGATAATGCTGATGATAACCCTCATCTTAACACAGTACTGTAACTCAGCAAACATACAATTTTAACATTTACTTCAACTGTGCTATTGTTTGTGTTAGGCTTACTGTTATTTTTGTTTCGATTTTTAAGTGATACTTTTTCGTGGTCCACCCTGAAACCCGTTTCTCCCACATGCCCTGTTATTTCTCTTGCACAATTTTCTATAACAAGATTGTACAAGAATGCAACTAATCGCATTATAGCAGAACACACTGTACAGTGAAAAGTTTTGTTTTGTTTGCAGTACAGCAGATCATAACATACAAAGACACAAAGGTTATAGGCTGATTGAACAGGGCAAGGAATTCAAGGTTACACCTGCAAAGCAGGTGTACAAGAAGCAAGATCAACATTTGAAATTTGAGAGGTCCATCCAGAAGTCCAACAACAGCAGGGAAGAAGCTGTTTTTGAACCTGGTAATGCACGTGTTTAAGCTTTTGTACCTTCTACCTGACAGAAGAGGTTGTAAAAGATTACGACCTGGGTGGGAGCGGTCTTTGATAATGTTGGCTGCCTTTCCGTGACAACTATAAGTGTAGATTGAATCAGTGGATGGAAGGTGGGCTTGCGTGATGGTCTGGGGCTTGTTCACAACTCTCTGTAGCTTCTTACAGTCCTTGTCAGAGCAGTTGCCATATCAGGCTGTGATGCATCCAAGCAGTATGCTTCCTATGGTGCATCTGTAAAAGATGGTGAGGGTCCTGATGGCCATGCCGAATTTCCTCAGCCTCCTGAGAAAGAAGACACATTGCTGTGCCTTCTTGATGATCGCATCAACGTGGGTGGACAGAACAAATTGATGGGGATCGTTATCCCTAGGAACTTGATGCTGTCGACCATCTCTACCACAGTTCCATTGATGTAGATACAGAAACGCCCTCCTCCTTGCTTCCTGAAGTCGATGATCAGCTCTTTAGTTTTGCTGGCATTGAAGCAGAAACTGTTATCTTTGCACTACATCACCAAGAATTTTGTCTCATTCCTCCCTTCTGCCTTGTCATTGTTTGATATCCAGCTTACAACGGTGGTGTCATCAGCGATAGTGTAGATGGAGTTTGAATGAAATTTGGCCACACAGTCATGGGTGTACAGGGAGTACAGGCTGAGTACGCATCCTTGAGGGGCACAAGTTTGAGGATTATTGTGAAGGACATGCTCATAGAATCATAGAATCCCTATAGTGTGGAAATAGGCCATTTGGCCCAACAAATCCACACCACCCGCCGAAGAGTAACCCACCTAGAGCCATTCCCCTACCCTATTATTCTACATTTATCCCCGACTAATGCGTCTAACCCACGCAACCCTGAAAACTATGGGCAATTTAGCATAACCAATTCACCTAACCTGCACATCTTTGGATTGTGGGAGGAAACTAGAGCACCCGGAGGAAACCCACACAGACATGGGTGCTGTTGTCTATCTTCACTGATTGCGGTCCATGGGTCAGAAAGTGGAGGATCTAGTTGCAGATGAAGGAGCAGAGGTCTAGTTCTCAGAGTTGAGAGATTAGTTTGGTCGTGATTATAATGTTGAAGGTAGAGCTGTACTCAATGAGTAGAAGCCTGACACGGTATCCTTATTATCCAGATGTGCCAAGGATGAGTGTAAGGCTAGGGAAATGGCATCCACTGTGGAGCTGTTGCACTAGTAGGCACACAGCAGAGGATCGAGGCAGGCTGGGAGGTGAGAATTGATGTGAGCCATGACTAACCTCTGGAAGCATTTCACAATAATAGAGGTTGGAGCCACCGGGTATTGGTCATTGAGGCAAATTGAATATAGTCTCTCTGGTACCAGGATGATGGTGGTTTTCATGAAGCAGGTGGGGACTTCAGACGGTAGCAAGGAGGGGTTAAAGATGTCAGTAAGTACCGCAGCAAACTGGTCCGCACCAGATCTGAGTGCACGGTCGGGGACTCCACCTGGGCCAGTCGGTGAGTTTCTGTCAGTTCACTCTCGAGAAGGCCAATCTGGCATTTGCAGCAGTGACCAAGGGAACTGTCGGGGGAGGGGACACCTGACATTCTGCTCAAACTGATAATAAAAAGCATTGATGCATCAGGGAGGGTATGTTTTTGCCCGCTAGGTAGTCACAGAGATACAGATCCTCTGGTCCAACTTGTCCATACCAACCAGATATCCCAACCTAATCTAGTCCCATTTGCCAGCACCTGGCCTATATCCCTCCAAACCCTTCCTATTCATATATCCATTCAGATGCTGTAAATGTACCAGCCTCTACCACTTTCTCCGGCAGCTTATTTCATACACATACCACCCTCTGCATGAAAAGATTGCCTCTTAGGTCACCTTTATATTTTACCCCTCTCATCCTAAACTTATGCCCTCTAGTTCTGGACTCCCTGACCCCAGGGAAAAGACTTTGTCTATTTATCCTATCCATGCCCCTCATAATTTTGTAAACATCTATAAGGTCACCCCTCAGCCTCCAAAGCTCCAGGTAAAACAGCCCCCCAGCCTGTTCAGCCTCTCCCTGTAGCTCAGATCCTCCAACCCTGGCAACATCCTTGTAAATCTTTTCTGAACCCTTTCAAGTTTCACAACATCGTTCCAATAGGAAGGAGACCAGAATGGCACACAATATTCCAACAGTGGCCTAACCAATGTTCTGTACAGCTGCAACATGACCTCCAAACTCCTGTACTCAATAGTCTGACCAATAAAGGAAAGTATACCAAATGCCTTCTTCACTATCCTATCTACCTGCGACTCCACTTTCAAGGAGCTATGAACCTGCACTCCAAGGTCTCTTCGTTCAGCAACACTCCCTCGGATCTTCACATTGAGTGTACAAGTTCCGCTCTGATTTACTTTCCTAAAATGAAGCACCTCACATTTATCTAAATTAAACTCTATCTGCCACTCCTCAGCCCATTAGCCCATCTGATCAAGATCCCACTGTAATCTGAGGTAACCATCTTTGCTGTCCACTACACCTCCAATTTTGTTGTCATCTGCAAACTTACTAACTATTCCTTTTATGCTCATATCCTATTGATTTATATAAATGACAAAAGGTAGCCGTCCCAGCACTGATCCTTGTGGCACTCCACTGGTCACACGCCTCCAGTCTGACAAATAACCCTCTACCAACACCTTCCGTCTTCTACTTTCAAGTCAATTCTGTATCGTTTCTGCAGCTCCCCCGATTCTAAGGGAATTGCCTGGCAAATTGAAGATTCCAATTCCATGGCTGTTCCCTCGTGCCTCGAAATCCCCTGAAAGTATCCATTTAAATCAGATTGAAACATGCAATCACACTCCAATGAAGAGAGGTAGTAAGATCTGTAAAATCTTACCTTTTTAACATTCATTGGGAGTAGTGTCAAGTACGGCAGAGAGATTCTCACTGTGAAGATGAGAGAATTCTCGCCCTATCTTATCAAACATAATCCAAACTCTTATTTTGTTCCAGGAAATCTGATTTTCTCCTGTGTGATCCAATATTTACCTTTTGAATCTATCAAGACCTTAAAGATTTTTATTAAAAAGTACCTCTGCCCTCTAGCCGAACCCCACCTGTTCAGTTTTTAGGCTCATATAATCCACATGTTCATCATTGAAAGTACAAGTTAGACCATAAATACAATGGAATCATAGTTGATCTGATCATCCTCAACTCCAATTTCCTGCTTTCTGCCCACAATCCTTGATTCCCTAAATGATTAAAAATGTGTCTCTCAGTATTCAGTCCATTAAATGACTCAGCCTCGCCAGCCCTTTGTGGAAAATAATTCCACAAATTCGCAACCGTTTGAAAGAAGAATTCCTTCCTCATCTCTGTCTTAAATGTGTGATCCCTTATTCTGAGATGATGTCCTCTGGCCCTAGACTCTACCACAGGAAAAACAACTTTTCTGCATCTACCCTGTCAAATCCTCTAAGCATCCCCTTGTAAGTTGCCCCTCTATTCCAATAAGTACAGGCCCAACCAACTAGTTACTCTTTTAAAGGGAACTAAAGCAAGTCAAGGGGATGATTTTTTTTTAGATTAGATTACTTACAGTGCGGAAACAGGCCCTTCGGCCCAACAAGTCCACACTGACCCGCCGAAGCTCAACCCACCCAGACCCATTCCCCTACATTTACCCCTTCACTTGACACTACAGGCAATTTAGCATGGTCAATTCACCTAATCTGCACATTTTTTTGGATTGTGGGAGGCAACCGGAGCACGCAGACACGGGCAGAATGTGCAGGCTCCACACAGACAGTCACCTGAATCCAGGTCTCTGGCACTGTGAGGCAGCAGTGCTAACCACTGTGCCAAGCTTTCTAAACCTCTTCAGCAACACAAGCTCAAGCTTCTGACATACACTACATTGCTGGGGCCTCATGCTTGGAGATCTAAACTGAAAGCCTCCTGCTAATGCTCCCTGAATATGGCAACAATGAGGTTGTATGCACTGCATATGCCACAAGGTACTGCCTGGATCACCTGAAAAGCTGTGCTCACAAGTTGTTCATAAGCCACAACACACAACTCATCTAGCTCAGGTAGAGGTTAAGTGTTGCCAGCCTGCCAGAATTGATCAACTCGCCCAGAATTGGTTAAGCATACCAATGCTTCTACTTCCTTAGACGGTTCAGGAAATTCAGGGTCTCCATGACGACTCTTACTATTTTTTATAGATGCACCATAGAAAGCATTCTATCTGGATGCCTCACAGCTTGGTATGGCAAATGCTCTTCCCAAGACCATGAAAAATTACACAGAGTTGTGAATGCAGCCCAGTCCATCACGCAAAACAGCGTTCCTTCCATTGACTCCCTCTATACTTCCTGTTGCCTTGGGAAAGTAACCCCTCCCACCCCAGTTATACTCTCTTCCACACTCTCCATCAGACAGAAGATACAAGTGCTTGAAAAACACATGCCAACAGATTCAAGAACAGCTTCTTTCCCACTGATATTTGACTTTTGAATCGACCTCTCATAAATTAAAGTTGATCTTTCTCTGCACTTTCTCTGTCACAGTAACACTATATTCTGCGTTCAGTTCTATTACCCTGATATGCTTATGTATGGTATGAGTCAAAATACAGGAGGGAGATAGAGGGTTTGGTGAGGTAGTACAATGAGTACAGCCTCTCTCTCTCAATGTTGGCAAAACTAAAGAACTGATCACCTTTGTCATTGCCAAATGGGCCCAAACTGGAAGAAGCTGGAAATGTGTTGCTGGAAAAGCGCAGCAGGTCAGGCAGCATCCAGGGAACAGGAGAATCGACGTTTCAGGCATAAGCCCTTCTTCAGGCTTATGCCCGAAACGTCGATTCTCCTGTTCCCTGGATGCTGCCTGACCTGCTGCGCTTTTCCAGCAACACATTTCCAGCTCTGATCTCCAGCATCTGCAGACCTCACTTTCTCCCCAAACTGGAAGAAACCCACTAACTCATAAACAACATCCTCACCAGCATAAAATTTACCAAAGAAGAAAAGAACAACAACCGACTCCCCTTTTCCTGAATGTAGTGGTTGAATACAAGGCCAATGGGGAACTCCAGACCAGCGTATACAGGAAGGCCACCCACACAGACCAACTATTTAACTACATCAGAAACCATCCCAACACCCACAAATGGAGCTGCATCAGAATATTGCTCAAGCGAACCGTGACACACTGCAGCACCCCTGGGACTGCACAAATCCGAAGAACAACACCTATTCGGTATCTCCAGAAATAATGGTTACCCAAACAGCGTAGTCTGCCGGTACCTACACAACAGATCACAACAGGAAGACACAACACATCTGGATAGACTGGTCACCCTGTCATACATTAAGGACATATCAGAAATGACTAACAGACTACTCCGATATCTAGGTATCATGGTAGCCCACAAACCGACAACTATAAAGGATCTCATATCCACAACCAACAGGACCAATGTTATATACAAAATACCATGTAAAGACTCCACAAACATTACACAAGGCAAACTGGAAGGAAACTAGTGATTTGGGTACACAAACACCAACTAGCCACCAAAAGACATGATCAACTATCACTTGTCTCCATACTCATGGACAAAGAAGGACACCAATTTGATTGGTACAATGTATCCATCCTGGAACAAACCAAACAGAGACAAGCACGGGAATTCCTGGAGGCCTGGCACTCAACCCAGAACTCCATGAACACACATATAGGGTTAGATTCCATATACCAACCACTAAGGAACAAAACCGGAAATGATCCCACCCACCTCAGCAAACATATCAATAGCAAGTGGGACAGAACACCAGCGCTTCACCGGAGGCTCACTGGTGATGTTACCTAGAATGGTGAGAAAACATCAGTGAGTACTTGTCGGCTCAGCGAGCAAGTCAACAACCTCATCTACAACATGAGCTACAAATCTTCTCAAGAAAGTCTAAAACAGGTATTTCAGGTCCCACCAGGGGGATAAAAATCTGTTGACATTTTTGAATGTGAAGGTGGAGTCTCCTCTTTTGAAAGTCTAAATGTCAGTTGGTTCAAGCTTGTTGCCTAACCCTGGAGATCAAGCTGGAATGCAGTTTGCTTCCAACAATGGACTGGAGCCAAAATGCCGGGAGAGGTAGTAGGCGTTGGTTTCTAAAGATTATTAGGTGGTTCACCGTTGTGATTATAGAACCTTTTATGATGACATAGAGCATTTCTGCTTTCACAATAATCTGAGAACTGTCCCAGGTGTAGGAGAATAATCAGTTCTTGTACTTGACGGGACACTATTTGCACATGTATTGGCAGTATATGCTTCTGTGGTATTGTCCTTTTGAAGGACATGTATAGTATGCAACCATTTCGAAATACAATCGTCTCAAAACCACAATGCCAAGCTACAAAACCTTGGTCAGAGGCATGTTTTAAGAAGTGTGGGAAAGGAGGAGAAGGATATGGAGAGGAGCAGAAAATTAAAGATAGAATTCTGCAGCTAACAATGGCGGGAGATGAAATTCAGAACACATTAAATTCCACGGAACCAGTATTATAGCGGAAATAGAATGTATAACATCGATTAACTAATCTCATAAATATCTCCACAGTGGATAAAGAGATTATTATTAGAAAATTGTGTCACTGGTTTTAATAAACAGGTTAGTGAGTCATTTTGTTGACAGCATAAATACCACTTGACAATGGAACATTTATATTGCTGCCATTTTATTAGACACCAGGGACAAGCATCCATCCGTGTGGCTAACTCTCTAGAGGCAACATCAACATTTCACATACCTTATCGCATGACCTCAGCCCTAATAAATGTCAGTGTGGCAGTTCTTTTGGATAAAAGCATAGTATATCAAATGTTGGACTCACTTAATAACATCCACTTCAATACAGAAATGCATGGATCGGTGCCTTGGTATTTTGGGCTTTTTATGCATGTATCAGGGAAATAAAACAACAATAAAAATAGTGGTTTGATGAGGGAACCACAAAATGTCAATGGAAATCATCAATGTCAGCCTTTTGAACTCAAAACATTATCACTGTTTTTTCTTTTCACATAATTTCTCCAACACACTCTAATTTGGATATTAGACAATAGTCTTCCTGGCTGTTCACAAGTTACAAGGAGGAGGGAGGCAGAATAATCACATGCGACCACTCTAGATAAGTAGAATCTGAAAATATTGGTAGAGCTGAAGACAGAACCAACATTGAGCCCTACTGACTTCTTCAATGATGTCACTTGGAAGAGATGGAATGAGGACAGAGAGAAAGAGAGAGGAAGAGGTTACATTTGTACAGTATATTTTACAGCCTCAATGCCTGACAATCAATTGGATGCCATTAAAATGTGGCCATGCTTGTAAAATAGGGAGAGGTGGTACATGTGGAATGGTCTCTTTGTTGTAAAGCCTACACTAAAAGGAATCAGGCAACAATGCACCATTTTAACTTTTCATGTAAACTGCCCCAAGTTCTGTCCCTGAAAATAACAAGATGAAAAGTGGATGCAGTAACTGTACAATTCTCTTGCTTGTAAACATCAAGCCATTTGTCTGGAGAGCTGGTTCTGTGTCAATATCGAATGGCATTTCGAATGTAGTCTTTCACATGGTGAAGGGCATGGGATATGGGGGTCCAGGGATGAAATGCCTCTCAGCAGAAGCCCCTTCCTGATACTGGGTCTCTTTAAGGCTCTGAGCGTGTTTAAGATGGGATCCCACTTCCATCCCAAGAGACAACTAGCAACCCACAAAATGTTATGTACTTTGTATACTGCATGATGACAGAAAGGGATCAAGGGGTATGGGGGGAGAGCAGGAATGGGATACTGAGATTGCATGATCAGCCATGATCACATTGAATGCTGGTGCAGACTCAAAGTGCCTCATGGCCTACTCCTGCAGCTATTTTCTGTGTTTCTATGTTTCTATTCCCACCACATTAGGTTGATAGCAGTAGGATGAGATGAGATGACATGGGCAAGGCCATAAAGTAGCAAACTGTACGCACGGACAGACTAGCAGAAAGTCTTCAAACTAATAGCCATCAACAAAGCGGGAGAAGGACTCTCCTCAGCCTGTTCCAAATACAAGTCTATCTGAGGACCAGCCTCCTGGGAATTGCATTAGACAGCTCGTCTTGCAGCTTAAGGCTTTTCAACACCTTCATCTCAGCCCATATACTCGCATATCTAAGAAATTATAGGCCTGCTATAAAAGAGACTCAGTCAAAGAAATAGTTCCAAATTGTAACCAGTATTTTATTTTCATCCGTATTTAATCACTGTCTGAGCGATCACGTTATGGAGTCCAATGAGTGCAACTTCACTTTTAAAGCTTCCAGCAAAGGTTTATTGCTGTAAATATATAAACCAAGACAATCACTCTGAGGGTAGGAAAGTAAATCAGCAAACTGGAAAGACAGAATGTTGGGTGCTTGGGCAAACTCATGGTAGATGCAGTATAATATGCTATAACATGATGCACCTCAGTGTGAACATCAGTTTGACACATATTATTTAAGTGGTGATCTATTTGGAAATGTGGATGTACAAAAGAATCTGAAGACCCTGGTACACCAACCAGTCTATGAAAGTAAACAAGCAAGTGCACTCAGCAGTTTGGAAGGCAAATAATAGCTTTCATTGCAAAAGGATTTGAATTTAGATTAGGGATCTCTTACTGTAATTTTACATAAGAGAAAGTGGGGTCTGCAGATGCTGGAGATTAGGTCAAAATGCCTGTCGCTGGAAATGCACAGTAGGTCAGGCAGCATCCGAGGAGCAGGAGAGTCGATGCTTATGCCCAAAGCGTCAACTCTCCTGCTCATTGGATGCTGCCTGACCTGCTGTGCTTTTCCAGCACCATGCTTTTTGACTGTAATTTTACGTAGTCCTAGTAAGACCACCTGGAGTATTGTGTGCCATTTTGATCTCCCCACTTAAGAGAGGATTCACTTTTCATAAAGGGAGTGTAGCAAAAGATCACTGGGCTGACACTGGGAATGACAGGACTTTCATATAGGAACAGATTGGGTCTGTATCCACTAGAGTTATGAAGAATGAGAGGGAATCTGATTGAAACATATGAAGTTCTAAAGGGCTGGACAGTCTTGAAGCAGGGAGGAAGTTTTCCATGATTAGGGAGTCTAGAACTGGATACACAGCATGCCATTTAGGACTGAAATGGGGAAACATTTCTTCAATCAGAGGGTGGTCAATCTGTGGAATTCTCTACAACAAAAGGCTGTGATGGCTGGGTCACTGAGTACATTCGAGAAAGAGATTGATCACTTTTGGATATTTAAAACATTAATGGGTATTGAAAAAAGCGGTACTTTTTCATTGGAATACAAGATCAGCCATTATAATATTAAATGGCCTGCTCCTGTTCTTTGTACCTATGTTCTGACAATGAGTTCACAGACACACTTTTAATAATAGTCATGCTCTTTTTGTTAACTATTCTTTTTAAAAATATCCTTAAAACTCTCTCTTTTTACATATGTAGCTAGATTTCTTGGTCTAATCCTTCACTTGTTAAAAATGTTTTAGTCATATGTCACTTCTTTTTTCATTTTCTATCCAATATTCTGACCTGCCACCTAAATTTACTTTACCTGCGTTTGTTGCTGACACTTTAGAAGTGTTTGAGGACATCCTGTTTACCATGCGAATAAGTCCTCTAACATTGTTTTAGCAGTGAAGAAAAGAAGCCTGAGGGAGTTTCATGGCAGTAAATAAACTGTCATTCTTGTGTTGAATCCCATGCATCTAATTCCAAAGAAAGGTCTAAGACTGTGTGGAGTTTGCACGTTCTCCCCGTGTCTGCGTGGGTTTCCTCCGGGTGCTCCGGTTTCCTCCCACAGTCCAAAGATGTGCAGGTCAGGTGAATTGGCCACGCTAAATTGCCCGTAGTGTTAGGTAAGGGGTAAATGTAGGGGTATGGGTGGGTTGCACTTCGGCGGGTCGGTGTGGACTTGTTGGGCCGAAGGGCCTGTTTCCACACTGTAATGTAATGTAATCTAATCTAATGTCGAAGAACAGCCCCTAGCATCATTTCTGATAAACTAATGAATCCCTGTTAGCAGTCCCTTACTCCATTCAGATTTTCCTACATACTGCTGCAACATTTACTAAGGTCTGTAGCAATTTTAGTTAGTGGTGTGGAACTAGTTTTCACTCTGTGACAGTCTCTCCACTCTTTCTTAATATTGTACTGTTGTTTTATTGATCATGACTTCAACATTTGACAGGGTTAATTGGATAGCAAGGATTGACAAATATCCCCTGTGATCAGCAATAACAGGCTCTCTGCATCTAGCTATATGCAGCATTCCAGCTGATATTGATACTACCAAACACCCTCTGACTGTCCAAATTACGAGTGAACTGCACGCCATAAAAATGAATGCTTCACCACACAAAAATCTCCGCTTTCAATCTAATTCCTATGGCAGAAGTGGAATGGGTTTGGGTGGACACCTGATTTCACACTCTGCCCAAAATTACTCTCTAATTTAAGTCATTGGATGGAGAAACTGACCAATTCTTATCCGATAAGCTAGCTTAAAATTGGAGCTTCAATTCATTTTCATAATCAGGAGAAAGGTTAAGGCACATGGAGGTTGAGGAGAATAGGCAGAAAACAAGGGACAACAGGGGTGGCACAGTGGCTCAGTGATTAGCACTGCTGCCTCACAGCACCAGAGACCCAGGTTCAAATCCAACCCATGGGTGATGTATCTGTTTGGAGTCTGCACATTCTTGCTGTGGCTGTGTGGGTTTCCACTGGGTACTCCAGTTTCCTCTCTTCGTCCGAAGATGTGCAGGTTAGGTTGATTGACCACAGTGTGTAGGTGAGGTGGGTTAGCCATAGGGAATGCAGGGCTGTAGGGGGTGGGTCTGGGTGGGATGATGTTTGGAGGCCTGGTATGAGCTGAATGGCCTGCTTCCACATTGTAGGGATTCTATGAAATTAACAGCAGTCAAGTTAGGATTTTAAAAGTTTATAGAGTATTATAAAGGTAAAGAAGCTTGATAAATTTCACTGTCTATATCTTAAATGGTGTAAGAAATTGAATGTTGTATTCTGGTATAGGTTGCATTGTACAAGTATTGTATCATATCACACTTGCAAGTGGAATTACAACTTTGTTGCTGTATTTTTACTCCTCGAATCCAATAATAGATTCATAAATTGGTCCTGGTGCAATTAGCCCTTTGTTTGAAAATTCCAAATTTCACTGGATCACAATTAGACCTATGGCTTCAATTGAACAAAAGGCAAACTCAAGACCAATTTCAGGAAACTCCTTTCCCCACTCGCTCCCAACAAAAGAATGATCGTTACATGCAATAGCAATAAAATAGAGAAATGGTGGTGATAACACACGGAATTCACTTCTGAGGTAATTGGATAGGGTGATCTTCAGATCATAAGGGTTGGACGGATTATTAATCAAATACTTTTACTTCTCTATCATGTGAAGTCATATTTCACTCAAAAATACTTGTCTGTGATTCCTTCCAGTCAATGGGGAATCTCGTTCACCAGCAGGAAACACTGGAAACAAAGGTGGACCTGTAACTTTAAAATACACCCTGTGTACAAGCTAGGTTTCACAATGCAAATAAGCACTTGGAAAGTGACTAAAACATCTTTGACTAATGTGGAATTCAGGCGTTTCATTCTTAACAGGATTGATTTGGAAAAAAGGGAAACTTGGCACCTCAAATCTATTTCCAAAGCCAGCAAGACTACTTTGTTGCAAAAGGTATTGAGTTTGCATTGGACAACCCAGTGTTGTGGGTGGCAGAAACATTTGTTTTCATGAGGCACTACTGTACAGGACAATATGATAGGAGCCCAAGTACCAAGTGGAAATAATAAACGTATTGATGCATTCCAGTTTTGTGCCTGGAAAATAATACTAATTCAGCTGCTTTGTAGAGCCAAACTCTGTCACTTGCAGCTCTGTGTGATTAGTGCAATGTTCAAACTGAGTATTCCAGAAAAGATTTAAGAGAGTTATTATTCATTATCATTGTTTTGCTTCCAAGCTTCTGATGGGACATGAAGGCATTATATAACATTTTGAATGGAATATTTACTAATGTTTAGATTCAACACACAGCTCATGTCTTCAGCCAAAGTTTTGCTTCCAGCATGCACCTTCCTTTAATAAGGCCAAGTGAATGCACTTCAACTCCCCATGAAATTTCTAACCTGTTCCTTGATTTCAGTCAAGTACAAAGGAGCTGGAACTAAGCAGTGGATGAGTTCCTTGACTGTCAGCAGCATTCTTGGCTCTGGGACAGAAGGTTGCAAGACTCACCAGACTCCAAACATTTGTGCACATTATTCAGGTGTCAGTGCAGTGCAGTGGCAGGTATCCATTGCCAGGAGTGTCAGCTTTTAAAAGTGATGTTAAACTGCAGCCACAGCTGCCTTTTCAAGTGGATGTATGGATGCAGGACAGTTCAGTTTTGTGACTTGGACCATGGTTATCCCTCAACAAACATTACAAAGCAGGTGTCCCTAAGCCCCAAATAGAGTGACTCTCTGATGTTCATTTCCTCCTACTGCTCTACATCGACAGACGCAAAACCCATATCCATTGCGAAGCAATATCATTTTTATGTTACTGCCATAACCTCCTTTTTAGTTGTGAAGTACAGTTCATTAAGGATCCTACACTCTGCAGTAAAGCATGCCAGAAGCCAGATTAATTGGACAAACTGTTCGTCAATAACCTAAAAGCATTAGTGCGAGGCTCCCCTTCCCATCAGCGTGATTGGGACCCCCTTGTCCTCACTTTTCATCCCACCAGCCTACACATCCAAAGGATCATTCTCTGCCATTTCAGACAACTCCAAGAGAATGGCACCACCAAATACATTTTCCCTTCACTCCTCCATCTGCATTTCACAGGGATCATTCCCTCCAGGACACCACTAACAGCACCCCTTCTTCCCATGGCACCTGGCCCTTCACCTCCTCCCTGCGCACCATCCAAAAGCCTAAACAATCTTTCCCAATGAGGTACTGCTTCACCTGTACCTCCTCCAATCTTGTGTATTGTATTTGCTGCACGCAATGTGACCGACTATATATTGGAGAAACCAAATGCAGACTGGGTGACTGCTTTGCAGAACACCTTCAGTCTATGTACAAGCATGACCCCGACCTTCCCGTAGCTGGTTATTTTAACACAGTATCCTGCTCGCGTGCCCACATGTCTGTCCTCAGCATGCTGCAGTGCTCCAGTGAATCACAGCGCAAACTGGAGAAACAACATCTCATCTTCAGACTAGGCACTTTACAACCTTCTGGACATAATATTGAGTTCAACATCTTCAAATTGTGAACCATTTATTTCCTTCCTTTGAAATTGTTATCATGTCCTCCCTTCCCCCATCTGACTTACTGTCCTTTCAAGTCTGGCAGGAACACACCATTGTTCTGCCATTCTCACAATCCGATCACTTAATGTAAACTACTAACATCTTTTCTCCAACTGCACCCTATACCCACTGTCCCACCCTCCCGAACTATAGCACAAATGCTGCTCCCTCCCCACTTCACATCAGCTCTGATAAAGAGTCATCTCGGCTCGAAACATTAGCTTGCTCTCTCTCCACGGACGCTGCCTGACCCGCTGTGATCTGCTTTTGTTGTTTTCTCCAGTGAGAAGATCCGGCATGGCCTGAGGCTAGATAAATGGCAGTTCAATGCTATTTTTCACCGTTTACAGTATTTGGAAAATATGATCTGTCTAGCCTGCCATGTATTTACAACAGTTTCCCTGCTTATTCCATGTTGGCTATTTTAAAAGGTCCTCTCAGTGGCAATACCTTTAGCGAAAAATACAAAGGGCCATGTTTGTTGACTGAGATTTAAGATGCTTCATCATCTGCTTACAATTCTCTATGACAGGGTGAAAGCTATGATAACGCACTGAAATAATTTGTACTCAGTAAAAAGCAGTGATATTATTGTTCCTTCACTATCACAAGATCATAATCTTGGGACTTCCTAATTGACAGCATTGTAAGCCCATTCCACTGATTTTCCAAAGGTGGAGAAAATGGCAGAATTCATTGCACTGTCAGCTTCATTATCTGAACCATAAGTCATTCTTTCTTATAATGAGGTATTATTTGGAATTCATACCTGGCAGATTTGAATGAGTATGGGCAAAGTCAAACCATTGGCAACTAAAGCAGGTACAAATCTTTACTAAGTAGGGATCGTTTTCAACAAATCTATGATCAGCAAAACTTTATCTCCTTTCTCATATTTAGTTACAAAAAGAAGATTAATTGCAAAGTAGGGAACAAACAAAGGCTTGCAAAATGCTTCTCATGAGGATAATTTTCCTTTAAAATGGTGTGCATGCATAGAATAGATAGAGAAATCAGATATACCTTTACTAGTCAGTGTGGACACGCAATATTTCCACGCAACTACATACTGGCCTGCAACCTACTGCCAGGAGGCAATGGCTGTTAAATGTTTCACAACAATTGAAAAACACAATGTACTCAAAAACACTAGACCCAAACTGTTAAGTGAACTTCAGTGTCACTCCTATAAGTGAGGTCAACAAATTAAGTGACAATTTCAAAGTACTTTTTAAAGTACTTTAAAAACCTTTGTCTATATTTAACATTATTCACTTGATGCAATGCATGATCTGCTGCAAAATTCAAATGTAGTGCTGTTAATTAGTGCTGTTACAATCTTTCACAGTCAAATTAAATGCAGGCTGGAAATAGACTTTCAAACTTCCTTTTTTTTTAAATCTGTTCCAGATGAAATTCTTTATCATAAAATGTACTGTTTCATTTGAGTGGTTGATCTTCAGAAGTGTATAAAACATTGCCACTAGTAAAGTTTGGTATTAACAGTAAAAAAAGAGTCATTAACAGTCATGTTGAGAAAAAGGTTGGCACAGTGGTTAGCACTACTGCCTCACAGCGCCAGGTTCAATACCCGCCTCAGGCAACTGCTTGTGTGGAGTTTGCACATTCTCCCCGTGTCTGTGTGGGTTTCCTCCCACAGTCCAAAAATGTGCAGGTTAGGTGAATTGGCCATGCTAAATTGCCTATAGTATTAGGTGAAGGGGTAAATGTAGGGGGATGGGTCTGGGTGGGTTGCTCTTTGGAGGGTTGGTGTGGACTTGTTGGGCCGAAGGGCCTGTTTCCACACTAGGTAATCTAATCTAAAAAATGTCACATGAAGGAACTTAAAGTGTCAGAATATTAAACAGAATTTTACACATAGAAATAGGCCATTCAGCCCAATAGATGAATGTTAACTTGTATGCTTCATACAAGCCTCCTCCTGCCTTACAGCACTTAACTTATCAACACATCTTTG
The DNA here is from genome assembly GCF_004010195.1 of Chiloscyllium plagiosum. NCBI lineage: Eukaryota > Metazoa > Chordata > Chondrichthyes > Orectolobiformes > Hemiscylliidae > Chiloscyllium > Chiloscyllium plagiosum. The sequence continues at coordinate 14,658,012 of NC_057721.1, forward strand.
AATTCATTTCTCCTTACATACTGATCAAGCTACTCCTTATATACATCAATGTTAATTGCCTCATTCACTACAATGTTTTCCACTATCACATCACTTGATGAGTAAATTCCTTGTGCATTTATAGTGACTATCATCAATTTGCGGCCTCCAGTTTGGTACTCTATTTCCCTCTGCACAAGTATTAAGAAATTTTGGATTCTTTGTAATTCATTCACCTAACATTTTTCCTGCTTGCAAGATTGAGTCATTTATTTGCAATTTGATCTTGGAGGTTGATAAAAACTCTATTCCTTTGTCAACCACTCTTATCTTGACTTTTACAGTTTATCCTGCCCACAGTAAATTTCCACTCCCTCTTTTACCAAAAGTAGGAAATGTGTCAAAAGAAAAGCATGAAAGAAGATTTCCAAATGCACAAGAGCAGGAGTAATCAGGAAGCATTGCTCATCTGTTCAGCTGTCAGTATCTCTGTTGGATCGGGTTGCATTAGAAAATGGAGCTGCTCATGTTAAGCCTCGTGTCTATAAAGGCGCATTCTTTGGAAGACTTTACGAGACAAACAAAATTGGGGTATTTCCAAATTAAACATGTGAAAATTATACTACTGTAGGAGGTTTGGTACTGGTTGCATGCAGCAGCAATCAGTTGGAAGGGTATCTTGTGACAGTATAGACAAAAATCTAAGTTAGACAAAAATCGGTATTAGCTGCTACTCTCAGGCTGGAGTGAGGGGGCCAAATCAGTCTGAATTTTCACTTGACATCCGGAATCCACTGGTATTTGAAGTTTCATGTTCCTGACTTCCTGAACTGCCTCCTCAGTTACCATGGAGAGCAAGAGAAATGGCACATGGAGTATGACACTCACAGAATCTCTAGTGTTGAAAATTAGGGCTTAATTTTATGTATTTTGATTGACTAATCGCCATTGCCAGATGGGTAAACACTGTCACCAGGAACCAACAGATAAAATTCTGGGATCTGACAGCGTCGTGGGACTAATTCAACAAGTGTGCTCAAAATTTCCATTCCACCACTCCCCTCACTTCTTCTGGGGATCTGGGAAGGTTCCACACTATCCATCCCACTCACATTTAATTCATTTCCCTTTAAACATAGATTTTCTTTGACAGCTCAGAAACATTGCAGCAAATATTCTACGCTGTTTGACCACACACGGGGCAAATCCACCAGATAAAGCCATTTTAGTCCATAGTTCACTGCAGTGAAGGTGGCAGAATTGGAGTAGATAAAGTTTCAGCTTTATTTCAGCTTTAAAATCTCAAGAAAGGGACTTACCCATCATACAACATCCCTGCAGTCATTAAAATATTCATTCAATGGAACAGTTAATACAGGCTATGATATAGAACAAACACACTAGACAAACTATATGTGAGATTCAATATTTTGTCTAATATTCAGACGTAACTGAATCTGAAATTTCACAACATACAGTAAAGAAATGTGGTTTCTCACTCAGTCATGAAATTACATATGTGCAACACAACAGACCAATGGAAAACTAATAAAGCTCACCACCACACTTATGAAGAATACACCATCATGGTATGCTGATGCATAACCACTTGATAGGATACCACACTCAGACCCCAGTGCAACTGCTTTTTGTTTGTGAAAGAAAGCTGTTTTTACAGATTAAGCATCAAGTTTATCAATACCAAGACATGCCTAGAGTGCAGGTTTTGCACAGGTTAGAAGACAGCACTCTATGTACAGGTACTGGACATACTGAGCATCTTTTGAAATAATTGCTGTCAATCTTTTTTTCTGTAACATGAGATTTGAATACACAAAGAGACAAAAAAAAAGTCACGAAGCAGGGATTCTTTGTTACAGTGGCATCAGATCATTATAGATATTTAGTCAGTTTGTTCAGATTTGTTAAGGTACATTTCTGGAGTAGGGAGGGCCTGATCCCATGCCTCCTGGCTTAGGGATAGGGACACTACTATTGCCTCCATCAGGTCATTATAAATTTGAGAGGAAGTTCAGAATAAACAAGAAACCATTAACATGGAATGAAGTCCTTTGTTTACTCTGAGTTCAGGAATCATTTGTTTGTGTCCTCCTTTTCTCCCAAGAGATGTCTTTTCCGAAATACACCTATTTTTCCACGAGGGTCTCTCAACTACTCCATGCCTTCCTTCAATACCTGCAGCAGGAGGCTCTAGTACATTAATATTTGACTCATTTATTCAATCATGCTAAAACTACTTGTTGTATTTAACCTTTACAATTCATTTATTATTTTAACTTGTTTCTCTCTTTTGTAGAACAATCCCACCATCCTGGAAACAAAACTGGTGAAACTTTGTACGGCCTCCTCTATAGCAATAAGACTTTTTCTGAGATAAGAAAATCAAGGCAGCATGATGACTCAGTGGTTAACACTGCTGCCTCACAGAGCCAGGGACTTGGGTTTAATTCTAATCTCGGGTGACTGGCTGTGTGGAGTTTGCACATTCTCCTCCTGTCTGTGTGGATTTCCTTCCATCGTCCGAAGATGTTTAGGTTAGGTGAATTGGCCATGCAAAAATTGCCCATAGTGCTCGGGGTGTGTAGGTTAGGTGCATTAGTCAGGGGATAATAGGATAGAGGAATGAGTTTTGGGGGTTACTCTTTAAAAGGAGGTGTGGACTTCTTGGGCTGAATCGCCTGTTTCCATACTGTAGGGATTCTTAAAAAAAATACTTATTTAAGATCCATGGCTTTACATTCTATTGGGAATAGAAAGTGAACCAAAACATTATGAGAATTTTGGTTGATCAATTCAATAGGTCACTGGCCTTACTTTCTATTAAAACATAATTTGAAAATGTGTACGAATTTTCTTTTCATGTACTTCTTGGTAAAGATTTAGTAATGGAAAGTTTGAGCTGGTCTATGGCTTAATAGTATATTTAACTGTAACTTCAATTGTTTCGAGATCAATTGAATTACTTATAATTAATGAGCAGTTAGTGCTGGCCTATTGGTGCTGGTTGTTCAATATTAGAGAGCAATAATTGACCCACGAGGTTGTTATTCATCAGTGAGTAGTTTAAGTAGATTCAATCACCATGTTTTTTTATTGGCGTTATGGGCTGCAATTGTCTAATGGAACAGGAACAGGAACAGGAATTGATCATTCAGCCCATTTAATATGATAGTTGTTAATTAAGCACTTCAATGCTTTTTCACAGCCTATTTCACAGTCCTGTATGCCTCCAGTAATGAGAAATCTTTTAAATATCTACTTTAAACACACTGAAGGACTGAACTTCTGCAACCCTTTGTTATAGAGAATTCCATGCCTCTAAGTAAAGAAATTTGTCTCATCTTGGTTATCCCCTTTATTTTTAAAATTGAGTTCCATGGTTCTCGTCTCCACAAACAGGGGAGACATCTTACCTGTATCTACCCTATCTATCCTGCTATGTGTTTCATTGGTTTCAATTAGATCATGTCTCATTCTTCAATACTTCAGAAAATACATGTTAGTTTGCCCAATCTCTCTTTGTAGGGCAATCCTTGAAACAGGACTGGTGAAACTTTGTACTACTTCCTCTATAGCATTAAGACCGTTTCTGAGATACGAAAAACAAGGCAGCACACAGCTCTCCAGGTGCAGTCTAACCAAGCCCTGCAAAATTGAAAAAGTCTTCACTAGTCCTACATTCAAATCTTCTTGCGTTAAAGGCTACCATTCCCTTAGCCCTCCCAATAGCTTGCTACACTTGTTAATCTTTGATTTCTTATTGACAAGGGCACCTAAGTCTCTTTGTACATCTACTCTTTCCTATCTCTTGCTATTTAAAATTAATCTGCACATCTAGTCATATCAAAGTGTATATATATTAACACTTTAACATTATTATATTCTATCTGCCATGTTCTTGCCCATTCATTAAGCCTGTCCAAATCCTCTTGCAGTCATTTTATATCTTCCTCACAACATACATTCCCTGTTACCTTTGTATCATCCACAAATTTTAAAACATTACATTTGTTCCCCAAATCCAAATCATTTGCTGTGAGCAGTTGGGGCTCAAGTACCGATCCTTGCTGTACCTCACTGCTCACAACCTGTGAACGCGAGAATGACCATTTATTCCTTATGTGTTTCCTGCCTGTTGGCCAATCCATAATCAATGCTGGTACATTATTTCCTTTGTGGAAGGCAACTTCCTGTGGAGAGCTGTTCAAAACCCTCTAAAATTCAAGTATATTACACCCACTGAGTCTGTTTTATCAATTTTGTTCATTACAGCAGCAAAAGTGTCAACACCCGTATATCAAAAACAATTTCTCATTCATAAATCCATGCTGTCTATGCAGAGTCAGATCATTATTATGAAATGTCCATTTATCATATTTTTTATAATCGATTCCATCAGTTCTCTCCATTGATGTAAGGCTAATGAGTCACAGTTCTCCATTTTCTCTCTTGCTCCTTTCTTAAACAGTGGGGTGACATCTCCCAGCAGGAATCCTTCCAGAATCTATAAAATTTAGTAAGATGACAGCCAAAACGTCAACTATTTCTGTAACTACCTCCTTCAACACTCTGGGATGTAAAGTCTCAGGTCTCAAGTACTTCTCAACTTTCAGTCCCTTTCATTTCTCCAGTAAAATGCTTTTACTAATTGCCCTGAAGTCCTCATTCTCCCTAGTCACTTGGGTCTACATCTCTCGGAGATTTCTTGCATGTACATCAGTGAAAACAGGCATGAGGTAATAATTTAGTTTCTCTGCTACTTCTCTGCCAAATCTCCAGTATAAATTGTCCTGATCCTGCCTGTAATGTACACACATTTATATCAGACAAATGTTTCTTTTTTATACACATATGGAAGCTTTAACAATCTTATTATGTTTTGTGTTGGAGAGATAACATTCACATTATATTCCCCATTTCTTTATCAGTTATTTACTCCTCCTTTCCTCTATTTAGAAAACCTCCTAAAACTCAGGTTTACTACTTTTCTGGTAACTATATAAGCCTTTTCATTTGATCTTTTACAATCTTAACTTCCTTCATCAGACTCAGTCGACTGATTTCCAGAAGCCCTTTGACAAGGTGCCACATAGGAGGCTGCTAAATAAGCCTATGGTGTTCGGGGCAAGGTACTGGCATAGACAGAGGATTGGCTGACTGACAGAAGGCAGAGAGTAAGGATAAAGGATCTTTTTAAGATTGGCAGCCGGTGACTAGCAGAGTTCCACAGGATTCAGTGTTAGGTTCACGATACTCACATTATACATTAACAATCTGGAGAAAGGAATGGAGGGCATTTTTGCTAAGCTTACCAAGGTAGGTGGAGGGACAGAGGGTGTTGAGGAAGCTGGGAAGCTGCAGAAGGACTTGGACAGACTAAGAGAGTGGCAGGCAGAATACAAAGTGGGAAAGTGTGAATTATGCACTTTGGTAGGAAGAACTGAGATGTAATCTATTTAATTTCTGTAGCAGGGAGGTTTTGTTACATTACAGGAATACGATAGTGTCCAAATGACATAAATTGCAAATGTACAGTTTTTCCAGATACAATAGCTATGTCATTTTCCGTACCCACTTTCATCTGTGATTTCCTCATCATTGTTCAACTTAATAAGAGCAATATTTCATTGTACACTACATCTGTGCTAACAAAATGATTAATTCCAGTCATTTCACAAGAAATGACCAAACTTTTCATTGATTTTACTGTGTTATCATCCACAGATCAGAAACTGGTTGAACTCCCAAGTTCCTTAACTTTGTCCCAATACTTATAGCCTTTTAACCACACAAATCCACACATTACAGACATTTATCAACTGGCCAATACTGCATTTTGGAAAGACTGCCACCATTGGGTGAAACCTCTTGTGACCAAAACAATGCCCTGTCTTTGATCTGCATCTCCAACATCATCCTTCAAACCTTATACTGTTTAGTTTTGAATACTATATTAAACCAGTTGCATAATTCAAGATGTAATGTACATTGAATTGCACCTGATACATCAATTGACCAGCATTTTTGGGTTTTATTCTCTTATTCTAAATCTCAAAGTTATCAATAATGTTTCTGACCTAATTTCTCTTAGTTTTAGTTTTTCTTTCATACTGTAACCTACTAACTGTATCTAGACAGTCTCGGCACTTTGTTAATTTTATGCCATTTTTGATGTATTGCTGATTGCACCCATTGTGCTATAAGCACTTCTCAAAAGGAATGCTTTCCCAGAATTTATTTTTAGTGTTTCTGACATTTGTTCTGGGAATATAAATTTATCTGCAACCTAACTCTTTGTCTGTACTGGATACTTTGGCACAATTCAAAACTCAAGTGTCAGCATAGATTATGGAATGTCCAAATGAACTTTTTGCAATCCTGCATACAGTCTACTGAATTCTATTTTGTGGTCTTCCATGGTACTATTTTCAATATTTCTCAATTTGATACAATCTGACCACATCTCATAAACATTCAATAAAGCATATCTTTGATAAATATTATCTATGGAAGTTAACAATTTGTCCAAACATTCATCTGTGTTCTTCATCAGGATCCAATTCCAAACAAAGATTTACTTCTTAACCTACTTCACTTTGGCAACGATGTGCTAAGGCCATACGTTACTTTCTTTATGGTAAAGAAGTAACGCAGCTCCACATGGCTAGTGGCTTCATAACGTCCCTATAGATCCTGTCTATGCAATCCTCTGACTCTCACTATTGTTATGTCCATGATTGTATACATAATCGCAGGATGCATTCTCAACCTGGCCAAGCTGACCTGCTATCCCATAATTCTAAAATGTATTTTAGAATAAGTATGATTTATACTAGAGTAAGTATAAACCTACGACAAAGACTTACTAGTAAATTCACATTGCTTCAATAAACTAACTTTATTTTCCTTCAGCTTACTTTATTATTTTATTTCACTTCAACTTATTTTAACTTTACTTCTTATTTGGTAGTGTTGGTTGCTAAAATCCAAATACTTCTCATTTATTTTTTTATAAATGATACTTTTCTTCTAATTTTAAGCTAACTAAACTCACTTCCTGACAGCAACTTCTCCTCATCCAATTCACTTATAGTTTTTCGACAGTGTAACTCTTGGATTTTTACTAACACTCAGCCTGGCTGTGGAGTCACCCTGAGTGAAGGCATTTCCCACATTCTCAGTTGTCCCCATTCCCAGAAGGTGAGTAAATGTCTTGAGCCTCTTTCTCAATCTGCTGTCCGATAGAAATGTCTCCTGCAGGTCCAACTATCTCTACTCCCAATAGGTTCCCGGTCTCCATGTCCCCCTTTCCCTTGTACTTTCAATGTAATAAATAATATATCCATGAATATTTTATGCCACCAGAGGAGAGTATACATTGTCTCAGACCCTCATGATTTATTGAATATCATGTGAGGTGCCCATAGTTCATTCCTGGGTAATAACGTTCACTCATGAGTCTGGCTGTTCATTTGAGTGGCTTGGCTGGTGATTAGGCTTTATGTTTCAGTAAGACATAGCTTGCTTTAGTTCACAGACATAAGAATCAGTTAATTAATTGATTAACAGATTAAGTATGATTATAAATCAAACTATGGCAACTAAAATTTGAATTTTTACAATACAGATTGTCCCAACTGTTTCATGTCTATGTGACTCTAGTCCCACACCAAAGTGATTGATTCTTACCTGCTCTCTTGTGGCCCTGATGAACGATGCATGTGAATGTAACAGCACGAAGAATGTCATATGGACTGCGTCAATCGAGAAGGCAACCCACTACCACTCTCTCAGGGCAAGTTGGTATGGATCAGTTGTGCACACATTCTTAGAATGAATCATTAAAAGCAGCCCCTCAAGTAAAACCCCAATGATAAAAGTTTTACAAACAAAACCAAAGTCAGATGCCATTCTCTCTCTATAGGTCGGCGGTACTAAAGAAACCTTGCTGATATGTAGCTCCAGGTTTTGGCCGTCAGGAATATCCCACATCTGCAGTATTTATTCCAAGTTGGACTTGAGCAGTATTCTTTGATTTTACAAACTCAGATTAATGTACAGATCAATGACAGCCTGGATTTGGAGCGACATAGCATGCTTCCCCAATAAATGCTTACCGAAGTGATGCGTAAAAATAAAAACACTGTAAAGGTTTTCTGCAAAATATGGCTGTTTGAAAATCTTATATTGAATAAGATATCTTATATTGAAAGACAGGGGACTGAAATTCCTGGCTTTGCTAATTTCAATGTTTAACATAAAGGTGACAGGAGTAATAATTTGTGGAGTGTAGATTGTAGTGCTGATAGGGCCATTTCAGATGTCTATTCTACTCTGGAGATCCCTGCCCTTTCAAAAATGGATGGAAGGACATCAGTGAAATTTGAGAGAATAAATAAGATACATATATGGAACTCCTGCAGCTTTCTTGAGCAGTATGGTCAGTGACAAAGTGAGTTGCTAGGTATCTTTCTACAATGACCTTAACGACCTGCTGTGACAAAACTGCTACAAATCCAGTTGTTTCATGGTATTGTATGTACAGTAGTTCATTTAACTGTAACTGTATAATTACTGCACTTAGTTTCTATATTTTATGCTTATAATTTTCAGTGTATCCCTATTAAAATGTTATATGCTAGACTGCATTTTTATGTATTAACTTTCTCTACTTATAATTTCACTCGACAATATATCATACCGTGTTTCAGATTGTATATTTGAATTCTTTTGCCTTTGATCATTTATTGTGGTGTAACTAATTCATCCATTCTCTATTGTAATGTGCAATATCCTCTTTTCATATCCTATTGTATTCTATTTTATTGTAAAATTCAGTGTCTTAATTTATTTTTCTCTCACTCAATTACCTAACAGGTGGCACAGTGGTTAGCACTGCTGCCTCAGAGACCCAGATTCAATTCCCACCCCAGGCAACTGTCTGTGTGGAGTTTGCACATTCTCCCTATGTCTGCGTGGGTTTCCTCTGGGTGCTTTGGCTTCCTCCCACAGTCCAAAAATGTGCAGCTTAGGAGAATTGCCCACAGTGTTAGGTGAAGGGGTAAATGTAGGGGAATAAGTCTGGATGGGCCGCTCTTCGATGTGGACTTGTTGGGCCGAAGGACCTGCTTCCACACTGTAAGTAATCTAATCTATGGCTGTTTCTTCTCTGCACTGATTTGTAAATTTATTGTGTTATTGAATTTTATTGAAATAAAAATGTTTAGAACTTATATTTTATTAAAATAATGTTGAACATAGGATGACTGAAATTTAGAGGCAGGAGACATATACAAGAATTTGCGTGTGTTTCCTCTGGGTGCTCCGATTTCCTCCCACAGTCCAAAGATGTGCAGGTTAGATGGAGTGGCCATGCTAAATTGCCCATAGTATCCAGAGTGGTGTAGGTGAGATGGATTAACCGTGGGAAATGCAGGGTTACAAGGATAGGTTTTGGTGGTGGGGGTGGGGGGATTCTGGGTGGGGTGCTCTTTGGAGGGTCAGTGTGGACTCAATGGGATGAAATGACCTGCTTCCACACTGTAGGGATTCTATGATTAGATAACTTAGGTGCTTCAACAAAATTTCTTTAAGTTTTACATTGAAGGGGTTGATTGAGATTTTCTTTCAATTCGGACTTTCATCGAGCTTTTCAGAGGCCTTCACTGAACAGCTGAGGTTTTTTTTATTCTAAATATAGAAGTAAAACTAAAACAGTACACATCTTAAAGGGTTTTGTTTTACATTGCTAAGGTTTTATTTTGAAAAGCCGGACAGTACTTTTTTAAAATAAGGAATTGCGCTTTCGTTTTGAGGAGTCCTACATGAGATCAGCTCTGGAGAAGATTGTTTCTCTTCACGGAATTTATTGAAGAGGAGTTGTTTTTGATTGAGATAATCAGCCAAATGGTTGATTTTATTCAAGATGACTCTGTGATTCAAAGGTCACATTTCCCTTCATTTTGAGAGGAAGGGCAAAACTATGGTTAATGACCTCAGCTTGTGTAGAGGCTCATGGGAATATCAGAATTTTCTCTGTTTTCCTTAAAATAAATGGCATGAATCTGTGAATTTAAATTTTTAACATTTATCCCTCTTCTGGGTATATTAACTGATTGTCAAGGTTAAAAGAACAATATTGTCAGTATTTCTGATTAAAGTTTTTTATCATGAATAAAATTAAACTTATTGGAAGCATTTCAAAGCCCAACGTTTGTTGGTGATGCGTTCAAATCAATGAAAGAAAACTTAACTAATAATAAATGTAATTTTGTCTAAAATGTACTTCTGTTCTCCTCTTGGCTTTAATTCAGATTTTCTCAGTATTTTTTCTTTGTTCCTTGTTTGAAATGGGTTCAAGGTAGGGGAGCAGACTCTCAAAGCAATCGGTCATGTAAGGATTCCTACTGGGATTTAAGTTAGAAGTAATGGCTCATTCAATCAGTGGACATTGTGTGCCCATAGTTAAGGTAGACCAAGCTCTACATGGTGTAGTGTTCCATGTGAAACCTGAGGCATAGCTTATAGTTGTGAGGGGATGGACAGCTATGCTGCTATCTATCTCACTAGAACAGCTACCAAATGTGATCTCTGTACTGCAGTTACTGGGCTAGCTTTGGCGTGAGAGATTAAAATGCTATTCAATTCTTATGAGGTGAAAAGAGACGTATTTATAATTTTTGGTTTCGTGTCCTCTCTTTTCTTCTCTGACAGTGGAGACCTGGCAGAAACCTGAATGGCTGGATCACTCAGGAGGAGACAACTGTGGATGTCATGGCTTGACAACTTCAAATAATTTTTGACCATTCAAAGATATATCAAGCTGCATGCTTACAACCCCCAATTCTCCTTCATTAGAGGTTGACCAGTTTAACAGACAAAAAAAGCTGTGCCCTAATCCCGGTTAAACCTTGGATGAGACCTGACAGGGTTTCAGAAACAATAAGGATGAATTTGGTGTGCAGTGTTGTCAACAAATTTGAGGTCAGGTTCAAATGTATAGATAGTTTTAAAAGTGTATAATTTAAGGATGCCAATCATAAGTATATATCTGTCTTGCCAACACTGACAGCATGCTTGAACACAAGCCAAAGGTTATTATGGTATACTTTGAAGTAATTTGCACTCCCAGAGCTTACCAGAACTATTATGAATTGAGGATTGAGATATGAACTCTTCAATTAATTCTGATCCTTGCAAGTAAGCCTTTTAAACTTCTTATTGATTTATTTCATTCTCCTAGTCCTTTTTGACTGTCTTTATTAAAGCCAGAATATATCTTTGCATAAGACCTTTAGAGGTGTTTGGAGAAAGTTTAAGAAAGGTAACATGAAAACAGGAAGTGCCCAAAGTGCAGACATATTGTTTCCCTCCTTACCTGAACGTTTGAACCGAGATTTGAGAACCGTTTTACCTAAAAAATCAGAATGTTGTCAATATTCTGTCGTGACTAAACATGCAGGCGCTTTGCATCCTTCTGGAGAAAGACTGCTTTTATTACTGGCTTCGCTATGAGATACGATGCTGGAGAATCGGGCCACTTTTGACCCTGGGAACACAATTAGCACCTGTGTATGAAATGTCTTTGTCCATCATTTGTTCACAGGCATTAATCTATTTATTCAAATTAGATACATGCTTTGCATTCATAGCCAAGCTTGTAACTTTATTCTTTATGAATAATGCCCAGGGCAGGAGCACAAACCTGGAACCTGTTGATTATATGTAAGAAGTTATTAGGAGCAAAACCAAGTCTTAAACATAGAGTACATGGTTAAAGACCACATTTCCACAATAACTGCTTGTATGGGGAGATATTAACAGTGGGACCAGGAGTTGGCCATTTCAACTCCTTGCATCTTCTGCACTCAGTTAAATCATGGCTGATCTGCAGTCTCATATTTCTGCCTTTTCTTCATAATCCCTGATATCCTTACTTAAGAAACAGCATCTATCAATTTAAATCCAATCGTTCCCAACTATCCATGGCCTTACTGGGAGAGAATTCCAGACATGTTTAATGAATGGTTCGATCAATTTTGGACGTTAAACAAACAAATCATTGTGTGCCTTTACTATATAAAAATCATTTTTTGGTGATGATCAATTAGAATATGCAGATCCTAAAGTGACACTTGAATGGCTATTAATGCCTGATGAAGGGCTTATGCCCGAAACATCGATTTTCCTGCTCCTCGGATGCTGCCTGACCTGCTGTGTTTTTCTCGCACCACTCTAATCTTGACTCTAATCTCCAACAGCTGCAGTACCCACTTCCGTCAGGCTATTAATGCTACCAAGGAAAGCCACTCAGACAGCCATTCTTCTGCCATTCACATGAGTTGGGAAAACTCCAGGTACAGGCCCCCTCCTTTGTCCAGCTGTGCACCTTGTAATAGAGAAAGCTACCTTTGTGCAGGAGAAGGTTATTGGGATTAGGTGCTTCTGAGATGAGTGGCTGGATGGCCCTGAGTCACCCAAAGGGAAGAAATGAGTGTTGAAGAAACTATAACTGTTTTCTCATGAACCTTCAGCCTGCCCTCTCAGATACTTGCAGATCCTCTGTTAATTGGGGACCTCAGGGCAGGACCTCACACCTCATTTAAGATCTCATACACTAAGAGCAGGAAGTGGAAGACAATTAAATTACTTTGAAATTTTCTTTGAGGACCTAAAGGGCCAGCAAGCTTTCCTTTGCCTTCACAAAATAAAACAGTGGCCCTTCCTTGGATAAGTTTTAGCTCCCCCCACTAACCACAATTCCCATTCCTAAGTGCTGCAATGCATTTACCGTGTGCCTGGGACAAATCTCATGAGTCGCCAATGGAAACTTCCTGCTACTCAAAAAACTGCTTTGGCAATTGGATTGTGAATTTGGCTGGGTGGCCAAAGTGTAAACAAGACTTAGCAAATAAAATCTACCTGGCTTCACATTGATGATGATTAGGTCTGTTGTCTACCATGGACGTTCCTCTCAGCAACAATTTTGCCTCAAGTTTGAACCAACCATGAAATGTTTAACTATAACACCTGAATCAGGTCTTTAGCTCAGTGGTTAGCACTGCTACCTCACAGCACCAAGGACCTGGGTTTGATTCCAGCCTTGGGTGACTGTCTGCATGGAATTTGCACATTCTCCCTGTGTTTGTGTGGATTTCCTCCCACAATCCAAAGATGTGCAGGTTAGGTGAATTGGCTATGCTAAAATGCCTGCAGTGTTCAGGGAGGTGTTGGGCAGGTGGGTTACGGTCTGGATGGGTTGCTCCTTGGAGGGTCAATTGGGCCTTGTGACATTGCTCACCTCTTTGACAAAGACCAGTTTATTTCATAACGTGGCACATTTAAATTCCCCTTTCACTAGCAGCAGAACAGAATTGATCTACATCCACAACAGAAAAGGTTCTCTCCCATTCTTTCTCCTCTTTGACTTCAACCAAGTTTCCAGAGGGGGATCTGTCCTTCTCCACTCTCACATGGTCACTGAGGACATATATTGCTCTTCTTTCTGCTCCTTCAGTTGAGCTATATAATGCATGTGTCAATATGTTACACATGGGAAGGATTAGATTATTTTCACAGAGGATAGTAGACGTTTAGAAAGCCAGTAATTTACTGCATAACTACAAAAGAGAGCTAAACCTGTTCCTAACTAAAGTGAAGTTCGTGGTATTTGAAACATTAAGTGTAATACTTGAGCCATTTAAATCATGGTCAACATTTTAATCACTTAAGGTGGACAGGCAGGGGGAGAATCAGGCAGACATTTTCTAATATTTAGTTCTTAAATTGGCCTCTAATTAGTTATGCTTTCGCCTCTCTCCCAGGAGATTACATGGCAACTGATAAGCTCATTCTTTAGGCCATGTTCTTATATCCAGATGTACATTGGATTAGTGGGATTCAAAATAATCTCGTATGATTAAAGTTTTTGTTTTGGTTCTAAATCGCTTGCAGATTTGTTAAAAGATTAGTTAACATTGTTCATTCCCAGAATATTTTAGTATTTCATGCATCGCAGAACAATTTAGCTGATGGTGTTGTTTAGCTTTGGCTAAAAGTGCTGGTTGTGTGAGATAAGAGAATAATTTATGGACAAAACAATTAGTTGCTTGCTTAATAATAAGCAGATTGACCAGGTGAAAGAAAAACAAAAATCACTGGAGAAACTCAGCTGAAAATTTTGTTCAAACAAACTCATGGCTAGGGATTGTATTTACAGTAACTGTGATCAGACTATAATAATTCAACAAGGACTCTGCTTGTTGGAAGCCTAAGATTTTAAGCTTTCCTTAAGCTGTTGGTAAAAAATCAAAGTAAAATGGATGGATGCTGGTTATATCTCTACCCAGGATAAAAATGACAAAAATATATTTTATTTCTCTGTATGCTTGTAAATTAGAGAGTTTCAATGTCAAAGTCTGACAAGAGCAGGCGTGATGGGCAAGCTGGTAATATTTATTTTGTCCCATTATTTTTGTGTATTGGTCATCTGAACACCAAGAATGATGCAGATTGTATGAAGAATGAACTATCCTTTGACATACTTTCGAGCTGTGGGATTTCTCATCCATTGTATTGGAGACTGACTCTTGTGTACAGAGGAACCTTGATTATCCGAATACCAATAATCTGAAAATCAGATTATCCGAAGGAGATCTCGAGGCCCCGATGGAAACATTACATCAAAGATGTGTTTCCAGCAGTGATTGCGTCTTTTGTTTACAGTCATTAAACAGGCACCGTCTCCAAATGAGTGTCTGCCTGCGTGCTCTCTCTCCCCACACTTTTCCTGGAGTTCTACACAGGGATGTACCCTAAACCCCCCTTCCCCAGATAATCGCTCCAACATTGTCCTGTACAGGGCAAAGGTGGAACCTGTCAAAAATGTTGCAGTAATAGGTGTGTGTGTATACGCTCTCGCTAGTTAGAGACTTACCCCACAAAGACAGCTGCTGCAGTCTTGTTGTTTGTGTACAGTCCAGCTGCCCCAGAGAGGGAGCCTGGGTGGGGGCG
>NC_057721.1:14673352-14675662 GCF_004010195.1 Chiloscyllium plagiosum
CCATGTTGGACTGGGTTGGGGTGGGAGTTCATGAACTGTGTGCTGCTGCCATCTCCTGAATAGGGAGCAGACGTTAAAAACTCCGAGCCCCAGAGGAAAGGCATTTAATCGATTAACCAAATAATCGATTATCCGAACGAGATAGTGCCTGCCCATTACGTTTGGATAATCGAGGTTCCCCTGTACATGGATTTTGATTGCTTACATGAAACACTTACAGAATGTCAGCAGTTCAGATGGAAACTGGACAGTATAGTGTGGGATCATATATCATAATGCTCAAAGATTCAGTGAAGTACTTTATAAGGACTACAGAATATGTAGCTGTTGAAATGAAGTTTATCAACAGGTTTGTAATTAGTTTCCTTGTGTTTTGGGGAACAACTATCACTTTTTTGCAGTGAATGTTGAGCTATGCCAAGTAGTCATAGCCACTGCATCACAAATAATCATTTTCCTTGATTGTGAATTGATTGAACACTTTTATAGAAACAAAAACAGAGATTACTGGAGAAAGTCAACAGGGTCTGGCGCCATCTGTGAAGAGAGAAACAGAGTTAATGTTCTGAGTCTGGTATGACTGTTCTTCTACCTCTGTTCCAAGGAGTGAACTCGAAATATTAACTTTGCTTCTGTCTCTGGACCTGCTGAGTTTCTCCAGGACCCTCTACTTTACCTTTGTTATTGCCAGCATCTGCAGTACTTTGCTTTATTTGAACATTTTCGTGGAATGTGATAGGATTGTTCTGCGGTACTAGGTGACTGGGTGGAACGTGGCAGGATGTGATTTGTACAGTGCTTTGACAGTTTGTGATTGGCTAAAAATGTTGGTAGAATGTCCTTGATAAAGCATAGTTCACTATAGGTGGAAAAAGCAAAAACGTAGCAAAAGATTTTGTAATGTTACTGTAATACTGGTTAATATCCATTAATTAGGAAAAGAGAAAAATTCCCACATTTAAGAAAGAAGAAAATTGCTAACTAGATTTGATGGTCCCAATTTAGGCAGAAATACCACAGGAGAAATTTACCATTTTTTGTCTGAGGAAATAAAATGAAAATGCTTCGCCATGTTAATATGTCACAGTGCTACCGTAACTGTGGCATTACAACTCTAGTTCTGTTCAATTTTGTGAAAAGATCACATCTTAAATTAATGATTTAATGAATGGAGGGATACTTACTGCAAGGCAGTGAGGGATCATATTTCAATATTGATCCCACAAAGTCCCATTGCCGGCTGTCCCAGGTGATGACATTTCCATCTTCACAGTCCAGTTGCAATATCGACTGATGTCCTTTTGCATGATCCCACAATCTGAACAAATACAAATCTCCAACAAATATCTTACGATCCAATCTCAACCGGTCAGCCCTTCGACTGTGCTTTCGACCAAGAACCAAGCTACCATTTTGGGCAAGATTGTAAGCACTGTTCAGTGTTCTTGAAAGCACATGTATTTTATTCAAGTATACATGTGCTTCACGAGTATTTCCATCCCACGTTAAGCACATAGTGTGCCAATTACCTAAGGAAATATCTTTCTCTACATCAATCTGCTTATGAAACAACCAGATTATGGGTTTTCTGTTTTTTATCATGATGCCAAGTTCATGATGGGGTACAGAACGTGCACGTTTCATGTCTGTATTATAGGTAAATGCTACCATCCCATTCTTATTATTCTGCCTTAGCCTGATGTCTATGCAGAGTGTGAAACTACCAAGTGAAGGAATGTTTGCTCCAGGTGACAGCGTTCCATATTCATCTGGTGCATTAAGCTGGAAAACTGCTTTTTGACCTTTGAGCGAAGCGCATGTTCCTGAAGGAATGGGAAGATAAAGAAAACAAAATTAACAAGTGATCATCGCCATTGGAGTTTCAGAACAAAGAAGAAAGACATTTGAATGCTCAACAGCCAAAAGTCAAAGAACAATTTCTATTTCATTTGAAAAAATGCTGCTTCCGAATACCATTCTCATCTCTTGATCTAGGTTGGTCTGCTGGGAAAGTGTGTGCACAATAGGAACTTAATTGTACCTTGCCTGTGATAACTCCTTGGTTGAAGACAAGTGTTTTGAAGTAAATGCTCTGGGAAATAGACCAATGAATACTGTACTAGTGAGCAGGAGATGATATACAATCGAATATGACGACCTTTTAAAATTAATTTAAAAGTTTATAAAATATAAAGGATGGGGGGGGCAGATGGGAAAAAGCGAGTGTGATAGCGACAAAAGTTTGATGTGTTTCAATTCGTGGGTGGCATGGTGGCACAGTGGTTAGCACTGCTGCCTCACAGTGCCAGA
>NC_057721.1:14675688-14682589 GCF_004010195.1 Chiloscyllium plagiosum
TGTTGGGCCGAAGGGCCTGTTTCCACACTGTAATGTAATCTAAAAACTCTAAAAACAACATTTGCGTAAGGTAGGGTCAGAGTTCATAGTGTTGTAGAGATGGAATAATGTATTGTGTGGTCATGGAGAGAATGTGTAAGTATCAACTCTGGGTTAAAAAAAGTAATGCTGGTTTCTGACAGCCTCATTTAAAGCAGTGGGTGTATCATGGTTCAAAAATAACTGGCTCTTCCACTGTTGAATTACTGGAAACTTTGATTTGTCTGCATGACGATTTCACACAAATCTGATAGTATAGGGACAGTTCAGTGACTGCTGTCTTTTCTCCATAAGTATTACCATTACTTACAGGGATGCACGGTTGAATGTTGGTGTCTGTGATAGAAGTTCCAAAATGGCTGTAGTCAAGATCAGTATTTTTAACACTATTTAAATGACGTGGATTAAAATCTTCATTAAAATAATCGAAGGACGAATGAATACTGTAAACAGTTGTTTGCTAATAATACTGGCAGTATACCAAGTATACCAATTACTTGCACTTAACTTCAGTTCACACCAAGTTGTGAAGTTTTCATTTTTGTTTTCAGTGATTTTCTGACTCAACTCATTATCAGAAGCTCACTGCAATATGGCACTTTGTTTGAGCAGGTATATTTATTCCAACTGACAGTGTTTACACTCAAACTCCAAATGCAGTGTCATGCAGGCATTAAGCCATTTAGAAGAAATGGGTTAATAATGACACAAAGACAAAGGTGGTGCCAGTGGATTACATAATAGAAAACTGTTACAGTCCTCTGTTCAAAGATGATTTATATTTACCCAGCTTGATGTTGTGGGCACATCAAAATTTGAGCTCAATGGCATTCACTTTTTGGGTTCTCTTAGAGATCTGAAATAGTGTCCATGGCTTATTTGTGAGGTGAGTTGTGCCAGATACATAGTAATGAAGGCATTAATATGATTTCAATGAATGTTCTCTGAAGAATGCAAGGCAAACAGATCAAGGCATGCTTCAGGGGCAAATGCTAATTTGATACCAGTGGTGCCCCTGGTGCAGCTACATTATTCATATACCCACTGTAGGTTGGTTAGCTCAGTTGGATGGTTGGCTAGTTTGTGATACACAGTAACATCAACAATATGAGTTCAATTCCTACACCAGTTCAGGTTACCATAAATCTCCTGTCTTCTCAATCTGACCCTCGCCTTGGTGTCATGACCTTCAGGCTAAACTTAGCACCAGTTGTCTCTTTCTCTAATGAGAGAGTGGGAAAATGATGACTTTATGTTATCTTTAACGTGAAGGCCAATTCTATGCACATTTTCGATTCATTTGTCATCTCCTTAGTTCTATTATTAATTTCCCAGATTCACTTTCTGTGTTCACTAAGTCAATTATTTTCCTTTTTATGAATCAAAACACACCTTATCTGCTTTTATATTTGATCATTCACTTTCTCTCATATTCTACTTTTTCTCCTCCTCTGTAAGCTTTTAGTCATTCCACACAGACTGCCCAGCAAAGACACAAATGAGTAAACAGCATAAAATTGATGCAAAAACAGAAATTGTTGGAGAAGCTCAGCATGTCTGGCAGCATCTTTGGAGAAAAAGCAGAGCTAATGTTTTGGGTCCAATGACCCTTCGCCCAAATATACATTGAATGGGTGTAAGTTCTTTGTATTTCATGGTCATGTACCCATTGTTAGGGTTATCTAATTTAGCTTCCACCAGAGTATTTTTCACTGCGTATTTAGAATGAAGCATTGGTGCTAAATTTGCTGATAATGCAAAGATAGGTAGGAAAGCAATTGTAACGAGAGCAGATGTTTGTAAATGGATTTAAGTAAGTTAAGATAGGCAGAAATTTGGCAAGTGGAATCCACATATTGACAGGAAGACAGGAAAGCAACATTTTATTTAACTAGAGAGTGACAGTAAAATTGGGATATGGATGCTCTAGTTAATGAATCATAACAGGTTAGTATGCTGGTGCAGCAAATGATTAGGAATGCAAATGTTGCTGTTTATTAAGACAGGACTGGAATACAATAGTAGGAGTGTTTTGTTACAATTGCACAGGACGTTGGTGAGGCCACATCTGGAATGCTGTACACAGTTTCAGACTCCTCAATTAAGAAAGAATATAGTTGCATTAGAAGCAGCGCAGAGAAGGTTCATCTGACTAATCCTTGGGATAGACGAATTAAGTTATGAAGAAAGAATGGACACTTAGGAAATGGAGAGGTGATCTCATTGAAACAAATAGAGTCTTGAGGAGGGTTGATGAGGTGGGTGCTGAAAGGCTTAATACCTGGTATGATAGGTTAGGAAAGGGGAAGCTGTTTGAAAAATGTGTGGTCTCCCATTTAAGATGGAGTTGCAAAAAAATTTTTTTCTCTCAAGAGGGTTGCTACTCTGGAATGTTCTTCCTCAGAGAGCAGTGGAGACTGTGTCATTAAGTATTTTTAAGGTTATGTTGGACAGATTTCTGACTGAAAATGGAGTCAAAGAGTAAAGGGGCAGACAGGAGATCCACAATGAGATCAACCACTGAATGGCAGAGCCGTTCAAGGGGCTGATTGGCCTACATTTGGTCCTAATTTTAATGCTTTATATGTTCATACCTAAAGAAGTTTTCAAATTGAATGAGAATAGACCTGCTGAAAACACTTTCATAGAGCTAATTGTGTGCATTGGGATGAACTTTCAGAACTTGTTACATGGAGGAAACTGTGGTTTTCCTTTTCTGTTTTGTAATTGTTTTGTACAACTATGACAACATGATTGAGGTCATTGGACTCAAGCGCTGACAGACAAGTTGGAGTGAGCATCAACTACAGATTGTGTAAAGGGTGTGAATGGAAACACTCCTTAATTTTAACCAGGCAATACCTCAGCATTACGTTAGGCATAATCAATGATCACTTTCCTGGGATGGTGTTAACAGTAAGAGGAGAGGTCCTGACACATTTTATTTTTATTTTTAGCCCAGGCTGGCTGAAATCATAATCACACTGATGTCATCAACCTGTCTTTGGAACAGGTGCTTATTGCTTGACAGAGAGAACATGTGATCTCTATTAACAAACATTAGTGTTAACTGTCAGGTCAAACTGCAGTATCATTTGCTCTCAGACATGGCACTCAAAGAAAATTGATCTATTAAAACTTACTTCCTTAGTTCACAAATATGAAACAATACTGTCCTTTACAGCAATAATACAATGTGGCTCAGCAAGTCAATCCAGTGCACACCCATGAGAATGTCAGACATAGTTCTGTAACATAAGAACTATCAACCAGATACATGGAATAATCATCCAGTGCAGCATATAGGAAATTTAAATCCAATTGATTAAAGAGATCACACAAAAAAAAACAGGCTGGTGCCTGTGAAACTTCCAGATTGTTATGAAAAAAATCAACTTTTTCACTGATGTTCCCAAAGGAAGGAAATTTTATCTGGTCTGGCTAAGGAAATCAATTGATTGTTTGAGTCTCTGTAAAAAGCAATAATAAAATTGGATGGACATAGTCAGCATAGAACGTAGAACAGATTAGAGTGGTGCTGGAAAAGCACAGCAGGTCAGGCAGCATCCGA
The DNA here is from genome assembly GCF_004010195.1 of Chiloscyllium plagiosum. NCBI lineage: Eukaryota > Metazoa > Chordata > Chondrichthyes > Orectolobiformes > Hemiscylliidae > Chiloscyllium > Chiloscyllium plagiosum. The sequence continues at coordinate 14,679,299 of NC_057721.1, forward strand.
GGAGCAGGAGAATCGACGTTTCGGGCAAAAACCCTTCATCAGAAATGAAGGCACGGAGCCTCCAGGATTGAGAGAAGTTCCTGATGAAGGACTTTTGCCTGAAATGTCGATTTTCCTGCTCCTTGGATGCAGTCTGACCTGCTGTGCTTTTCCAGCACCACTCTAATCTAGACTCTGATCTCCAGCATCTGCAATCCTCACTTTTGCCACAGAACATAGAACAGAACAGTACAGTACAGGTTCTTCAGAACATAGAACAGAACAGTACAGTACAGGTTCTTCAGCCCTCAATGTTGCGCTGACATTTTGCCCTACTATAAGATCAGACTAACTTACATACTCTTCATATTACTGTCATCGACGTGCCTATCCAAGAATCGCTTAAATGTCCCGAATGAATCTGACTCTACTACCACAGATAGCAGTGCATTCCACGCACCCAACCTCTGGGTAATGAACTGACCTCTGACATTTCCCCTAAAGCTTCCTCCAAACACCTTGAAAGTATGCCCTCCTGTGATAGCCATTTCCACCTGGGAAAATATCTCTGACTATTCACTCTATCTATGCCTCTCATCAGCTTGTACACCTCTGTCAAGTCACCTCTCATTCTTCTTCACTCTAACGAGAAAAGCCTCAACCTTTCTTCATTAGACATGCCCTCCAGTCCAGGCAGCATCCTGGTAAATCTCCTCTGCACCATCTCTAAAGCTTCCACATCTTTCTTATAATGAGGTGACCAGAACTGAACACAATATTCCAAGTAACATCAACATAAATGTTGGAAAAGTCAAAGGCACATCCAGCCGAGTAAACTCTTTCAATGAGAGGGTGGATAGGCTTGAGTTGTTTTCTTTGGAGGAGAGAAGGCTAAGAGACATCTGATTGCAGGGTATGTGATGATGACAGGCATGGATAGAAAGCAGCTGTTCCCCTGACTTGAAGGGTCAATATGAGGGAGCAGAATTTTAAAGTGAAGGGCAGAAAGTTTAGAGGGGATATGAGGAAAAAAAACATTTCACCCAGAGGGTGGTGTGAATCTGGAATGCAGGGTAGTTGTGGCAGAAAACCTCTCAATCTTTAAAAGGTATGTGGATGAGCACTTGAAATATCATTACATTCAAGTCTTTGGGCCAAGTGTTAGAAACTGAGAGAAGTGTAGATAGGTCAGCTAAAAACTGATAGACTCAATGAGCTAAAGGGCCTCTTCCCTGCTGTATGGCTCTATGTCTTTAAACCTGCAGAGTCCTCCTTAATACCATCTCGGGGCTTGTGTCAATGTAGAGGGTTGTCCCAGACAGTAGTTAAACTTTGTCATATTCTAGTCATAGACATAGACATGTTTGTGGAATAACACATTTTGGCTAATGTTCCAAAGTCCTTTACTATTGTTTCTGAGCATGTCCTCTGCCACCAACAAAACAGACTCAGAGATGGTGGCATAGTAGTATACCATCAAATGATAAAGATTTGGTATATCACAGACTGATCCTGAAAGTCCTCAATGTTGAATATGAACCATAGAATCCCTCAGTGTAGAAAAAGGTCATTCAGCCCATTGAGTCTGAATCGAATATACGATGACCATCTCACCCAGATTCAGCTCCCCCAACTATCCCCATAACTGTACATTTTCCAGGGCGACCCTGCATACTATGGGCAATTTAGCATGGCCAATCCACCTCAGTCACACATCTTTGGACTGTGGGAGGAAACCCATACATTCACAGGGAGGACGTGCAAACTCTACACAGACAGACAATCACACAAGGCCGGAATCGAACCCAGATTCCCTGACACTGAGAGGCGGCAGTACTAACCACAATGGGAGGAAACCCATACATTCACAGGGAGGACGTGCAAACTCTACACAGACAATCACACAAGGCCGGAATCGAACCCAGATTCCCTGACACTGAGAGGCGGCAGTACTAACCACAATGCAACTGTCAGTCCTCTGAGTAAGAGGGACAAGGATACTTCACACTGCAGGAGAGAGAGAGAGAGAGAAAGAGAGGAGAGAGAGAGGAGAGAGAGAGGAGAGAGAGTTAATGCCTTTGCTGTTTTTGAATTCATGTGTCGCTGGACATCGGTGTGCATCTGGGAAAATTAGCAAACAGTGAATTTCACAACTAATCTTGGAGGATCCGATTTGGGCGAACTTCACAACACAGAATATGATAAGTTAATTGTTGTTTTAAGTTAATTGTCTGTCCAAGAGAAAGGCTGTCTTAGTGAGTACAGGGCATTCTATCTTGATTATATGTTTTTGGAGATAAGTCTCTTGATTAAACTTAAAGTATAAGCCATAGCTCTTAATTTAACCTGGGGCAGTGGTTTGTAGAGAAATAAGACGGTGTTATTTTCTGGGTCTGTAGATTGTGAAGGAGCAAAAATGGCCTTTGCAGTGATATGTACTTCGTGTCAGATGTGGGAGTTTAAAGAGAGTTTAAGGGTTATTGCAGATTATATCTGCCATAAATGCTGTTGGATGCGAATCTTACCAGATCTAGTGGATCGGTTGGAGAGACAGATAGAAGCGATGAGGAATTTGCAACAGCAACAGTATGTGAGGGATAGGAAGGAGGGGACAGTCTTAGATACAGTCACATAGATGGGTTAACTCCAGGAAAGGTAAGAGAGGTGGCAGCTAGTGCAGGAGTCTTTTGTGGATATACCTATTTCAAACAGGTATGCTGTTTTGGAAAATATAGGGGGTGATGGATTCTCAGGGGAACGTAGCACAAACAGCCAAGTTTCTGGTATTGAGACTAGCTCTAATGCAACGAGGGGCACGTCAGCTTCAAGAGATCAATTGTGTTAGGGGATTCTGTAGTCAGAGGAACAGACAGACATTTCTGTGGCCAGCAGAGAAAAAGCAGAATGGTGTGTTGTTTCCCTGGTGCCAGGATCAAGGATGTCTCAGAGAGGGTGCAGAATGTTCTCACAGGGGAGAGGGGCCAGCAGGAGGTCATTGTCCACATTGGAACCAACGACATTGGAAGGGAAAAGGTTGAGACTCTGAAGGGAGATTACAGAGAGTTAGGCAGAAATTTAAAAAGGAGGTCCTCAAGGGTAGTAATATCTGGATTATTGCAGGTGCTATGAGTTAGTGAGGGCAGGAATAGGAGGATAGAGCAGATGAATGCATGGCAGAGGAGCTGGTGTATGGGAGAATGATTCACATTTTTGGATCATTGGAATCTCTTTTGGAGTAGAAGTGACCTGTACAAGAAGGACGGATTGCACCTAAATTGGAAGGGGACTAATATACTGGCAGGGAAATTTGCT
>NC_057721.1:14684256-14695084 GCF_004010195.1 Chiloscyllium plagiosum
AGAGGTGGATAAATCCCCAGGACCTGATCAGGCGTACCCGAGAACTCTATGGGAAGCTAGAGAAGTGATTGCTGGGCCTCTTGCTGAGATATTTGTATCGTCGATAGTCACAAGTGAGGTGCTGGAAGATTGGAGGTTGGCAAACGTGGTGCCACTGTTTAAGAAGGGCAGTAAAGACAAGCCAGGCAACTATAGACCAGTGTGCCTGACCTCAGTGGTTGGCAAGTTGTTGGAGGGAATCCTAAGTGACAGGATGTACATGTATTTGGAAAGGCAAGGACTGATTAGGGATAGTAAACATGGCTTTGTGCGTGGGAAATCATGTCTCACAAATTTGATTGAGTTTTTTTGAAGAAGTAACAAAGAAGATTGATGAGGGCACAGCAGTAGATGTGATCTATATGGACTTCAGTAAGGAGTTTGACAAGATTCCCCATGGGAGACTGATTAACAAGGTTAGATCTCATGAAATAAAGGGAGGACTAGCCATTTGGATACAGAATTGGCTCAAAGGTAGGAGACAGAGGGTGGTGGTGGAGGGTTGTTTTTCCGGCTGGAGGCCTGTGACCAGTGGAGTGCCACAAGGATCGATGCTGAGTCCTCTACTTTTTGTCATTTACATAAATGATTTGGATGCGAGCATAAGAGGTACAGTTAGTAAGTTTGCGGATGACACCAAACTTGAAGGTGTAGTGGACAGTGAAGAGGGTTACCTCAGATTACAACAGGATGTGGACCTGATGGGCCAATGGGCTAAGAAGTGGCAGATGGAGTTTAATTCAGATAAATGTGAGGTGCTGCATTTTGGGAAAGCAAATCTTAGCAGGACTTATACATTTAATGGTCAGGTCCTAGGGAGTGTTGCAAAACAAAGAGACCTTGGAGTGCAGGTTCATAGTTCCTTGAAAGTGGAGTAGCAGGTAGATAGGATAGTGAAGAAGGTGTTTGGTGTGCTTTCCTTTATTGGTCAGAGTATTGAGTAGAGGAGTTGGGAGGTCATGTTGCGGCTGTACAGGACATTGATTAGGCCACTGTTGGAATATTGCATGCAATTCTGATCTCCTTGCTATCGGAAAGATGTTGTGAAACTTGAAAGGGTTCAGAAAAGATTTACAAGGATGTTGCCAGGGTTGGAGGATCTGAGCTACAGGGAGAGGCTGAACAGGCTGGGGCTGTTTTCCCTGTAGCGTCGGAGGCTGAGGGAGTGACCTTATAGAGGTTTACAAAATTATGAGGGGCGTGGATAGGGTAAATAGGCAAAGTCTTTTCCCTGGGGAAAAGAACGAGAGGGCATAGGTTTAAGGTGAGAGGGGAAAGATATAAAAGAGACCTAAGGGGCAACTTTTTCACGCAGAAGGTGGTACGTGTATGGAATGAGCTGCCAGAGGATGTGGTGGAGGCTGGTACAATTGCAACATTTAAGAAGCATTTGGATGGGTATATGAATAGGAAGGGTTTGGAGGGATATGGGTCGGGTGCTGACAAATGGGACTAGATTGGGTTGGGATATCTGGTCGGCATGGACAGGTTGGACCGAAGGGTCTGTTTCCATGCTGTACATCTCTATGGCTCTATGACTCTGATGGCCAACCGTCACGCTCCCTCAGTTCAATTAGTATCCCACTATGATGAAGCTCTTTCAGAAGAATTATTGATAGGAGCAAAGCATTGAAAGTACACTGCATGGGAAATCTTAACACTCATCAAAAAGACTGTATGAGTTATGCTACTATTGAATGAGATAACTGAGACTTAGCTGTCAGATTGAATATGGCCCACAGTAAAAGAAACAGTAAGTGGGAAAATGCATGTAACTTTAATGTCACCAATCCACTTGTCACAGATTTTATTTTCATTGCTTGATCATGGGTGTTGCTGGCTGGTTCAGCTTGTGTTGCTCATCCCTATTTGCCCATGATAAAGGTGGTAGGTGAACTGTATTCTTGAACAGCTGCAGTCCATTTGGTTGTAGAAAAATCCACAATACTGTTAGGGAGGGAGTTTCAGTACTTTGATTCATTGACCCTGAAGGAACGGAGATATATTTCCCAGTCAGGATAGCGATTGGCTTGAGGTGAAACTTGCAGATGGTAGTGCTCCCATATATCTACCACCCTTGCCCTTCGAGATGACAGCAGTTGTGGATTTGGAAGATGCCAACTCAGGAGTGTTGTTGAATTTCTGCAGTAATCTTGCAGATAAGGATTGAGAGTAGAGGGAGTGCCAATTGAGAGGGCTGCTTAGTCCTGGATGGTACTAACCTTTTTCAGTGTTGCTGGAGCTGTACCCAACAAGGAAAGTGGGGAGTATATCATCACACTCAAGCTTTATCCTAAAGTAGATTACGAACAAACGTTTAGGGTCAGGATGTGAGGTACTTGCAGGATTCCTAGCCATAGGCCTGCTCTTACACCACAGGATTTGTATGGCAAGTCCAGTTCAGTTGCTGGTCAATGTAGGGTTCAGTGATGATAATGTCATTGAATATCAAGGGTCAATGGTTAGATTCGGATTTATTTTTTATAGAGTTTTTTTATAGAATCTCTACAGTGTGGGAATAGGCCTTTCGGCCCAACAAGTCCACATTGACCCTCCGAAGAGTAACCCACCCAGACACCTTTCCCTAACCTACTACTCAACATTTACCTTGATGGAGATGGTAATTGTCTGGCATTTGTCTGGTATGAATGTAACTTGCCATTTGTCAGCCCAAGCCTGGATATTGTCTAGGTCTTGTTGCATTTGGACATAGACTACTTCAGTATCTGAGGAATCATGAAAGGGTGCTGAAAATGTTGTGCAATTATTAGCAAACATCCCCACTTCTGACCTTATGATGGAAGAAGGTTATTGACGAAGTAGCTGAAGATGACTGCATCTAGGACACTACCCTGAGGAACTCCTGTGGAGATGTCCCAGAGCTCAGATGACTGACCTCCATCAACCACAACCATCTTCCTACGTGCCATCTGGAGGAGGGATTTCAGCCAAACTCCATTGACACTGGTTTTGCTAATGCTCTTTAATACCATACTTGGTCAAATATGGCTTTGACATGAAGAGCAATCACATTCTTCTCACCACTGGGATTCAGCTCTTTTGTCCTGTTTGAACCGGGGGGGGGGGGGGCTGCAATGAGATTAGGAAGTGAGATGTCATGGCAGAACCCATACTAGACATCAGTAAGCAGGTTATTTCTAAGCAACTGCTGCTTAATTGCACTATTGATGACACTTTCTATCACTTTACTAATTGAATGTACACCATACAGACAATAATTGGCCAGGTAATTTGATGTGCTTTTTAGATTAGATTAGATTACTTACAATGTGGAAACAGGCCCTTCGGCCCAACAAGTCCACACCGACCCTCTGAAGAGCAACCCACCCAGACCCATTCCCCTAACTCTAGGAGAAAGTGAGGACTGCAGATGCTGGAGATCAGAGCTGAAAATGTGTTGCTGGAAAAGCGCAGCAGGTTAGGCAGCATCCAAGGAGCAGGAGAATCGATGTTTCGGGTATGAGCCCTTCTTCAGCAACACATTTTCAGCTGATTCCTGCAGAAGGGCTCATGCCCGAAACGTCGATTCTCCTGCTCCTTGGATGCTGCCTGACCTGCTGCGCTTTTCCAGCAACCCATTTTCAGCCCTAACGCTAGGGGCAATTTAGCATGGCCAGTTCACCTAACCTGCACATCTTTGGACTGTGGGAAGAAACCAGAGCACCCAGACATGGGGAGAATGTGTAAACACCACACAGATAGTTGCCTGAGGCGGGAATTGAACCCGGGTCTCTGGTGCAGTGAGGCAGCAGTGCTATCCACTGTGCCACCGTGCCGCCCAGTTTTGTGTTCAAGACTTAGCTGGATTGTTGTGTAGATGCCAATGTTATTTCTGTACTATAACAGCTTGGTTAGGGTCACTGTACTAATGTGCTCCACTTGTCTTTTTAGAATCCCTACAGTGTAGAAACAGACCATTTGGCCCAACAAGTCCACACCAACCCTCCAATGAGCATTCCACCTAGACCCTCCTTCTACCCCATTTCTGTAACCCTGCATTTCCACACACATCCCTGAACACCACAGGTAATTTTCACATGGTCAATCCACGTAACCTACACAACTTTGGACTGTGGGAAAAAAAACCACACAGACACAGGGAGAATGTGCAAACTCCACACAGACATTTGCCTGAGGGTGGAATCGAATCCAGGTCCCTGGCACTGAGAGGCAGCAGTGCTAACCACTGAGCCACCGTAGTGCCGGTATTCTGGAGACTTGATTATAGCTTTGGTCCAAATTCAGACATAGCAGCTGAACTCAAAAGATGAGGTGAGAGTGATAGTCCTTGGATTTATGGAAATATTTGACCAAATGTGGCATCTAGAGCCCTAATAAAACCAAAGTCGATGGAAATCAGGGAAAGTTCTCCAATGGCAGTGTTCCACCTGATGCAATGGAAAATGGTTGCGATTTTTTGTGGGCCGATTATCTGATTCCCCTCAGGATACAGGAGTAGGAGTTCCTTACACCAGTCTCACTATCAGGCCTAACCTAACTATTCTGCTGCTTCAATGAGCTTCCCTTCTTCCCAAAATCAAACTTCAGACATCTCAGTTCAGTCACTCGCACATTTTATCCAACAAAACAAAGCAGTAAAGGATAGGACTAATCCTTGTGTGTTTTGTAAACACTTTCTTTAGAGAGGCACAAATTAGAAACATGCACTCACTAACCCAATAACCCCAATTTTAATCTTTTCCTCTTTATGGGTAACACCATCACTTGCATACAATTAAACATGATTAATTTAAAACTAACATGTTATGCTTCACCTCTAATTATCCATCTGTTCTTTCATTCTCACTTGGTGACCATCTAATTCTCCTTACTGTACAGCGTTCTGTGATGTTCTAAATATGAGGAGAATCATATTATGTACATTACTGTCTGTCCTCAGTAAACTTACCGAGCCAATGTATGCTGAATGGGCACAGTTTCAACTTTTAAACGTTTCCATTTCTACATTCACCTCAAGAGTAAATGAAATTCAATCAATCATGGCCATGTCAGCTAACAAACAGGTCTCCCTTAGAACCGTCATTGTTTATTCATCTTGGAATAAGTCTATTGCACTGCCAGTTAGGGCCAGTTGAAGATAGTGGGTTGAGAGGTCAAGTTCAAAGCTGTCTGTTTGACAGGACACATTCAACAAAAATAGTGCAATTTAACTGAGGTAAAGATTAGTACTAACGCATAATCTTTGATTCTTACCTTGGTGTACAGTGACAAGAAGAAAGAGAAGAGCTGCAGAGGAAATTTGAACCTTAGAATACATCCAGCTGTCTGAGCTGCAATATGGTGTTCCACGGGGAATCATTCTAGAAAAAAAAAGCAAAATCAATTAAAATTAGAACATACTTAGGGCACAAATGTTTTCTGCTGCATAAAACGAGCAAGCAGCAGCGTGTAATTTATGAGGTACTTTGATATTGATAAAACACTTCACGGACATCTAATCAAGACAGGAGACACCATGCAAAATATGGGTAAAGAAATTAATTTTCAGGCAAACCTTAAAGCAGATGGAGAAATGAAGAGGTAGACCTATTAATCAAGGGCATCCAGAGCATGGTATCCTGGCAGCTGAATTCGCAGCTATCAATGATGCAAAGTCAGCAAATTATATGCCAAGTGACTGGAGTTTAGGCACAGGGAAGGAAAGGGGTTACTTAATTTCAAAATGATGCTGAATATCTATGGGCACTACCAATCTCATTGACTTAAGATACAGTGTATTGTTGATTGATGTCTGCAATCCTGGTTTATAAATCATTGGTTTGTTTGTGCTAATAGAACAACCACAGTAATATTGTTCATGTTTCATATATTTACTCATGAAGTAACAGATCGGACTGCTGAATATTAGATACCATGTTTAGGTAAAAACATTACGATAAACTATATTAGCAACAGACACAAGCCATTCAGACTCTCAAATTTATTCCCTTCTTCAATTAGGTCGTGGTTGATCGGTATCTTGGTTCCAACTACCTGCCTTGGTTTTACAGCCCTGAACATTCTCACCGAACAAAAACTTCTCAAATTCTGTGTTGAAATGTTACTCTGCAATGGTTTCCAATGTCATGAAAAATAAGATCAAGTTAATACCAAAAGAATTACTTTAGCTATCAAAGGGGATTAATCACCTCAAGGGTTTTGTTTCAAAGAAATATTGTGTAAGGCACTGAAGCACACAGTGTGCACATTATTGATTTTAGTAGTGGTACCACAATGTCGCTGATCAACGCAGCATGCCCTTGTAACTAAAATGCATTTCAGAACTGTTGATCTTAGTAACAAGATCTCCTCGGGATCAATGCAAATGAAGGTGATCTTATAATGATTTTACTTCAAAGTAGGACAGCACAAAACCCATTTCTGTCCATTTTGAAATCCCAACTAGACTCCTATTGTGGCTGTTATTTCTTATTGAAAGGACCTGACTGTTCTTCAGCATCTTTTCAAATCAGTAAAAAAAATCTCAATGGCAGTCAGTTCCATTTGCGATTGAAAATATTCCCAGTTTCCCATTTCCCACCATAGCAGCAAGATCAGACAGCTTAACTCATATTCACATAACTGCACAAATGTTGTACTGGCACTACCAATAAACTAACAACTGCAGAGGAAAATTTGAGACAATTAGACTAGGGATTTCAGGATATAATCCAGGCAATGTATTCCTCAGGAGTAAATTTTCTCCACAGACTCTAACCTTTGGTCTGAAAATATAAACTTATTTTGGATATGCTTTAATTAAAAAATATCTGTCATAATCCTACAAAATCACTACTCCTAGTAATTAATGAGGTAACTAGAGATGTTGGGATTGTTCTCCTGAGAGAAGGAGACTGCTCAAGTGATATTTAGTAGAGGTTTCCAAAATCATGAAAGGCTTCGTTAGAGTACATTCAAAGAAACTATTTGCACTGGCAAGTGTGTCACTCAAATAATAGATTTAAGATAGTTGGCAAAAGAAGCAAAGGAACATCTGAGGAGGAATTCTGTTGTGCCAGAAATTGTTACAAGCTGGAATACTCTGCCTGAAAAGTCATGGAATCTGATTCAATAGCAACTTTCAAAAGGGAATTGGAAATATACTGGAAAAGAAAAACTTTCCAGAACTGTGGAGTAAAAGCAGGGGAGAGACTAATTCGTTGGATTCTCATTCTGACTAGTAAGGGTCTATGTTTACAGCTAAAACTTTGGGTAACACTAAAAGGCAGAGACAGAGATAGGTTGTATATACTTATCACAATTTGTTTCTGAAATGAAATAATTGTCAGCTTAGTGACATGGGCAGCACAGTGGCTAGCATTGATGCCGCGCAGTGCCAGGGAGCCGGGTTCGATTCGGCCCTCCAGCAACAGTCTGCATGGAGTTTGCATGTTCTCCCCATGTCTGTTTAGGTTTGCGCTGGATGCTCCAGTTTCCTCCCACAGTACAAAGATGTGCAAGTTGGGTGGACTGGACATGCTAAATTACCCATAGTGATCAGGCACGTGTAGGTTAGGTGTGTTAGCCATGGGAAATGCAGGGTTACAGGGATAGGGTAGGAGGATAGGTCTGGTTGAGATGCTGTTCAGAGGGTTGGTAAGGGCTCATTGTGTTGAATGGCCTGTTTCCATGCTGAAAGAATACTAGATATGATTTCAACAAAGATCTAAAGTCCTTTTGGATTGGCTCTTTGACGCAAAATTTGTCTGTGACCTATAATCCTGTCTTCCATACAGCCCCTCCCCATCCATCACCAACCCAAAGTATTTAGTAGATTACATTATAAACAAAAGTTAGGGTATTATGGTCAAACAACACAAATTACTTTGTCTTACTTTAAAAATCTCAATTGTTCTGTTACTGTAAGTAGTTTTGAGATCACATTTAAAGTAAGGTTCTCAAAGTATACTTACAAAGGAGTTTCAGCATTAATAGTTTCAAATGGGTTTTGCTTTAACTTGCTCAATTAGAAACATTTGTTGTAGAAGCAAATCATTTTCATTGCATTTAAAATGGAGGAGGTGTCTATTAATTGAATGTTGTAATTGGGATTCATTACAATTTACAGTTTTTCTTTCAAGAACAATGTATAATGACATTAAGTTGCATAAAGCATGTCCTTTGTGTTTCAGGATAGCACAGGTTGAGTTGCGCTGTGTCTTCCTCCATGTGATAAGTTATGAATGCCTGCCTCCACCCTCATAAGAAGTACTTCATTGGCTCTAATGGTTTGGAAAGTCCTGAAGTTCTGAAAGCTGCTACATAAATGCAACTCTTTCTTTCCTTCCATTATCTGGTTACATCCCTGGACCCGGTGGTGGATCTAATTTGAATCTTCATTCCAATGTCATCCAAGGATCTCCATATATTTCAGTGCTTCTAGCAGCCCGATCTCTTTGATGTAACATGGTCCAACAAATTGTGCAGCGCTGAGATGAAGATAAATCAAGAGATGGTTTTATCATTGCCATTGGTTGTGTAGCCCAGCCACAACCAAACAGTTGCAGTACTGGTATTGCAGATCTATGTGGGCTTATGCCGACATCAGAAAAACTGGCAACTAAAGATATTAAAGGTGTGAAGATAGCTTTTTCTTTGGACTACTGATGCTATGTAATCTGCCCTGCATTACAAATGAGACATATTCCAATCATCGGGACTCCTAATTCATTCATGTAATACAAAAGATTCTTCTACAACATAAAAACATTTGGATTAGGATTAGAAAGACCTTGTTTTCATGTTGTGCCATTTACACCCTCCAATCACCTCAGAAGAACCTCACCATCAGTGAACTGCAAGCAAAGTGAGATCACAGTTGTCCTATAAACACCACACAGAATGAATTTGAAAAGAGAGGTGCTTCTCAGGATTCTAGATGAATGACCCTCTCTTGCCCAGAACCACCAGGTAGCAACTAGATGTGTTATTCATTTCATTGATTCTGTGACATCTTACTGTATGCACCTTGTGTTCAATTCATAAAGAGCAGCACATAATTAGTTGTTTACAAACTGTTTTGAAATTCAGTTTGTATTGTTGATACAAAGCTGATATGAAGTGATTGCAATTAAACCTTAAGCTCTGAAATTCCCTGCCTAACCCTCAACCTCTCTAACCTCCTTTCAGGTGCTCCTTAAAATCTGTTTGACCAAGAGTTTTAATGTTTGCTCTCACTTTGTCAAAACTGAATTTGATTTGATTCATTGCTGTCACTTGAACAGAGGTAAAGTAATAAATGTTGCCTTATGTGCTATACGGGCAAGTCGTACTATACAAGTGTGGCAGGGTAACAGAACAGAGTTCAGGATACAGTGTAATAGCTGCAGAGAGAGATCAACGTTAACATTAAAGAGATCCATGCAAAAATCTGATAACAGTGGTGAAGAAGCTGCTCTTGAATCTGTCCATACATGTATTTAAACTTTTATATGTCTGCCCAATGGAAGAGAGAAGAGAGAGCATAACTGGGTGGCAGGGGTCGTTGATTATGTTGGTGCTTCCCTGAGGCAGCAGAAAGTATAGATTGAGTCAATGAATGGAATGTTGGTTTGTGTGATGGTCTGGGCTGTGTTCACGATTCTCTGTAGTTTCTTGCAGTCTTGGGCAGAGCAGTTGCCAAACCACATGGTGTATCTATAAAAATTTGAAAGTCCTTATGCACACGCCAAATTTCCTTAGCCTCTTGAGGAAGCAGAGGAGTTGTTGTTTCTTGATCATGGTCTTCACGTGAGTGGATCTGGACAGGTCATTGGGTGATCGTCAATTTTCCTGTGGGACATCTAGTTTTGGTCAAAGATGTTATTCAAATCTACCTTGTTACTGTTGGCTCACAATTACCATTCAACCTCTCCTGGTTAGATCAAGTGACCCAACACCATGCAGTAAAACAGAGTGGGAATTTTACATGTTTCACATAGCAGGGTCAAATCAGATTTGGAACTATATTTCAGGTGGAGTCTAAATTTTCTCTGCATGATTGCTGCTGCTTCTCCGGTTACAGAAGACACGGACCTTTGGAAAGGTGACTGGGCGTTGGATAGACGCCAATCCAGCTGGCTTCCTTGCAATGTGCTCCCAGCTCCACTGAAATTAACCAACAGAGGAAATTCCCTGAGCGGTTTAGTGTGCGGGGTAAGAAAGTCACCTACTCAGTAAAGGTACACACCTTTTGGAAAACCATTTTTTAAGAAAGTATTTCAATTTAACTGGCAGCAGGGGTCTGCGAACACCAGTGTAAAGTTGCTCTGCCAGAACAGAATAAGACGATCAGTGAAGAACAGCAGGGTGAGCACATCACAGCATCATTCCCAACTCGAATCAATGAGAGTCTCTCCGTTGCCTCCATCCACTTCCGTGATAAGGCAACTATCGAGATTTTAACAATTTCATGATCGAATTACTTTTAAAGAAATACAATGTCTCCACCTTACTAGGAGCATGACTGATCAATAACTGATACGAATGAACAGTCTGCACGGAGAAAGTGGAAAAAAAAACCTCTTATGTGGGAAATGTTTAGTTGGAAGATGATCCGAACAATCCCCGTCTCTTGTTTGTACCTTTCTGGTTGTGACCAAGTGTGTTTCTGTGTGGAGTCACTTGTATCCAAGTGTGTGCACGCGCCCCCAGCCGTGTTCTGTGTTTTGGGTGTGAGTGTATGTGTGCCTGTGTATGTGCGTTTGTGGCAGTGTCCAGTGTTTTGAGTGTGTGTGTGTGTGTGGTGGGCAGTGTCCTGTGTTTTGAGTGTGTGTGGGTGTGTGTGTGT
>NC_057721.1:14697461-14703876 GCF_004010195.1 Chiloscyllium plagiosum
TGCTCCAGGGAAAACAGCCCCAGCCTGTTCAGCCTCTCCCTACAGCTCAAATCTTCCAACCCTGACAACATCCTCGTAAATCTTTTCTGCACCCTTTTCAAGCGTCTATATATATTTGGTTTATATATATATTATATATATATATACATACACACAGTACATACTCACATACATACACACAATCAGTTCTGAAAAAGCCATACCAGACTCGTTATGCTACTTCTGTACCTCCACAGATGCTGCCAGACCTCCAGCTTCTCCAGCATTCTGTGTTTGTGTCAGATTTCTAACACCTGCAGCATTTTGCTTTCATTCGAGTGTCTAATTCAATGCCATTTCGCTTCTCGGGCCTGCCAGTGTGTTTGTGTGTGCGTGTATATATACATATATATGGTTATGTCCGGCTGTGTCTGTATTCTTGGTTATGCCGTGTGCGTATGGGTGTATATGGCTGTGCGAGAGATTCTAGCTGTGTCCAAGTTTGGGTATATATATATATATATGTGCCTGATGGCCAGTGTGTGTCTGTATCCGTGAGTATGTATGTGCCTGAGTCTACCTGGCTGTGGGAGACAGTGAGGACTGCAGATGCTGGAGATCAGAGTTGAGAGAGTGGTGCTGGAAAAGCACAGCTGGTCAGGCAGCATCCGTGGACGAGGAGAATCGACATTTCGGACCGGAGCCCTTCATCCAGGTTTCTTGGTCGATTTTCCTGTTCCTCGGATGCTGCTTTACCTGACAGTGCCGAGTGTGTAATTGTGCTCCTGGCCGTGCTGTCCAGTGTGTGTCTGTCTGGACCTGGGTATATGCATGTGCCTGTGTACAGTGTGTCTGTCCTTTGGCCATGTCCAGTACCTCTGTGTATAAAAACGTACAAACCAGTTTAGCATTACCATTTGCTCTGAGACAAACAAGAAGTTTTCCTCCGAAATAATGTTGGCAAGTGCTCGCCTCCGAGTGAACTACAACGGGGGGGGGGGGGGGGTGCAGATGGGATATTATTTAGGGTTCTCCTCAGCAACCCTCTCTCCCGCAATTCCACCCCTCCAGCCCTGGCACACTGTCCTTACCTTATCGTTCTGGGATCTTTGAAGTTGAAGATTCATTCTTTCACTGAGCGGAGTCTTCGGGAATCATCCCCTTCCGTTTGTCTTGGGAGAAGTGATGGGTATCGGGTTGAGGCTTTATCCTGGGACTGGACAGTGTGGAGAGCAATAAAACGTTTCCCCCCTCGACCTAATCTGTTCAGAACCAATATTTCTCTCTCTGTGTTTATTTTTTTAAGAGGGGGGTTTCCTGGTCTGGAGATTGTGGTCACATACACAGGGTGAGTTTCATTGGAATCCGCGGTGAGGATTTTCTTTCTCTCTTTCTCTCTGTGTTCAGCAGCAGTTTGAGGTTCCCCTGTCTTTGCCAATTAACCCGCAGTTCGAGCAGCTCTCTGCGGAGCGTCCTGTTTTGACCGACAGTGGATGAGATTCCCCAGCCCGCGATTGTGACGGACACGGCGCTTGGTCCCAAACTCAGGAGATGCTCCACATTCCAGCCTCTCGCCGGAGTTTCGGGAAGAGTTCCTGCTTATCAGACGTGCAACAGTTTGAGCCCCGCCCGCTGACAAACTGCAGCTGCACCAGCATGAGAACAAGACATGAACAGCCCCAAAGGTGGGGCCAAATTCAGGGAAACATTCAATCCATTGATCAGCTAGCCGTGCTTCCTCATCGGAAAGGATCGATTTACAGGCACAATTGATAAACTCAGGAAGCCACTTACTGTTGGAATCTGCGGTGTCTGAAAAAGAGCGGTGACGGAATGATCAACTGTCTTAAAACTGTCTTATTTTTCCTGCCGATTAAACTATGCTGGGAATGCTATGTTAGGACATAGGTATAAAACTCATTCTACACTTTAAAAACATTTAATTGCCTGTCTAAAATGCTTTGGGGTGTACTGAGGGAATGATGTGGAGGTGCCGGTCTTGGACTGGGGTTGACAAAGTTAAAAATCACACAACACCAGGTTATCGCCCAACATGTTTACTTGGAAGCACTAGCTTTCAGAGCGCTGTTCCTTCATCAAGTGGATGTGGAGCAGGATCATAAGAATTTATAGCAAAAGATCACAGTGTCATGCATGCAACTGGTACGTTACGTCTTATGTATATAGTCAATCTACAAAGTACGATGTATGGGAAAATAAAACAGTGTAGGTACTGGAAATCTGAAATGAAAACAGAAATGCTAGAAATACTCAATGTGCCTAACAACATCTGGGAGAAACAGAGCTAACATTTTAAGCAGCTGACCTTTCAACCAGTTAAATAGATAAAGTTTATACAATGTACAATATAGTGGATACAGACACATGCACATAATGAGAATATGTAAGTATATGTACATGTGTTCTCACTGAATACTTTAGGATCATTATTATCAATCCTGCAACTTTTGTAGCATTGTTTCTAAAAGCATGCATTCCTGGAAGTTGCCTCCCACTATGAGATTTTTAAAATCTATTCATCAATTGCATAATGCATCAATTGATTGTAAAGTACTTTGTGATATCTCATCGATGTGATAAGGTGGTTCAGAAATGACAACTATTTTTCTTTGCCAGATACTGTAAAGTTCAAACTCATGTACACAATAACCTTTCTTATTTTCTATGTGTTTTTGTCTCCTTTTATTGTGACAATTTAGCCTTGTTAAGAGTCTTTAAATAATTTCTCCACAGCAAATAATTTTAAAGAACTTACAGTCATAGAGATGTACAGCACAGACACAGATCCTTTGGTCCAACTCGTCCATGCTGACCAGATTTCTTAAATTAATCTAGTATCATTTGTAAGCATTTGGCCATATCCCTCTAAACCTTTCCTTTTGTGTACTCATCTATTTAAGTGTTATAATTGTACCAGCCTCTGGAGCAGTTGCACGGGTAGACGAATTGCAAAGAAAATACCTTTTAAGTGTTGTAATCATATTCAGCTCTACCACTTTTTCTAAAAACTCATTCCATAAATACACCACTCTCTGAATGAAAAAGTTGCCCCTTAGATCTCTTTTTATTTTTTCACCTCTCACTTTAAAACCTATGCCCTCTAGTTTTGCTTTCCCCACCTTGAGGAAAAGACCTTTGTCTATTTACCTATCCCTGCCCCTTATGATTTTGTAAACCTCCGTGAGGTCATGCCTCAGCCTCTGATGCTCCAGGGAAAACAGCTCCAGCCTATTCAGCCTCTCCCTATAGCTCAAGCCTTCTAAACTTGGCAACATCCTTGTAAATCTTTTCTGAATCTTTTCAAGTTACCCAACAACTTGAGCATCAATTATTTTTGCATTTTAATTTTATTATTATTATTATACTCTGACTCACTTGTATTTTGTTCAGTCTTATATGAGTGTCCTCCTCTCCTCTTCATTTATCTGTTTCGCTCTATTGAACATCATTTTGGGCTATATAGAGTCATAATGTCATAGAGATGTACAGTACAGAAACAGACCCTTCCGTCGAACTTGTCCTTGCCGATCAGATATCCTAAAGTAATCTAATCCCATTTGCCAGCACTTGGCCAATATCTCTCTAAACCCCTCCTATTCAAATACCCATCCAGATGCCATTTAAATTTGTAATTGTACCAGCTTCCACCACTTCCTCTGGCAGCTCATTCCATACACACACCACCCTCTGTGTGAAAAAGTTGCCACTTAGGTTTCTTTTAAATCATTCCCTACTCACCTTAAACCTATGGCCTCTAGTTCTACATTCCCCCACCCCAGGGAAAAGACCTTGTCTATTTACCCTATCCTTGCCCTCATGATTTTATAAACCTCTGTAATGTCATTCATCAATTTCCTTCAAATCATGTTGCTCTTCAAATTTTTTTAGTTCCTACACGTCTGACGTGGGTCTAAGTAACAGTTGCTTTTGATAGTTCTTCCTTGTTCAGTAGCATTGATAGCTTTAATGTCTCCTCTGGCCTCAGTTAGAATTTCCAGTCTTGCTTCTTGAACGCGACCTGCTTTAGAAACTTAGTATCTCTGTAGTTCGAAATATTCCTTGGCCAAGTCTCAATTCTCAGTGAAGCAACAAACCTCTTCCAGACAGAGAAAGACAACCCAAGTCAGCTGCCAGCCCTGGAAAAGATTTTTCCACCATTTGTCTTTAACTAATATCAGCTGAAAGATTTTTCTTATTTTTATGCTTTAATATCTTTCTGTTACAAAACATAATGCAATTACAGTCGACACTTAGAGATTAGCCACCTGCCGGGGAGTGCGAACAGTTTAAATTGCAACTAAAAAGGGTAAAAGGATTGATTGAGAAGGGGAAAGCAGAGTATACAAATAAGTTTGTGGGGAACGTACAAGTTGATTATAAAAGTTTCTGTCACTGTGTGAAAAGAAAAGGATTAGTGAAGACGAATGTGGGTCCCATACAGTTAGAAATAGGGGAGATTATCATAAGGAACAAACAGGACAATTAAATACATGTTTCGTTTCTGTCTTCACAATGGAGGATACAAGTAACATTCCAAAAATGTTGGGGACAATAGGATCCAGTGAGATGGAGCAGATGAAGGAAAATCAGTTTTTGTACGGAAATAATGTTGGGGAGATTGATGGGATTAAAGGCTGATGAATTTACCAGGTCCTGGTAATCTACATCCCAGAGCACTTAAGAAAAGACCTTAGAAGTAACGGATGCATTGGTAGTTATCTTCCAAGATTCTATAGGCTCTGAAGCAATTCCTCTGGTTTGGAGGATGATTCATGTAACCCCTCCTATTTTGAAAAGGAGGTTAGAGAAAAAAAAGGAATTATAGACCAATTAGGCTGGCATCAGTAGTAGGGAAAACGTGAAAGTCCATTATAAAAGATTTAATAGCAGAGCACTTAGAAAACTGTGACAGGTTTGGACAGAGTTGGTATGGATTTATGAAAGGATTTATGCTTGACAAATCCACTGGAATTCTTTAAGATTGGTTCTCATAGTGTTGATAAGAGGAAGCCAGCAGATGTGGTTTACCTGGACCTTCAGAAGGTTTTCGATAAGGTCCCATATAGAAGCTAACATGTAAAATTAAAGCACATGGGATTAGATGTAGTGTATTAAGAGGGATGGAAAACTGGCTGATACCAAAAGTAGGAAGAAACAGGTCATTTTCTGAGTGGCAGCCAGTAACTTGTGGGATTAGAGCTTGGACCCCAGCTATTCACAATATACATTAATAATTTATATGAGGAAACCAAACATAACATCTTCAAATTTGCAGAAGACACAAGACTGGGTTGGAGAGCGAATTGTGAGCAGGTGCAGAGAAGCTTCAATGTGATTTGGATAAGTTGAGTGAGTGCGCAAACACTATGAGATCCTCCCTTATTCTCCCAACTGATGTAGTCCTATCTGTCTCTATTTATGCATCAGTCCTGCCATTACAGGAATCAGCCTGGTAAACCTTTGTTGCACTCTCTCCATTGTCAAAACATCTTCAGGTAAGGAGACCAAAAATGCGCACAACACTCCAGGTATGGTCTCATTAAGGCCCTTTATTGCTGGAACAGCACAGCAGGTCAGGCAGCATCCAGGGAACAGGAGATTCGACGTTTCGGGCACAGGCCCTTCTTCAGTTTCCTGAAGAAGGGCCTGTGCCCGAAACGTCGAATCTCCTGTTCCCTGGATGCTGCCTGACCTGCTGTGCTGTTCCAGCAATAAAGTTTCAACTTTGATCTCCAGCATCTGCAGACCTCACTTTCTCCTCATTAAGGCCCTGTACATTTGCAGCAAGAAACCTTGCTCCTCCTCTTAAATCCTCTCATTATGAAAGCCAATATCCTATTTGCCTTTTTCTCTGCCTACTGCATTGCAAGCTCACCTTTAGCAACTGGTGTTGAAAGACACCCAGATTTCATTAAACCTCCCCCTTTCCCAATCTATTGCCATTCAGATAATAATCTACCTTCCTGTTTTTACTACCAAAGTACTACCTGTCATATACATTCACATTCACATACTGGATTTGGTTCTGGGTAACGAACCAGGCCAGGTGTTAGAATTAGAGGTAGGTGAGCACTTTGGGGACAGTGACCACAATTCGGTGACTTTTACTCTAGTGATGGAGAGGGATAAGTGTGCACTACAGGGCAAGAGTTATAGCTGGGGGCAGGGAAATTATGATGCGGTGAGGCATGACTTAGATGTGTGGCCTGGAAAAGTAATCTTCAAGGCAAGGGTGTAATTGATATGTGGAGCTTGTTCAAGGAGCAACTATTGAGTGTCCTTGATAAGTAAGTACCCGTCAGGCAGGGAGGAAAGGGTCATGTGAGGGAGCTGTGGTTTAATAAGGAATTGGAATCCCTTGTTAAATGGAAGAGGGCGGCCTATGTAAAGATGAGGCGTGAAGGTTCAATTGAGG
>NC_057721.1:14705615-14716311 GCF_004010195.1 Chiloscyllium plagiosum
ATGGTAGGAAGATCATATGAGGAAAGACTGAGGCACGTGGGGTTGTCTTCATTGGAGGAAAGAAGGTTTAGGGGTGACTTGATAGAGGTGTATAAGATGATTAGGGGTTTAGATAGGGTCGACAGTGAGAATCTTTTTCCACTTATGGAGTCAGCTATTACAAGGGGGCATAGCTTTAAATTAAGGGGGGGTAGGTATAGGACAGATGTTAGGGGTAGGTTCTTTACTCAGCGAGTCGTGAGTTCATGGAATGCCCTGCCAGTAGCAGTGGTGGACTCTCCCTTCATTATGGGCATTTAAGCGGGCATTGGATAGGCATATGGAGGATAGTGGGCTAGTGTAGCTTAAGTGGGCTTGGATCGGCACAACATCGAGGGCCGAAGGGCCTGTACTGCGCTGTATTCTTCTATGTTCTATGTTAAACCTATAAAAGTCTAACAGAATGAGACAGGATAAACGCAGGAAGAATGTTCCTGGTGATCGGGGGGGGTCCCAGAACCAGAGGTCACAGTCTAAGGATATGGAGTAGGCAATTTAGGAGTGTAATGAGGCGAAATTTTTTTCATCCAAAGAATGGTCACCCTGTGGAATGAGTTTTCATATTATTGAGCTTTTACTTTAAATCCAATGCTCATTTAGCTGAACCAATATTATAAAAAAACTCACTTCAAATGAATCAACCCGCACATCAGCGAACCTTGTTTTGTGACAGCACCCAATACTCAGGACCCAATTTTAAGTCAAAATTGAAAAGGTTTTGAAAGAGTTAAAATAATGCTCGAGGGCTCCAGAACATTAATCATTTCTGTATATGTCCGCAGCCCATAGAATGTTCCCATTTTGCAGATTAATCTGTAATTAATAGAAAACTGTAATCAAAAATTACTACATACCATGAATCTATGGCTTAGCATGATTTGAAAAGAGGCCATTTACTGAATTTACTGGGTGGTGCAATGAAATTGAGCCTGACGGAACTGAAATATTTTCAAAATAAACTGGACGAATGAAAGTTTCCAATTTCTATTGGCAGTAAGTCCTGAAGTGAGTTAGTGTTGGAAAGTTACAACTAGACTCCCATTGGTGAGAAGTACACAATATAAACTTTTGCTATTACAAACAGAAACCTGCATTTAAACAATATTTTTCAAATTCAGTGGACATTTCAAAGCTCTCAACGACTATTTAAAAAAAAATTGTTGTCACTATTGTAGGAAACAAAACAGAAAATTTGCACAGAACAAACTCTCATACATAGCAATGTGATAATGGCCAGCTAATCTGTTTCGTGACATTGAGGAACAAATATTTCAAAGGAAATCAAAGAGATAGCTTGTGCTCTTCTTTGAAATAGAACCATATGTTCTTTACATTCACCCCAGCAGGCAGATGGGGCAACAGTTCAACATCCCCTCCCAAAGATGGCACATCCAATGGTGCAGCAGTCCATCAGTACTGTGTTGGAATGTCAGACTTGACACTTGTGCTCAAGCCTTGGAATACATCTGACTATTTCACTCAGTGATGCTACAGGATAGTTGCTTTAGGAAATAATGGCATCATAAAGAATATGGACTGCTTTTTTTTAGATGAGGCAGATACATGGGACTTGAGAACGGCTTTACTCTACATTTGCTTGTGTTTTCCCGATGTGTGAATGCTGACCACTTAAAATAGGTTTGAACAGAAAAATAGACAAAAGGTAGATGAGTTTCAACTTGTGACATTCTTTCACAACAGCAATCAGGTAGTACAGACTTTCAAAAATCAAGATGGCTCAGTCTTTTTTTAAATTTAACTGTTTCTATAAATGATGATCTTTATTTATTAATAAATAAATTCCAAAAGGACCAGGATTATTCTGGAATTAGTTAAGTCTCCATCTACATTTTCTGGAGTATATTGATGATCTCTGCTTTCAGTATGCCTTTCAATGACAAGTAAGCAAGATCACACTTTTATACTGCTAAGGGAAAGATAACAATTGAAGTTATGATTAGTCAAAAAAACCAACAAGTTAAAATACAGTTTTTTGGTAGCTGATTATCTAACAAAACAGAAATGATTGAAAAGTTCTTAGTTAGATATTTCTAAATTTCATTTCCAATTTACCATATGTACCTTCTGTCAGAGTTTACCTAACCTATTGTTTCATCTTGATTTTGGGTCTTCTTTCTTTCACACTATTATACTCTAGTCATCTAGCCAACTTTATACCACCATCTAACAATTCAAAACCAGTTCTGAATGCAAGTTGAAGTCATGTAATTGCAGTAAAGATGCAGTGGGACTCAGGATTGTCTTAATGTATGCTGCAGTTTGCGCAGTACTTCAGCACTTACATAGTGAAGGATTACAATACTTAATCCCCCATCTCCTCCAGTTCACACAGGCGTTCTTTTTCTTCCTCATCTCTCTCTAGTTCAGGCTAACTCTCTTGTTTCCTCCTTCCCATATAGCTAATAAAAACATTGGAATTAGCAGCAGAAGTAGGCCATTCAGCCCTTCAGGCCTGCTCCGACATTCATTAAGATCATGGCTGATCTTTGTATGTTCCAAATTTAATGTTCCTGTATACGTTTAGATTCCTTTGCTTAATAATAATCTAACTCTACCTTAAATAGATTTGGACACAGAGATCTATTTGCTCATCTACCCCACTTATTCACTTATTTTCATATGTCCCTAACCTGTAAATTTAAGCCACCTCACCACCATACCCATTTCCTACTGTTGTCTCTAGCCTGCAGCACACTGAGGTGACAATTCCTGATGGACTAAAAGGCAATAGTGCACGAATCTTAGCTGAAAACAGCAATTAGGGACAGAGTTGCAGTAACACTTCCTTTTTTATATAAATGAACAATGTGAACATTGGTTGTGAACTGAAGGTGGCTGGCAGGTCTGCCTTCAGTAAAGCTTCAGAACTCAGACACAGCGGTCTCCTAGGCGGCTCAAACTTGCCTCACCATTCAGTGAGGTCATGTTCAATTTGACTTGATACTAACTAAACTATCCTTTGTTTCTCATGACATTTGGCCCTCAAATAATTCAAGATTATATTTACAGCAGCCTTGAATATATTCAAAGAATTCATCTAACTCCACTATTCTCCAAAGTAGAGAATTCCAAAGTTTTAAAATCTTCAGTGAGAATACATTTCTCCCAATTCTTATCTTAAACAGATGACCTCGTCCTCTGAAACTATGTTTCCTGGCTATAAATTCTCTCACAGGTGGAAACATCCTGTCCAAAATTCATCTGTCATGTGTCTTTAGACTTTTATATGTTTCAATAAGATCACATCTCATTCTTCAAAACTCCAATGAGTTTAGGCCCAATCTCATCAACCTTTTGTCATAAGACAATTCCACTTTCTCTGAAGAGCTTACAATGCAAGAATATCCCTCCATAAGTAAAGAATATTTCTTGTACTTTTATGCTAACATTTTGTATTTCATATGTGCAATGGCATTAATGGAAAGAGTACACAGAAAATCATGACTCATCACAAGTGTGAAATATGAACAATTACAACATTTAAAAGGCATCTGGATGGGCATGTGAATAGGAAGGGTTGAGAGTGATATGGGCCAATTGCCTGCAAATGGGACTAGATCAGGTTAGGATATCTGGTCAGCATGGACGAGTTGGACCGAAGGGTCTGTTTCTGTGCTGTACACCTCTGTGTCCTAATGACTCTAAACACTAGGAAGATTAATGCCGACTGCGATCTCTTACGCATGGCAACATTGGATTGTTAATTGCTAATTAGTAAACTTAAACCATACCTACTTTACATCCAAGCACTTGTATTCATTCATAAATCAGATGGACAAGACAAATGCGTTTTTCGGAAATAACGGGTTGAAAATACAGGGCAAAAAGGATTACAGTCTGTGGATCAAGAGTCCAATCAAAAGGGGTGGAATTAAGTGACTTTCTCCCAGTTCTCTTGGCATTAGGTGATGATTTCATGTTGGTGTTGACTGCAATGATCTGCAATTCAAGTAGATAGTCAGTTGGATCTGTGTCTTAGCTTGAGTTAGAAGTTTTCTCTCTTTGAGCATTAAATCTCTTTTCCATTCACACACAGAGAGAGAAGTATCTGGCTTGCTTGCAAGCTTTTGGGTGTCATTCACATTTGATTTCTCACCTATCCTTATGATACATTCATTCTTTCATCTGAGCCATGCTGTAATTTGAATTCTATGTGGATGAGCTCCAGTACTTATCACTGGGTACAGTTTGCCAACTTGACAATGATACATTAATCCTGATTCGTTTCTTTACTGTTAGTTATCCACTTCTCCATCTTTTTGGTTACCCCCTGATACTATAAGACTGAATTAGTTTCATGTAGAGTGTAGCAGTCAACAAATAAACTGGAGTTCTGCTTGAAATATGGATGAGCTCAAAAAGCGTATCTGAGAAAACTGTTCATAGGAGATTAAAATGGGAGTGACTCTTTTATAAGTCATTTGCACATAAGACTATTCTTCCTTTTCACTCAGGATCTTACTTACTGATTGGTATCATGCAATATTTGTCAATTCATTTTGGTAAATCTAGGCAGAATCTTGTGGCGCCTAAACAAAATGGTGCAAAACCTGGAAGAATTGCATAAGAGATGGGATAGGCCTTTTTCAATGCTGGGAGCAACTCATTGCATATACAAGCAGTATTCTGGGCATCGAGATGAGATTTTCACTAGGCAGCAGTGAGATACCTTTTCATGGGGATTATTCCTTGCTGTTGGCCTCATTAATTGCAAATCTCACGTTATTAATATGCAGCTTCCTATTCTAACACGCGCTGCAAGGAAACTCGATGTTGATAATTCCCGACAGGAAATTCAGAATGGCTGCCTGCTGACCTCAGCTTGTCGCTTGTTTCTCCAGGCTACTCTCCCTAACACATGGTAATATCGTCTCAGGGCACACTCCAAATCACCAGCCAAATGCAATCCACCCCTATGGATGTTGGCATCTGACATTTGCCAGCTTCCCAGGACCCTCATGGCATCTTTGTGATCCACATACAGGACACTTTCAAACTATGCTTCATGCCACAGTGGCAACTAGCTGCTGCAAGGGTATTTTGCCCACAGAGACAGATGTGCAGCTCATTCATTGGACCAGGCTGCATGTCAGGGGTGGTTACTTGCTCTCCTGGTGCACACTCACCTTGGGGGTACCAGAGTGCTCATACATACCTGCCTTTTAACACCTTTCCCCATTAGTGAGACCTGCCAGCTTCACATTGCTTCCATCGTTCCTTGCTGTTTAGTACAGACCCAAAGCCAGAATGCTAGTCATAATCGTCAACAGCTCTCAGTTAACTGAAACAGCCTTCAGTCAAGGGGTCCCAGAACAGTAAGTCAAAGACAAATTCCAATATCAGCCCAGATGCTTGGTAATGCTTCCACTCCTCAGATGGAGTGAGGAGTTGAATATTAGGCAGAACACCACCAGTCTTGGCCTAATTATGGGTTGTTTTCTCCTGGAAAGATGAAAGGGAGGGATTGAGGGAGGTAAACATGGTTTGCACAGCTGTTGGTACTGGTACGAAGGGGGTCAAATTGGTGAGTGAGCAAGGGAGTGAGTGAGTGAGTGAGTCTGTGAGCGAGTGAGTGAGTGAGTGACTGTGTGAGTGAGGGAGTGAGTGAATGATTCAGAGGGCTTGCAGGGTCAGTGTTGTCGAGGTGGGTGATAGTGAATGGGAGAAGATGTTGCAGGCAGTAATGAGAGTGGTAGAGCAGGAATCCTGGTGGGAGGTGTGTGCAGTAGCAGAGGCACAGTAAATGTGGGGAGCAAAGAGAAGATGACGGCTCTTACTCTCATGGAACAAAGAAGGCCATTGACCTGCTGTGCATTACTCCACACACAACTGGGACCACCCTGACCCAGGCAGCCATGTCCACCCAGGGCTAGTCGAGTCTGACATTGTGGCCCCCCTCTGCCAGTCCTGGGGGAGGAGGATAGCCCTCCTCTGCATCACCCTGCCTACCAGAAACCCAGAGACTATCCATAAAGTGTGGCACCAATTTCCCCTTCTCCACCATATTTGTGACAAATGAGAATCACCATGCAGGGCAGCTCCAGGCTTACAGAGCTCGTTCTGCTATGCAAGGCTTTTTAAAGGGGGCGCACATGCCAGAGATGACAGCCCAGTCCAGGGTTTCCCAGCAGTGGTTTTTTTCTGGGTACGGTGAGGGGTAGAATCAGGCTTGCCTTGGACAAAAACATCTCTACAGGGAAGGGGCAGTCAATGAGGCACTTTTGGGATGATATAGTGAGAAATTTCACTGGGCCTCACACAGAGAAAGCCTCCATGAGACTTGACAAAATTAACATAAGATACAACTTATTTGTCTACTGAACATTGCATCAACTCCAGCACTTTGAGAACTATTTCAATCCATCAAATCACTTGCTCCAATGCCAGTAAATTCCAAACGAATCTCCCGGACATCCTTGTTAAGGCTCTAAGACTAAAGCTTTGGTGTATAATTCTGAATTTAAGCCAAGATAATTGATTTTTTTAGCTGTCTTAAATAAACGCATTTAAGCCTCTTTGCCACTTTAAAGACATCTGTTTAATTTTGTTGAAAAGTAAACCATTTATTTGAATAGCAAACACACTTATTCATGTCACTAATATACATAGTTATTTATACTTGTTGGCTTCTCGAATAGTTCCAACTTGTTCCCAATTTGAAGAAATGCAACAACTGGTTAAAAAACTTCTGTTGGTTGAAATACCTAAATTCTTTTAGAAAAAAAGGATTTGGAATTAGAGAACGGTTTTCTCTCAAGTGTTTAATTTTTGGTGCAGATGTTACCATGTTTGATCTGAGGGCTAGTGTAGGATACAATGGTAACCTGGGAAACACTAAATCCAGACTATGCCTTTTCATTACCAGCAATGACCTGCCTCTGAAGCATGATCAACTGCAGAGAGAGAAAACCAATTGAGATAAACTCTGAGATTTAATACCAGGATTTAGGGAATAGTTTTAGATTCTCCATGCTATGGAATTGACAAAAAGGAGATTAATTAAAACCAATTGTTCAGCAATGATCATTGACAAATCAACAGTTGGGTAACTCAATGGAAAATTGACAACCTAATCTGTGTGCCTATGCCATGAACTGACTTTGAACAGAAATGCACAGCCCTTATTTTATGCCTTCAATAGTTTTAGTTTGTCGGTTTGTTTTTTTCATTGTGGTTATCTTTGCACAAATTGAATAATTAAAAGCTGGTTTTCTCACATTATTCACACCTTGAATTTATTTTGCAGACAAGCTCTAATTTGCTGAACTTTATTTTGCTGAATTGACCAGAATGATCAGTTCACTTACAATGACAGTAATCCTATTCTGCAAACAGACCAATATCTCAGAACCACACTGCAGGACTGTGCTATCATGGAAAACTGCAAAGTGGGAGCTTCATAATTAATCAGTGACTATAACTGAGCACTCTCACTCCTCCCCACACTGACCAGTATCAATAGCTGTTCAATGTCAAAAAATGCTTTAAGGACACATTCATGAATTTAACTCCTTAAGATATGGTTTAATATAATGTAATTGTTTAAACTCGCTAGACAAAGTTGTCAGGATTGCAACTGGGGAGTTCAGTTCTTTCATCTGATTCTGTTTGCAAACCTCACCATATTTACACAATAATGTTTATTTCATTGCCCTTGCCAGAAGTTTCTGATTTCCTTTTATTTCTCAAATGATATTTTTTAAAAGTAAAATAAATGCTCACCTTAAATACTTCACCAGAATCAGGAATGTGACAAGCTTAAGCTAGCTTGAAAACATTAATTCAGTCACTTCAGGATCTCTATTTGTCTAAAAAAAAGCCCACTTCGCAGACTTAGAATTCAATTCAAGGAAAACTTTCTAAAGAGACTTTAGTTAAAGAAATTTCAGTTTTATGTCTAAACTTGATACATCAGTTTAAAATTGAGCGGGACAAGTATTCGTCTTTTAAACAAAAACTGAGACTTATAGCTCCCTGGGATGTGCTGCACTGACAGGTATGTGTGAACTGACTAGGAGACAGTAAGGACAGCAAATGCTGGAAGCCAGAGTCAATAGATGTGGAAATGGAAAAGCACAGCAGGTCAGACAGCATCTGAGGAGCAGATAAGTCAATGTTTCGAGCCAAAACCTTGGTCAGGACTGTATGAGAACTGACATTTGGTGTCAATAGCATCTTGTAAATGAAGTTCAAATCTCCCAACAATTGGTCAAGCATAATACATTGTCCCCATCTCCCAAGAAAGAAAGGTTTGCCAAGGCAATACAAGGATGTGAGCATAAGAGGTACAGTTAGTAAGTTTGCGGATGACACCAAAATTGGAGGTACAGTGGACAGCGAAGACGATAACCCCAGATTACAACAAGATCTTGACCAAATGGGCCAGTGGGCTGAGAAACAGCAGATGGAGTTTAATTTAGATAAATGTGAGGTGCTGCATTTTGGGAAAGTAAATCTTAGCAGGACTTATACAATTAATGCTGAGGTCGTAGGGAGTGTTACTGAGCAAAGAGACCTTGGAGTGCAGGTTCATAGCTCCTTGAAAGAAGAGTCACAGGTAGATAGGATAGTGAAGAAGGCGTTTGGTATGCTTTCCCTTATTGGTCAGAGTATTGAGTACAGGTGTTGGGAGGTCATGCTGCAGCTGTACAGGACATTGGTTAGGCAACTGTTGAAATATTGTGTGCAATTCTGGTCTCCTTCCTATCGGACAGATGTTGTGAAACTTGAAAGGGTTCAGAAAAGATTTACAAGGATGTTGCCAAGGTTGGAGGATTTGAGCTATAGGGAGAGGTTGAACAGGCTGGGGCTGTGTTCCCTGGAGCATCGGAGAGTGAAGGGTGACCTTATAGAGGTTTATAAAATCATGAGGAGCATGGATAGGGTAAATAGACAAGGTCTTTTTCCTAGAGTGGGGAAATCCAAAACTAGAGGGCATAGGTTTAGGGTGAGAGGGGAAAGATATAAAAGAGACCTAAGGGGCAACATTTTCACACAGAGGGTGGTGCGTGTATGGAATGAGCTGCCAGAGGAAGTGGTGGAGGCTAGTGCAAATTGCAACATTTAAAAGGCATCTGGATGGGTATTTGAATAGGAAGGGTTTTGAGGGATATGGGCAGGTGGGACAAGATTGGGTTGGGATATCTGGTTGGCATGGACAAGTTGGACTGAAGAGTCTGTTTCCGTGCTGTACATCTCTATGTCTCCATGACTCTAATTGTCTAGTTGACCAAATAAACAGTGAATCTTAATTCATCAAGACAATGCAACTTCCAGATTACTCTCAGCATCATTTATTCAGCTCCGTGAGTAAATTGTTCCCCTTTATTTGGAGGAGTGCAATTGTGTGCCTTAGAGCTGTTTCTTGCTGTGCAGTATTTACACTCTTAGCTTTACTGGTATTAATACAAGGAATTTCTGTTGCCTAAAAATATACCAGGGATTTTAAATCATTCAGCATTAATGATGCTTGAAACAAAAATCAATCATTCCTGTTAAATTATGAATGGGTTTTGTGGAGCTTTTTTTGCCTTGATGTTATTTATGGGTATTGAGCCAATGACCTTGTCGATGAACAAGCATCTCTCTAAATTTGAGACTTGGACAAGCGACGTACGGCTTCCATAGCATAATGTATTTTATTTCATGATAAATTATTGACACGCCGCTCCATCATTTCAATTTCTTGTTTTACACACACTTATGGTTTGATAGTTAATTTTATTTTACCTTTTTAGGCAATTCGTATGTTTGGGGGAGAGGACCACACACAATGTCATTTGCACTTCATGAGTAAGGACAACCTATAATTCACTAATGTAATGTATATTAGAGTTGATTATCATATAGTGCTCTCTATTATTTATTAAATGATGGCAGAATACTGGCACTGAAATCCAAATAAAGATTCTTCAAGACATTTTAAACCTTCAGGTTTACTGAACTATGAAATCACATTTTGCTTTTAGATTTAATCACATACATCAAATGACAATTACTCACCAATAACTAGCTCACTCCTGACTTCAGGGACAGACTCCAAGCAGGCTGGCTACAGCCAGTGTACTGTGCACATATGAATATAGGGTGACTTGGCGATGGGATACCAGCTTCTGGATCAATGGTGCTGGAAGAGCACAGCAATTCAGGCAGCATCGAGGAGCTTCAGCAAAATCGACGTTTCGGGCAAAAGCCCTTCATCAGGAATAAAGGTAGAGAGCCTGAAGCGTGGAGAGCAATTTCCCTTCCCACGTGGTTAAAGATGCCCTCCACGTGGTTAAAGATGCCCTCCAAAGACCCCACCCCTCCAACCGTAACAAGGACAGAACGCCCCTGATGCTCACCTTCCACCCTACAAACCTCCGCATAAACCAAATCATCTGCCGACATTTCCGCCACCTCCAAAAAGACTCCACCACCAGGGATATATTTCCCTCCCCACCCCTCTCCGCCTTCCGAAAAGACCGTTCCCTCTGTGACTACCTGGTCAGGTCCACGGCCCCCTACGACCCACCCTCACATCCTGGCACTTTCCCCTGCCACCGCAGGAACTGTAAAACCTGTGCCCACACCTCCTCCCTCACCTCTATTCAAGGCCCTAAAGAGGCTTCCATATGAATCAAAATTTTACCTGCAC